>NC_142871.1:2754318-3067272 GCF_051225735.1 Oryctolagus cuniculus | reverse complement strand
CCTGCCTAATTTGAAAGAGAAGTACACTGGAAGGAATGTCAGGAGGTAAGTCTTGTACGGTAACCAAGATCCTGATCACAAAGTCAATGTCATCCACAATCAACAGGTGAAGAAACTGAAATGCAGAGGAGTCTTTCCAAAGTCAACTATCTAGGAATTGGCACAGTGGCAAAGCTGGAACCTGAACCAAGTCAATCTGATTCTAAAATTCAGATTCTTTTGACGTCAGAGACTTGGCAACCCTAAACATCACTAGGTCTAAAGCCTAGGTCCAGTCATGCGTAGACTGCTGCTTTAAACACTCCCCAGATCCTTCAGGCGCCAACACCGCTGCTTATCTACCCTAGCCTCCTACCTTCCTTTGCAAACCTACTTGTCTCTAGGACACTCTTACAAAATTCAGACTCCCATGCCTCCCCACTACAGCTGTGCAACAGCAGTTAGGAAAGGGTGGCTGCAAATCTCTGGCTATGTAACAGACCCAAGAAAACGGGCTCAATTATCATGCAGAGGGATCCCTGCACAGTTCATGAAAACAGGCCTATAGAACAACCAAACGTAAGCAATTATCATTTTATTACTGTCATCAGGTTGTGAATAAAATCAATTATGATAGATACCTTTGAAGTGCTTGTCCATGTCCCATTATAATACAACCTCAAATGAAAAGCAATGCTCATTTTAATCAGCTTTCTACACTTCTATCATAATGTAGTCAGAAAACTCCTCAACCTCTCCAACCAACATGTCTGCCTTAATCTACTCGGGCTGCCATAACAAAACTTACAAACAGCAGAAACCTATCGTTCCCAGTTCTGGAGGCTTGGAAATCCAAGATCAAAGCAGCGGCACGTTCCGGTCTAGTTAGGACCTGTTCCTCACAGACTGTGCCTTCTGTGTGTTCTCACACGGCAGCAGGGGAAGGCAGCTAGCTCTTTTATTAGGGCGTTAATTCCATTCATGACCTAATCACCTTCCAAAGACCCTGCGTTCTAATCCCCCATCACCTTGGTGACTGAATTTCTCACACACAAATTGGGGAGGGGGGAGCAGAGACATTCAGACCATAGCAGCATCCAACCCAAACACCTGATTTTCCTCCTGACCTTGGTCCCCCTTTCTTCCAGTTGCATAGGCGAAAACCTGGCTACCATCATTGACATCTTTCCCTCCCACCTCACATCCGGTCCACTGGGAAATCCTGTTAGCTAGACCTGTAACACGTATCCACAGTCTGTCGATTTCTCACCCAGTCTACTGCTTCCTTCGTAAGCAAAGCCACCCTCCTCCTTTGCCCAGATAGTTTATTGGCCTCCTAACACGTGTACCACTCTGGACACTTCTGCTAAGTCCATTTTCAACACTGTAGCCAACGCAGTCTTGCTAAGTGGTCAGGCCACTCTGTGTCCAGCCCCTCAGTGGCTTTCTCTCTTAGTTAAAGGCACAGACAGAAGCCTCCACGGGGCCCTCAACACCCCATGAGATCTTGGGCCCTCAACACCCTGTGAGATCTTGGGCCCTCAACACCCGTGAGATCTTGGCTCTTTCCCCCCACCCACATGGCCTCCTTGCGATGTCTTCACATGGGCCAGCCATGCTTGCAGTTTCTGCACTTGATGTTTGCTCTGCTTGAAACGCTCGTCACCAGCCATCTGCATGTCTTGCCTGCTCTAAACCTTGGCTCGGATCCTGGTGCAGCCTTCTCCACCCATATTGGAATTACAACCTCACTCCATATCCAACTTCACTGCTTTCTTCCTTCCACACCACCTGTCACCCTCTGACTCCCTGGGGATTTTACTGAGTTGTTCTTTATCCCCTCTCACCCTTCACGTCAGTATCCAGGAGGAGAGTGACTTTTGGTGTTTGTTTGTTTGTTTGTTTTTTTTTTGAAATCTATTTTTTTACTGCTATAATCCCAATTATTCAAAACATGCCTGGCATTTGAAGGTACCTAATTTGTGTTGAACAAACAAAAATAGGATAAACTTACACATAAAGAAAATTATCCTCTGGAAGGTTTGTTGTTGTTGTCTACCCATACACAGTACTAAAAGCCACGTCAAGCTTAACCCTGAACAAGTCGCAAAGTTACCTCAATTCCTAAAAACAAACAAACAAAAGACTATGCAGAAAAGCCAATGGACTTGTTTTATTTGCACCTGGGCACTTTCCTACAGGGACCTCAAGTTTCAGCTATAACAAATGTTTCCCCTGGGGCAGGCATTGTGGTGCCACAGGGAAAGCCACTGCTTGGAATGCCAGCCTCCCATACTGGAATGTCTGGAATCAAGTCCCACATCGGCTTCCCGGCCCAGGCCAGGCTGTTTTGAGCATTGGGGAGTGAACCAGCAGATGGAAGATCTTTCTCTCCCTCCCTCTCTGTCACTCTGCCTTTCAAATAAATCAATACAGCTTTCAAAAAAAAAAAAAAAAAGAGTAGGACAGCAAATTATTTTAAAAATTCTCTCTTTAGGTTATCTGAGTTGATGAGTAAGTATTAAGATGAGTTGTGTAAGATAATAAATGTGACTGATTAAGAGGAGGAAAATCTCCTGAGGCCAGCCACACGCAAGAGTCGATGTCTCGTGAGCCACACGCGTGCAGCCACAGGAACCACAAGGACAGAAGCAACACCAGCGTCTTGGTCTCCTGCACCACTCCATGCCACGCAGCCACGCAGCAGTCTGGCTTTAAAAACTTTTTTCCATTTATGTTTTTGTTGGTGGGGACCCAAATCCATCAGTTTGCTGGCTATATCTTAAAATACCAATATGCATTTTAGTGATTCATAACTGCATATGAAAATGGTAGCATTTATTGTTGCAAGGTTTGAAAACAAACTTCACTATCTGTATTTAATTTTTGCTCCTCTTATTTCTACATCATGGAGGGAATACCAAAACATCAAGAAGATCAAAAAGATCTTCAAAAATGTAACTTGTAGGAGCTACATGCAAGGCATTGACAATTTAATGCCAAAATTTCTTTTGAAACACGGAAAATATTTTTAACAAAACTGGACTTAAAAGTTCCCAAACTTAAGTCACTGATATAGAAGTTGCTATACATCATGAAATTTTTTCCTTCATTTATAATCAGGGTCCAAATCATGGTCCTGCCTTGGGCAATGAATCTATCCTTCCTAACATTCAGATCTGTAAAGTAACAGTGATAGCACCAATCGTAAGAGAAGTATCATGAAGACTAGGATAGAACATATCAAATTCTTAACATATTTGTGGCACATGATTGCTCAATAAATGGTTTCTACCGTGGGAAGAATCACAAATCAATTTTAAAAGAAAAAATCCATTATTCCTATAATTTTCAAAAGGAAAATTTTAAAAGCTACTAAAGGTGGACTGGGAATTAGAAGGCCCGGCTTTGCTACCAGCTGGGTGTGCTGCTGGATGCTGCCTTAAGTAAAACAAAGCCATGGGGTCAGTGCCTTCAACCGCCTCCGCACCACGGCACCCGCTCGCTCCTGGAAGAGGTCTCCAGTCTGTCTCACAAACACTCTCCCTCCGCAGCGGTACCTCTCCAAGCTTTCAACAGAGCCCAGAAACAGCCCTACGCCGTGGACACCCAGACTAGCCTTACACGAACCCGACTTCCTCGTGCACGAAGGGTCTTCAGGAAATCCACGGAAAACGCATATTATGAAAGATCTACGTGTGGATTTCAACACCAAAGTAAACCTCCCATCTTTTAATTCCATCTTTCCATCAACTTTCTGAAGCACCCTCGCATTTTGTTCTCATAATCTTAGAACTATCACCCTACAGGACAACGGTGAATGACTTTTGAAGGGCACAATCGATCGTAACGGATTTTACGCCGGCTCTCTCGCCGCCGAGACTGCTCGTGTGTCTGGCATGTGGTCAGTGCCCTGTGAACACAAACGCTTCCAAAGGCAAGCGGACCAAAAGCAGCAGGCGCAAAGCATGAGCCCTCCCCGTCACGAGACAGACAAACCTCCACGTGCAGCCTTGACTGGTTCAACCCGCTCCTGGCAGCAGGGACTCCTCTCTCCACTCCAGGAAAGCAGAGCACCTCTGGAGCTGTCTCTGTTTCTCCTTCAGCACTACCTCTTTCTAGGTTTCTGATAACTCACCACGTCCACTTTGGCTTTGTTTTCCTTACCAGTCTCTATTTTGACCTCCTGGAGTAATGAAGAGCCAGAGGAACCCTTGAAGCCACTACTTCCATCACTTAACCCATCCAAATTAATTAGGATACTTAAGAAAAGGAAAACTCCTTAGAGAACCTAGGGTCTTTGAACAGGCTTAGCAGAATACCTGATACACAGTGAGAGCTTAGCAAACATTCACTGCTATTAGCTGGACGAGCATCCTCCTCACCATATAATCTTGCCATACCACAGGTAACCGTTAACCGCCGGCTCGCAGGCAGGGGCAGGAAGGCTCTCGGGCCAACAGCCCGGCCTCGTCAGCTGCCTGACTCCCAGGCTTGGCATCAGCTGTGCAGACTGTCCGGGGACCACGGATTTGCACGGATCCTCCTCAGAGAGAAAGGTGACACCCTGCTGGGGTCCTGCACCCCCCAACTCTCTCAGGCCACAGATCCACCAACCGACCTCCAACAGATTCCAACTGCTGAAGGCCAAGTACAAGCTCATTCCCTCCAGGGCTGCTGACATCACAGTCCCACCCTGGAATCTTCACCTTCCACACCTCACGGCGGTCTCGAGCCAAAGGCTTTCGCCTCTGTCAGATCAACACTTCCTCTCCAAACAAGACTCTGACTCCTGATCAATCGCCTTCCCTCCTAGTGAGTCTGAGGGCCACGGAAGACTCGCTGGGTGTCAGCGCTACAGGCTGGGGCACACTGCCAAGACAGCCGCCAGCCCTTCCAAGATCCCAACTGCCCCGCAGAGACAGAGGGTGGCAGGCCAGTGCTCGGTTCTGGAGAGCGGCTGTCCGTGAAGGTGGTAGTGAATGAGTTCTCTATGAAGTGAGGTTTCAGATCTGGGAAGACTTAGTATATGGGGAAAAGGGCTGCTTTCTCAGCCTGGTGTGTGTGTGTGTGTGGGTGTGTGTGCGTGCAGGTATGTCACACTGCCTAGTGTGCTTGCATTTCACAGGGCATCACACTGCCTTCCGGGGTTCATCACTGCACATCAGAGGCCCACGTCCTGTCTCACCCTCTCCCTAGCGTGTCCTGCCAGCACCTCCTGGCCTCCACTGCCTGGCTTCATCCCACTAATCTTTCCCCAGCAGACTTCCATCTCATGGTTCCTCATCAGACTGTCCCACTCCCACGATGCGGCCTTGAACTGAAGTGTGTTCCCACAGTGGAAGCTGCAGGGCCTGCTAGACCTTGAGCATTGTGACATGACAGTGTAAGGTACAATCAAAAATTAGTGTTTTCAAACGTTACTCCTACTCTGTGCCCTATACTCCTGCCTCACAAATAGACCTGTCTAAACAAATCTGATGTTGATAGCACTGTTGGCCAAATCTGGTGCACAAAGGTTTAAATATGATTTCAGTATTTTTCCTCCACTTAGTCAAATATGGTAATACTAACATTTTGTTTTGCAAACACCTCTGTATCACCCACAATTGCTAACATTTACTGAGTGCCTGCCACGTACTCTGCAGTGTTTAGGTGACTTGGTGTCACTACAGTGTAGAATGCTTACAGCAGCCCTGTGAGGGGACAGATGAGAAGCTAACACGTCCAAGAGCCAGCAGACTCTAGTGCTCTAATAGCAACTGTCCCGCCCCACATTCATTTGGCCAGGTTAACTGCAAGACTCCCTGGTCTCTGGATGCTGCAGCTCCTCTTTCCCCCACTGATGTTTTTACATTCAGAACTTGCTAGCCGAGAATTCCCTAGTCCTTCTAAAAATGTGCAAACATGGGTCAGGCAGACTGTCTCCTGTATTCTGAGGTGCTCATTTACTTGCACTTAGGTGCACTGCGTGGTCAGTGCCCGTCTCACTTACCCATGATAGTTTATCATGTACCGCCTCCCTTCAAAGTCTCCACACAGAAACAGCCCTAGAACTGAAGAGCCTTATCTACCACAGCAACATCTCTCCTGGATGCAGTAATTACTGTCAGATGCTAAGGGGCAGAAAGAAAAGAGAACAAAACCTGCCTTTGATAATCAGTATGTTTAAGGACAGAAGTAAGACAAGACAGAGTAGACAGGAACACTCGGCAGCTCGTCTCCTTGGCGCTCTCATCTAGCCCTTTTCCTCCAAGTCCATGGTCCGCTTGTCTTCAAACTGCATCCTCCACAGGCAGTGACAGTGACGGAAGAGAGCAACGTCACAGACCCCGAAGTGGCTCCCGCTGGCTGGCAAGCAGGACGAGCAAGGCAAAGCACGCGAACACGTCCAGTTCCTCCTTCTCACTACTCCCTTGGCCCGCAAATCTTTCTCACACTCCTTTCTCAACACAGCACTCCGGGATGGAGCTGCCAACCCATGCAAGCCGGCCCTGGAGAATAAATCTATTTGCCTCTGTGGCTTAAGCGTTTTGGTCTCTCAAGGGGAATTTCAGTTATAATGGAAGAGTTCCAGAGAAATAAATGTACCACTAGAGTATCCTTCCAAACGTGCAATTTCAGTCACTGGAGAAACTGAGTGGGAACACTATTTTGGGGAAGATTAGACAGATCGACGAAAGTGCTCATTTTACAGGCCCAGTGCTCGGGAAGGCCCCTACCAAGGTCCTGGGAGTGACCCTGGCACTGAGTTCACATTATGGCATTTCTGTGAAATTTGTAAAAGTGAGGTATTTTTGTATCCTTTCCAACACGAGGGCCCCCATGTGATGTAAGGCTCAGACCTCACAAAATCCCAGCGTCCCAACACTATCTCGTGAGCAGCTGTGAGCTCCGGTTCCGAGGCAGACTGCCTACCTGGAGTCTAACCTCGTTTGTGCTGTATTTTTTTTATACTCATATAACATCAGAATTTGTGTTCCCTCCAAATTGAATACAAAATCTGGTTAAGTTTTAGAAGAAGGAACACAAGAAATAAAAACAAGTTTGGTTTTTAAAAGAACAAAATAATCAAAATGTACTTCCCGCCGCATCTGCATGGATAAGTCTAGGGCGGGGACAGGGACGCTCTGCTGAATCACCGGCAGCAGTGAGCCCGGCCAGAGACCTCCAGGGTTAGACCCCATAGCAACTCCTTAAAAATGCAGTGCTACTTTACACAAGGGACAAGGCAAGAGCAACCCACAAGCAGGAAGCACTAAAAACACAGAATCAGAGAAGTAACATTCAGTAGCAAAGATGACAATTCTAGCACCCCAGGTTGTAACTGGAATGCACTCCAGTGAAAACAGGAAATATTCTCAGTAGAAAGCTTTTTAGTAACCCAAGGAAGTCTTCCAGAAAGCACTCAGCCCTCAAGATGCACTGGAAACCTCTCCCACATTGCTCACGGGAAGGGCGTCTGCGGCGGGCCCAGGTGGAGCAACACTGCAGACTCCAGAGTGACGTCACCACAGCCACGGCCACACCCACTCCTGGACACAGAAACACGGCTGGAAGGTTGAGAAAGCAGGCAAGCTCAATGTCGTGTGTGTTTCTACTAATAACAAAGAATTAGCAATAACTTAAACATGCATCCACTGAGGAAAGGGATAAATTAAAAGTGGTGTAAGGAAACAGTGGAACACTATCCCTCAAGTAGCTGAAGCAAGTAATACAACATGGACTGCTATCCAACCGCATCAACCAAACTGCAACTGTTCCACTTGTTTAAGCTAATTCTTTTTCAAAAAATTTATTTTTTTTCCTTTTTTTAATTTATTAAATATAAATTTCCAAAGTACAGTTTATGGATTACATTGGCTTTCCACCCCCCCATAATTTCCCTCCCATTTGCACCCCTCCCCTTTCCCTCTCCCTCTCCCATTCCATTCACATCAAGATTCATTTTCAATTTATATACAGAAGATCGATTCAGTATATATTAAGTAAAGATTTCATCAGTTTGCACACACACAGAAACACAAAGTGTAAAATACTGTTTCAGTACTAGTTATAGCATTAATTCACATTGGACAACACATTAAGGACAGAGATCCTACATGAGGAGTAAGTGCACAGTGACTCCTGTTGTTGACTTAACAATTTGACACTCTTGTTTATGGCGTCAGTAATCTCCCTAGGCTCTAGTCATGAGTTGCCAAGGCTATGGAAGCCTTTTGAGTTCACCGACTTTGATCTTATTCTGACAGGTTCATAGTCAAAGTGGAAGTTCTCTCCTCCCTTCAGAGAAAGGTACCTCCTTCTTTGATGGCCCCGTTCTTTCCACTGGGATATCACTCGCAGAGATCTTTCATTTAGGTCCCCAAAAATTATTTATTTATTTATCTGAAAGGCAGAATCAGAGAGAGAGGGGGGGAGGGAGTGAGGGAGGGAGGAAGGAAGGAGGGGAGGGAGAGGGAGAGACAGAGGGAGGGAGAGGGAGGGAGAAGGAGGGACAGTGAGGGAGAGGGAGAGAGAATCTTCCATGTACTGGTTCACTCCCAAATGGCTGCAAAAGCCAGGAGCCAGGAGTTTCCTCCAGGTCTCCCACATGGGTGCAGGGGGAAAGCACTTGGGCCATCTTCTGCTGCTTTCCAGGCCATAAGCAGAAAGCTGGATCAAAAGAGGAGCAGCTGGGACTTGAACCAGTGCCCATATGGGAAGCCAGCATCACAGGCAATGGCTTTACCTACTATGCCTCAATGCTGGCCTCTAAGCTAATTCTTACGAAGTCCCTTCTAGGATACATGACAAGTGCAACAATCAAGATGCACATGAAAAAATATACTATTTGTGGTTAGCAAAGAAAAGGACCAGAGAGAGGTTACAGTCCTCTACCACCAAATCAAAAATCAGGTTCCTTCCTGGCACCCTTCTTTTGGAACTTTTATCATAATTCCAATAAAAAAATTATTTGTGACTGTTCACTAACTCTTCCTCCTCATCCTGCAGCAGAGATGTGGGAGGCAAGGAACCACTGTACCCCAAGGATCATACCAGATCTGCCACACTACACACCTTCAATAGGCTTTCTCTAAAAAGGAACCACGCCTTTACCATCGAGGACCAGCTCCATTTTGATGCCTTACAAACACCTGACTCTGGCTCAGACGCCTCTCCTAAGCAGCAGTCCCTTCTGGTCCAGCTGTCCAGCTGATGTAACCACAGGAGTGTCCATTAACTACCGTAGAAGCCACATGCACAGGTGCAGACCGTCTGCCTTCAGAAATGTTTCTGTGCCATCAAAAGGGTGCATATAGAGACAGAGGAATGTTTCTGATAGCCTGTAAAAGTTTAAAAATATAGGTCGGCGCCACGGCTCACTGGGCTAATCTTCCACCTGTGGCGCCGGCACTCCAGGTTCTAGTCCCGGTTGGGGCGCTGGTTCTGTCTCAGTTGCTCCTCTTCCAGGCCAGCTCTCTGCTGTGGCCCCGGGAGTGCGGTGGAGGATGGCCCAGGTGCTTGGGCCCTGCACCCGCATGGGAGACCAGGAGAAGTACCCGGCTCCTGGCTTCGGATCGGTGCAGCACTGGCCGTGGCAGCCATTTGGGGATGAACCAACGGAATGAAGACCTTTCTCTCTGTCTCTCTCTCACTGTCTAACTCTGCCTGTAAAAAAAAAAAGTTTAAAAAATTAAACTGGAAACCTCTAAATGGAATGGGATACTGATCCTTTTACACTAATGGGTAAGGTGGATCCAGCAGCTCCGTGTACTCAAGTGAATAGCAGGAATATTGCTCTTGACATTAAATCACAAAAGACAGTTGGAAAAGAATGTTGAAGATGATCATTAAACATATACGTGATTTTGAATAAATATATTTAAATATATGTATAAAGCTAGGAGGATCACACATGGGGAGTATTATTTCTCCTTTTGAACATTTTTATGTTATATTAATTAATTAATTAATTTGAAAGGCAGAGAGATGCACAGAGACAGAGATCTCCCATCTACTGGCTCACTCCCCAAATGCCCACCAGAGCCAGGACTGGGCCAGTCCAAAGCCAGGAGCAGGAACTCCATGCAGGTCCCCCCACTTGGGTGAGCAGAGCTCTAGCGGCTGCCTCCCAGGGCGTGTGTTAGCAGGAGGATGGAGTTGGGAGCAGAGCCAGGACCCCAATCCAGGCACTCTGATGTGGTATGCGGACATTTCAAGCAGCATTTTAAATGCTGTGCCAAACGCCCCACCCGAGGTTGAGTTTTTTAAGTGAATAATCCCTACTCAGAAAAGAAAGCTCGTAGCTTAAAAAAAAATGTTTCTGCTCCCTCAATCTTAATTACAAACATCTTCCCAGCTACCCACAAGCGAGGCCTTTGGAGCCGCCCTTTTCCTCTCACTCCTGAAACGGTAATGTAGGACTACGTCTGACCGATTTGAATGTCTGATCTGCTTATGTCTGTCCTATCTTTTTCCATCATCTCTATCTTAATCAAAGTCTCCATCATTTCTCCCCCCATCCCCAGCAGTCTACCAGCCGGCTTCCTTCCCCTCCCGTCCTTGCCATTGCTTCTAGAACCCTGCCCGTGGTTCCGGGCGGCCTGTGCAAGGAGGCTCGGTCAGCTGAGGCTGTCCAGTGCCTCTCAGGACGGCTCCTGCCATGTGAACTGCAGTACTGCACATTTTTCTGACAATAAACTTGTGGTAGCTCCCCAAATGTTTCACAACGTTGTGCTATTTCCTTTATCCTGGAATGTACTTCCCTTCCCTAGACCCCACGTCACAGTAAAACTGCTTCTGATTAAGGATGCAAGCCAAATGCCGTCATCGCCTGTAAACTCCTCTGTTCCTCTTCCCTCGGGCAAGTTTCAAGTTTCTCTCTCCTTCCCCTGTGCTCTACTAAAACACAAAATCAGAAAGTACCACTTCTCATCCACTATTGAGTGCCCAGGGCTTCACACCAATGCTGCTGAGGAAGGTAGCCATGTATAGCATACAGCTTATACAACTTTAAAGTTTTCCACATTTAGGAATCAGAAAACAGAAGTTAGAAGGGGGATGAGGTGAGAGACCCTGAGACCTCTGTCCCAGACCAGTGAAGGACACAGACTTACCCTGCACAGCCTGCCAGGGCTCACAAAGCTGCATGAGCTCTGTGACACGGCACTTGCTTCAGGTTCTCTTCCTCCCTGGAAGACCCTTACCTTACACAACCTTTTTCTGCCTCATCGGTTGATCCTCAGACCCGGCACAGAGCTGGGCACGCAGCAGGTGCTTACAGATTTCCGTGGGGTTCCACAGCCGAGCGGGTCGGGGAAAGCACGGCCTTCAGGAACACGGGGTCTGGAGTCACAGAGCGTGACTTTGATCAGATCATTCCCAGCGCTCACAAATGGAGAGCAGAAAGAAAGCCCCCTTGTGGGACCCTGGGACACAACAGCTCCTCTAAACAATGTTATTGACCTGTGAAGCTATCACCTGGATGTGTGGCAAGCTGTGTCTGAAAAGTACATTTCTGCATTAATGAAACCAAGCAATTGAGATGTCCAGGGCACTTGTTCTGATCAGAACCTAGCCGGCACTACCCGAGTCACAGGTGTCTCTGCGCCCCAGCCACCCCTGCCTCGTGGCTGCAGTGGAGTAGGAACGCTTCTTCCCATGCCGTCCACCCATGCCCTGCCTGATGATGGACTCTCTGGGGTGCTGGGCCCAGGCGCACCTGCTAATGTGCTGCCTGAGGGTCTGCAAAAGCTGGCTGCACAAAGAGCGAGCGATAGCACTACCACCTAGAGGTCCTTCGCTGAAATCCAACACGACACCTCAGCCATCGGTCCTCCCAGCCCCTCTCACTGTGAGCATAGCCACCTCACACCCTCATTTCCTCGAAAGCAAAACACAATCCTCAAAAAAGCACTGACATGAGTTTCTGTAAGAAATCCTACCACCGTGTTTGCACTGGATGAGGTTTGTTTCACGGAGATCCTGTATTGCTTAGGTTCTCCGATCTCCTTCATTCCAAATCAACCCTTTCTCAGCCTGTTAAACAACTTTACTGCTTCCGTTTGACCATCACCCCGCCATCAAGCATGCTGCAGACATCGGAATCTGGCGGCCAGTATGGAGCAGTGACTTCCCCCGCTGTCCCTGCACAGCCCTCACATCCTTTTCTCCTTCGTACTGGAACACACCCATTATCACCACACAGATCACTGTATGCCAAACAGTGATCATCAGTAGACAGAAGACTATCCACGCTAAATCACCTTGAGAAATGTAAAATAGAACAAACAAGACGCACGCTGCCCAGAGGATAAAAGAAAGTACGAAACACCTGTGACGACCTCGACTCCCAACTGCGCCACCCTTCCCCAACCCGACAGTGTGCAAGCAAACATCGGAACGCTCTGCTTCTTGTTAGCACACGGGTTTCTAGTTCTCACACTAGAAAATGTGAGAAATGAACATGAATACGGAAATGACTACTGAAATAGCCCCCAAAGTACCTTTTCTGGCTGGTGTCTCATCTCACTGTAATTCCTTCATGATTAACTATAAAATTATCTAGGCATTCATACAGAAACTAAAATCTAACCATTCCAACTAATGTGGCATAAATTCAAACACATTATCCACAAATCAAATGCGAATGATTAACAAAGTCCTTTATTACACTAGCAATCAAAATTAATGTTTAAAGATGAAAAATACAGGGCCAGCGCTGTGGCATAGCAGGTAAAGCTGTCGCCTGCAGTGTCGGCATCCCATATGGGCGCCAGTTCGAGTCCCAGCTGCTCTACTTCCAATCCAGCTCTCTGGGAAAGCAGTGGAAGATGGGCCAAGTCCTTGGGCTCCTGCACCCATGTGGGAGACCCAGAAGCTGCTCCTGGCTCCTGGCTCCGGGTCGGCTCAGCTCAGGCTGTTGCAGCCATTTGGGGCCGATGGAAGACATCTCCTTCTCTCTCTCTCTCTCTCTCTCTCTCTCTGCCTCTGCCTCTCTGTGACTCTACATTTCAAATAAATAAATAAGTCTTAAAAAAAAAAACACATTCAATACGACAAAGAAAACAAAAACCCAAAAGGATATTCTCTCTTCAATCAGAAGATGGTTTCTCTTTTGCACTTACCCATTTTCCTCTGTCCAGGCACACTTTACACTGAAAAACAAGTCTCTCTACTTCTGTCCCTTATACCATGTGATGGAAGAGACGGTGGTGCTGCTTTCCTAGAAGAAGCTGTCTTCTGAAGAGCGATGCTGCACGTTCTTTCGCAAGCATCTGGATATTCTTTAATGTATCACACTGCACAGTCCAGTACCCAGTGAACCAAGCAGAAGAACCATACTATTGTAGGAGTTATGAAACTTACTATTCAAAACTAGGAGCGCACTCTCCTAATGGTAGTCAGTACGTAGCCCTGGCGTCCACTTCCAGAAGGCAACGTAAAAGTGGAAAACCAAGGACTGCCTCAAGTGGCAGCCACACTGCAGCCTTACTGCCCGTTCTTCATCCTCAGAGCCCTACACTGACCACTGACACAACACATTACTCTTACCTGCCTCTACTTACCTGTCCAGCAAGTGCCACAGAGCCAGCTGCCCCACACTGAGCTCCGCATCTCTCTCCCTGAGCCTGCTCCCCTGTGCACTGCCCACCCACCTGCACTGGCCTGAACTGGAGGTCCCCCTGGGACCCCAGCCCAAGCTCACATGTCTGCCACATACAGCCATAATCCCCACGTTGTGCTAAGAATGCCACCCAGACATCTCTCACGTGTCCCCACTGCTTTCATCAACTGCTGATAAACACTCCGCTGGAGTATCCCACCCCTCTGCCAGCTGTTCTCTGCAGACCCCTGTTCATAAGGGCCAAAGTCATCCGTGTGCCATGCTAACTGAATGTTCTCCGCACTCCCATCCAGTCGAAAAGCCTCCGGGCAGTGGATCCGAATCCCCTCCCAGCTCCTCCCCACCACCAGCTCCCCACTGCCTTCCTGCAGGCACAGGGGCTGTGTCAGCCCCAGGATGTGCCACACACGCGTGCATCACACCTGGCCCAGAACAGCCACTCTCCTGCAGCCTTGCCTCTGTCCCAGCCAGGTAAACTCCTCCTCGTGGTTTATCACGCCTCACTTGGACAGCACTAACTCCAGTCAAGTTTCTCCCCAACACAGCAAGCCTGGGTTACAGGTGTTCCTTCCAGCAAAGAAGGTTTACTTTTTCGTACCCTGTGATAGCTCCAGCATCTAGCAGAGTTCCTGCCACATAGTAGGCAGTCAGTGACAATTTGAACAAATGATTAAATGACTTGAAATGCAGAAAATATTTATAAATCCCTAGACAGGCTCAGTGACTCTTGACCAAGCTGAATGCAGGAACCATTCCTTGCAAAGTGTTATGATACAACAAGAATGCAAGTGAAATGTCAGACTCAGTGCACAGAATTTACAGAAATACATAGAAGATAAACAGCTTAATTCCAGTCACTATTTTCAGATAAAACAATTAGGTGGCTAAGTCATAACAATTAGGTGAAATCTATCTTTTTTATATGTTGCTTTTTTTAAAGATTTTTAATTTATTTATTTGAAAGACAGAGTTACAAAGAGAGATAGAGACAGAGAGAGAGGTCTTCCATCTGCTGGTCCACTCCGGAGCTGCACCGATCCAAAGCCAGGAGCCAGGAGCTTCTTCTGGATCTCCCACATGGGCACAGGGACCCAAGGTCTTGGGCCATCTTCCACTGCTATCCCAGGCCATAGAAGAGAGCTGGATCAGATGAGGAGCAGCTGGGACCAGAACCGGCGCCCATATGGGATGTCAGCACTTCAGGCCAGAGCTTTTAACTTGCTGCGCCACAGCGCTGGCCCCAGAAATCTATCATTTTTAAATCTATTTTCTTAAAACATGTTTTACTCAGATACTCTCCAAAAACTCTGTCAAATGTTTCTGATACCAAACTGGTGAAAGTCAAGTCTGGATTTTTTTTTCCATTTGCAACAAACAGAAGCAGGAGGCAAAGATTATCCACTTATGATGAAAGCAAGTGGGCGTTTTCACTTTGTTGTTGTTTTTTTTTTTTTTAAGATGAGTTTTTAGGGATAAAGCATTATATTTGTGAATCGGAGTTCCTTTTGAAAATGAGAGATATCAAAATATTTGAAGAAAATGTGGTCAGATTCAGTTAATATTAATTCCACTGGGTTACCACTCAGTATACTTCACACTGATGCTGCCTTCTCTCGGAGCCTGGCTCAGTTTCTGCTCTGAGCTAACGCCAGTTCCCGTTTGTGGTCACTTTCATTCTCTGGCCACTATGATCTGACCTCATGCTCTTGGTGGGTTTGCAGCATTGCAGGGGAATGCATGAATCCACACCCTTTAGACCAGAACAGAGGGCAAGAGAGCAAAATCTGTTTTCATTGATTTACACTTGATACTCTGAAAACCGGACTGTTACCACAAACTCAAATTTGTTTTCTCCGGTTTTACACCTGACACAGTTTGGAAACACTGACTTTCTAGAAAGTTGTTTCAGCCCCATTTCCTCGTCTCTTCCTTTCCATCTGCACAAAGGCGTTTTCCAGGCCAGGTGTGTTTTAATCCCCATGAGTGTTCAAATCCACACTTCCACTGTCCTTCCCCAGAATACAATCAGGAACCAATTCACAGAATTATTCTAGGAATGAGTGCTTCACTTGCGGCGAAGCCTGGTTTGAACAGGGGTGCCGCCCCCTGGCCACATTTAGCAAGGAGACGCTGCCACGTGCCAGGAGCTACCTTTGGCAGCCCCTGCACGGCTTCAGGACGCAACTGCTCCTTCTCAGGCAAGCGTAAAACTACTTAGTAAACGTGCCTTTAAAAAGTTCACGCGTCCCCCAGCCTGCAGTCACTCCCTAAGGAGACCATTTCCTTCAGGCAGCTAGCCTATGGGAGGGGCCATCTGCAGACTTTTCTCCAGTCTCCTCGTGTTTACCAGACTTAACAGCACACAGGTTGCAAGGGGAACAGACAGTGGCACAGCCACATGCACTGACTTGGATGCTAAATTAACATCCTACTAGCCAATGATTATCCAGCTACTGAATTTCAAAGTCTAGTTTCCTTCTGGCACAAATGAATTATTTTGTTAATAGACAACTTACTACAATCAGTTTGTACCGAGTCCAAAAACTCGGATAGGAAAACGCAGTACAGGTTCCTACACAAATAAAAGGAAAACAGAGCTGATCTCTGATCTACAGAGAGAAAGGCACACAGATACTGCACACCACCAGAGTTCCCATAAAAGACTTTAAAATGTACACAAAATTTTAGAACAGAGAATTTCTCAGTTGATTTTAGTGAAAATATTTCTAATTGCATTGCCAAACGTGTCTTCAATGTACTCAGAATGAGTCAACGCTATTTCTGTTCTACATGCGGAATCCTGTTAATTCCGTATTGTGTGGCTACAATCAAAGCTATGGGCATAAATCCAAGAAAATATATCTAAATGTTAAAGATACTCGCGGTGACAAAGAAAAGACTCAAGTTTTCTCAAGGGCGCAGTCCCTCCTCCAATGCGGTCACCTTCAACCTCCAAACACAGACTGTAGGAGCAGCGCTCAGACAAGCCCAGGAGAACAGAGCCCGTTTGCTCCTATAGAAGGAAGAGCTACTTCCTATCGCTGACCCCATTAGGCAAGTGACCCCTACAAAGGCCACACAATCAAGGAAGCCATGTCCAAACAGCAGGAAGAGGGGCCACTGTGGGAATCAAAACACCTACCACAGGGTCAGCACATTTAATTGTAATATGCACCAGCTGAAATCGGCCACTACGGCTGACCCTGGCGACTTGCGGCAGTGCACAGGAAGGAAGGCAGGCCTGGCACCAGGGGTGAGCGGCCATCCCTGTCTGCCTGGGACTGTCGCTGCCGAGACAGGAAGTCCGGTGGCCAGCCTCACCTGCACAGCCCTGGCTGAGCAGACGGAGGTCACCTGCACAGGCGGGACAAGCCCGGCTCCCCTCACGCCCGAGCACTGCCGTGTAGTCCAAGAACCCTCAGCAGAGCGGCAGCCACAGCGAAGTCACCACGCAGAAACCAAGGCTGCCGGACCCCAAGCAAAGCACAGGCGTTAACTACATGGGAGGAAAAGTGACCAGTGAAACAAGCAGAGAAGAGACAGTGACGTCGCCTAAACATTATTAAACATATGTGTGCGTGCACTCAGACTCTCCCACAGAGAGCTTCAGTCCATGACAGACCGCACGTGTGATGGCAGCCAGGAAGCTGCCCAGTGCACTCAGTGGCGGTGACGCCATGTACCCGCCCGGCTAGGCATCCCTCAGATAGCAGCCAGGGACAAGCAGTGCCACCTGTCAGTCTTTGCTGTGATTTGTTTAAAGGTGTATTTGCTGGGCCAGCGCCGTAGCTCAACAGGCTAATCCTCCGCCTTGCGGCGCCGGCACACCGGGTTCTAGTCCCGGTCGGGGCGCTGGATTCTGTCCCACTTGCCCCTCTTCCAGGCCAGCTCTCTGCTGTGGCCAGGGAGTGCAGTGGAGGATGGCCCAAGTCCTTGGGCCCTGCACCCGCATGGGAGACCAGGAGAAGCACTTGGCTCCTGCCATCGGATCAGTGCAGTGCACCGGCAGCAGCGTGCCAGCCACGGCGGCCATTGGAGGGTGAACCAACGGCAAAAGGAAGACCTTTTTCTCTGTCTCTCTCTCTCACTATCCACTCTGCCTGTCAAAAAAAAAAAAGAAAAAAAAAGTGTATTTGCTAAATGGGAAAACAATGATACCTAAGGAAACCACCTGATCTCATGGAGTTTGTAGAAACTGGGAGGTTTCTGTTTTGTTTTTGTTTTTTCCTTTAACTTAGTGTAACAAAAACCTAACAGACTACACAGGTGGAATAGAAAGGGGAGGAATTTGCTGTCCAGTAGCAATTCTGGGGTCTAAACTTTGAGCCTGACACCGCCACCCACCCCACCCTTGTATATCCAACCACCACAGAGAGCTGGCAGCCACGCTGGCGTGTGCCCCAGTGCCCACAGGTGCACCGCCAGCTGCGACTCACGTACACACACCCTCTCTCCTTCAGGAGTCACACGAAGGAAGGGAGGATCGGAGCCAGCAGGCAAAGATCGCCCGGCCCCGTCCACGCGGGCAGCCTCCAAGATCAAGTTCTGGGACCCCCCACAGACAGCATGTGCTGGCCTCCAGCCAAGGTCAGCTCGTTCGGTTCCGTGACAGCATCGTCCCTGCTCATCTCCTCTCCCAAGTGAGCTTGGTCCATGCCAGAGGCAAAGCTAAAGGTGCAAACCCTTAGAGGACACATGACAGATGAAATGGGTTGAGGGAGAATTGGATAAAGGAGGAAGGGGAACCGTGTTAGAAGGCAGCCAGAGGAGCCCTGAGGACATGGGCTAGAGTGGGCTCGTCCCCTGTCAGACTGAGAGCAACGAGTGGGGCTGAAACCAAGGGCGTAAACTCTGCAATGGGACAAACCTGCGTGCTCACCCAGCACACAGTGCCCGGGACAGGCTGCCGGGACTTTGCGTGTGCGTCAGCATCGGGATCTCAGGGCACGATAAGACTTGGTTAGAGGATAGTCTGCGAGGGGTTTGCCCACTCCCATGTCAGAGTGCCTGGGATTCAGTCTTGCCTCCAGTGGGGATTCAGCTCTCTACTAACGCATCCTGGGACGCAGATGACCACTCAAGGACTTGGGTCCACGACACCCATGCAGAAGACCCAGATGGAGCTCCTGGCTCCTGACCTCGTCCTGGTCCAGCCCCGGCTTTTATGGACATTTGGAGAATAAACCAATGGATGAAAGATCTCTATCTATCACTCTTTCAAATAAATAAACTTTTTTAGAAAGGTAAGCACCCAGTCTTTCATGACATAATAACTACCTACACCAACTTTCAAGGTTTCAACCTACAGTAAGGCAGATTTCTGACATGAAGACTCTCTTCCAAAGAAGCTGTGAAAACAGGACAGCGCCACGGCTCACTAGGCTAATCCTCCACCTGCGGCACCAGCACACCAGGTTCTAGTCCCGGTTGGGGCACCAGATTCTGTCCTGGTTGCTCCTCTTCCAGTCTAGCTCTCTGCTGTGGCCTAGGAAGGCAGTGGAGGATGGCCCAAGTGCTTGGGCCCTGCGCCCTCATGGGAGACCAGGAGAAGTGCCTGGCTCCTGGCTTCGGATCAGTGCAGTGTGCCGGCTGCAGTGGCCATTGGAGGGTGAACCAACGGAAGGAAGACCTTTCTCTCTGTCTCTCTCTCTCTCTCACTGTCCACTCTGCCTATCAAAAAAAAAAAAAAAAAAAAAGAAAGAAAGAAAGAAAAGAAAAGAAGCTGTGAAACATTTCAGTCGGCCCTGTTCCGACCCCTCAGTCCCCTCCACTGGGGGTTTTACTCCCGTCAATCCCTGTCATCTATGTACGAACTGCAGACGCAGGGCCAGTCTCTATGCTCACAGGATAGTAACACCAAACACAGCAGACTGTGCTTACTTACTCTTGTGTCAATTTCCAGTATCCCACAAGACCCCAGGAGTTGTGAGGAGGGGGAAGGGATGATGAGTGGTAGAAATGGAAGAGAAAAATATGTCCTCTGAATGAAGGTATCTGAATGGTATCTGAATGAAGTATCTTGAACACCACAAAGTTGAGCAATTTCTTGCTAGTCTTGCACCCACTGAAGTCACAAAGTGTACCTGAGGGGGTAGGAATGGTGGAGTGCTATATAGAGCACGGGGGACACAGGAAGACAGAAGTGTCAGTGCAGGGACTGGACCCTGTGTGACAGGGGACAGCGTCTACACAGACTGGACATGGAGTGACAGGGACAGCGTCTACACAGACTGGACGTGGCGTGACAGGGGACAGTGTCTACACACAGACTGGACATGGAGTGACAGGGGACAGTGTCTACACACAGACTGGACGTGGAGTGACAGGGACAGCGTCTACACACGGGGACTGGATGTGGCGTGACAGGGGACAGTGTCTACACATAGGGACTGGACCTTGTGTAACAGGGGACAGCGTCTACACAGACTGGACGTGGTGTGACAGGGACAGCGTCTACACAGGGACTGGATGTGGTGTGACAGGGACAGCGTCTACACACGGACTGGACGTGGTGTGACAAGGGACAGCATCTACACAGGGACTGGATGTGGCATGATGGGACAGCGTCTACACAGGGACTGGATGTGGCGTGACGGGACAGCGTCTACATAAGGGACTGGATGTGGCGTGATGGGACAACGTCTACATAAGGGACTGGACGTGGTGTGATGGGGGACAGTGTCTACACAGGACCAGATGTGGTGTGACGGGGGACAGTGTCTACACAGGGACCGGACGTGGTGTGACAGAGGACAGCGTCTCCACTCAGACTGGACATGGTGTGACAGGGGACAGAGTCTCCACTCAGACTGGACGTGGTGTGACAGGGGACAGCGTCTACACAGGGACTGGACGTGGTGTGATGGGACAGTGTCTACATAACGGACTGGACGTGATGTGATGGGGGACAGTGTCTACACAGGGACCGGACGTGGTGTGACAGGGGACAGCGTCTACACAGACTGGACATGGTGTGACAGAGGACAGAGTCTCCACTCAGACTGGACGTGGTGTGACAGGGGACAGTGTCTACACAGGGACTGGACGTGGTGTGACAGGGGACAGCATCCACACAGGGACTGGACGTGGTGTGACAGGGGACAGCATCTACACAGGGACTGGATACAGTGTGACAGGAGACAGTATCTACACTCGGACCAGACGTGGTGTGACGGGGGACAGTGTCTACACAGGGACCGAATGTGGTGTGACAGAGGACAGCATCTCCACTCAGACTGGACGTGGTGTGCAGGGGACAGTGTCTACACAGGGACTGGACGTGGTGTGACACGGACAGTGTCTACACAGGGACTGGACATGGTATAACAGGGGATAGCGTCTCCACTCAGATTGGACGTGGTTTGTCAGGGGACAGTGTCTACACAGGGACTGGATGTGGTGTGACGCGGACAGCGTCTACACAGGGACTGGATGTGGTATGACAGGGGACAGCATCTACACAGGGACTGGATATGGTGTGACAGGAGACAGTATCTACACTCAGACTGGATACAATGTGACAGAGGACAGCATCTACACAGGGACTGGATACAATGTGACAGAGGACAGCAGCTACACATGTATTTAGAGGCAGAGGCTGAGCAAGGTGGGCTGCTGCTTGCCGTGGTGACCAGTACAGTAGAGCCAGGACTGACCGAGTAGCAAAGTTTTAGAAGACTTTCATCAAATTAATCTGGTCAGTGTGAGATGTTAAACTGATTTTTCAGTCCAGTAAAACAAAACAAAACAAAAATCCACGCATTTCAAAGACACAATCAAAACATTTAGCGAACTCCTTTTAAAAAATGGCATTGGTGTGTCAGTAAATCCTCATGTAGAAAAACTTAAGTTTAAAAAAAATAAACTAAGCTTCTTAAAGTATTGTTTATGATGCAAAATTTAGGAAGTCAAAAGTTTCTAGAAAAGAAAAACACATTTTGCTCTCCAAGATCTCCAACAGGTTCTACAAGGTCCACATTGTTGGTAAAGAATCGGCAGACATTGATGCCCAGGACCAAACCCCCAATGCACGCGCCACCTGCCCTCGTTTTCTGTCCTAACTATTGCTTCCGACCGACTGACAAATCACTTCCCTAAGCCGTTTCCTATCTCGTCGTGGTAATTACTTTTCTGTCACTTTGGCCGTGCTGCCCAGGGGCTTGGTCAGTCACCAGTGGAGACGCAGCTAGGAAGGTGTTTATTCAGTGTGACCAACACTGCAGTCAGCTAGCACTGAGTACAGCAGATGACCCTGTAGGCACGAGGGGCCCCATCCAATCTGTGGAAGGCCTGGTGGGTAAACACTGAGATCCCCCCAGCAAGAAGGATCCCTCCTCGAGACTGCAACCTGGAAACCCTCTGTAGCTTGCAGGCTGCTGCTCTGCAGAGCTCACTCATCCAGGCACAAACAGGTGCATGAGCTCACGCACATGTGCACACACACACAGCCTCCTCCAGGGGTTGGCTCTGGGACATCCTGTGGACACCAGAGCCCTCAGACACTCAAGTCCCTTGTATGAAAAGGCTCCTATGTCTGGCATTCTGGCCCAGCAGGTTGGGACACTGGCATCCCATATCATAGCACCACTACCCGGGGCAGCGTCGTTCCTCCACTAGTGAGGGACCGGCAGCTAACCCGGGAAGAGCCGAGCAGACAAAAGAACAGCACAGGGTCTGGTGTCGTTCCTCCACGAATGGGGGAGCGACAAGGGCCAGTGTTGTGGCATAACAGGTCAAGTTACTGTCTGTGATGTAGGCATCCGAAAGGGTGTCCCAGCTGCTCCACTTCCAATCCAGCTCTCCACTAATGTGCCTTGGAAAGCAGCAGAAGATGCCTGGGTTCTTGGGTCTCTGCACCCACATGGAAGACCCAGATGCAGCTCCTGGCTCCTGACTTTGGCCTGGGCCAGCCATTGCTGCCATTTGGGGAGTGAACTAGCGGATGGATGATCTCATCTCAATTTCTCTTTAATCTGACTTTCAAAAAAAAAAAATAAATCTTTAAAAAAATATAGAAAGCGGGGCCAGCACTGTGGAGGAGTGGGTAAAGCCTCCGGCTGCAGTGCCAGCATCCCGTATGAGTGCCGGTTCATGTCCCAGATGCTCCACTTCCAAACCAGCTCTCTACTATGGCCTGGAAAAGCAGTAGAAGGGGGCCCAAGGACTTGGGCCCCTGCACCTGCTTAGAAGACCCAGAAGAAGCTCCTGGCTCCTGGCTCCTGATCGGCCCAGCTCTGGCCTTTGTGGCCAATTAGGGAGTGAACCAGCAGGTAGAAGACCTCTCTCTCTCTCTCTCTCTCTCTCTCTGCCTCTCCTCCTCTCTCTGTGTAACTCTTTCAAATAAATAAATAAATGTTTTAAAAAATATATAGAGACCTTGAATAGATGATGTTTATTACCAGCTTAGGAGTTTTAAGTCCCAACTTTGTGTAACTGAATCACTAACCATTCACTGATTCATTCATAAGAAGTGTACTGAGTACCTACTCCACTGGGGACAGCACGCAGGGAATTAAGCAAACCTTCGTTCCTGTTCACACAGAGCGTACAGAGCCAGGACAGATGCCGAAGGCCAGCAAGAAGTGCCAGGCCGAGAGCAGCAGCAACAGGCGGTGAGGGCTGGTGGAGCTGGAGGCGAGCAGATTTGCCGGCAGGTGGAGGGTGGGGCAGGGAGAGTCAGGACCTCCAGAGCTGGGCCCCAGCAATCTCCTGAGGACAGAGGACTGACAAGTTGAGGGTCCAAGCTCAGGGCTAGGTTTGAACAAGTCTCAGACACCTAATTTTAAATGAAAATGCTGAATAAATTGTTTGAAAGGTAAAGTTTGCAGATGAACTTGAGAATGGCGAAAACAGATGAAAACCAGGTGGCGGTGTGCAAAGGGCAGGAGGCTTGGCCCTGCAGCCTCCCAGCTGCTGGGGGCTGAGCTGAGGAGGAGCCACCAGCCTTGTCAAACGCTACCCACAGAAAGCCAATCCCCAGCTCTTCCCTTCCCGGGAGGAAAAGTCTCAGATCAGGGACTCCCAGGAAACCACACAAAAGCCTGAAATAAACGCTGAACAGATTTTCATGAAGCTGTTTATCCCAGATGCCTTCTTTTGGGATTAGATGTTAAGATTTCTGTCCTTTGAGTACAACTCCTCTCCTATGTTCCAACATTAACAGCTCCACTGTAGAAGACATGCAGATCACCAATCTTCCTATAAAACTTTCAAATAAACACAGTCATATAGCAGAATTCTGAGTTAATAATCACAAGTAATAGGAAACAACTGTTCAAATAATAGAGTTTTCGTTAGCCTAACACAGAGAGAAAATATTTAGAATGTACAATTTTTTTGAAAGGGGATAATTATTTCTTCTTGACAGCAATCACTTCTCTAGGCTTTCACAGCTTACAGTAGAAACCATTAATTTGTCAGGAAGAAAAAACAGAAGAATTTTTACCACTAAGGGTTAAGAGAAACTAAAAGCCATTTATGGGTAGGGGGGTCTCCCTTTCAGGCACTGTTTCCTATTATGACAACTCACAGAAGTAGGGAGGGCGGGGAGAGGGGACCACCAGCACCAGGGGTAGGAGGGGCGGGGAGAGGGGACCATCAGCACCAGGGGTAGGAGGGGCGGGGAGAGGGGATAGCCAGCACCAGGGGTAGGAGGGGCAGAGAGAGGGGACCACCAGCACCAGGAGTAAGAGAGGCAGAGAGAGGGGACCACCAGCACCAGGAGTAAGAGAGGCAGAGAGAGGGGACCACCAGCACCAGGGGTAGGAGGGGCAGAGAGAGGGGACCACCAGCACCAGGAGTAAGAGAGGCAGAGAGAGGGGACCACCAGCACCAGGAGTAAGAGAGGCAGAGAGAGGGGACCACCAGCACCAGGGGTAGGAGGGGCAGGGAGAGGGGACCACCAGCACCAGGGGTAGGAGGAGTGGGGAGAGGGGACCACCAGCACCAGGAGTAAGAGGGGCGGGGAGAGGGGATAGCCAGCACCAGGAGTAAGAGGGGCGGGGAGAGGGGACAGCCAGCACCAGAGGTAGGAGGGGAGGGGAGAGGGGACAGCCAGCACCAGGGGTCTCCAGACCCCTGCATGGGGAAGCAGGAGGCACTCAGTGATCCTTCTGGATCCTTCTAGATGCAGGCTCCATTTAGTCTCAAGGACAGGCAAGACTTCCAACAGTGACGCAGACCAGCCCTGGACAAGCAGCAGGTCGGAGACAGCAGAGAAACTCAAAGTATCACTCCACCACATCAGAGTTCTCTGGCTGACTTTTCATGGGCTCAAAACCCACGCAACTGTCTTGGGGACATACAGAAGCTTTATACGAGGCCTTAATGACAATGCAAGTGAGAGGAAAGAGACATAAAACATTAGCCATTTTTTTTTGAAGGTCTCGCGATACAGCACAACCCGATTCTTTAGGAAACACAACCTTGCTAATACCTTTTGTTTCCACGCAATCTGCGCTCCAGCCTAGTGGTCAACAGTCATCGCGTCATGCTACTTATTCTTACAAAGCAAATGGGAACTCCAAGAAAACGCTGCTCCCTGGGCCTGCATGTCCACAGGCTACCTGCAAACATCGCAACCACTGCTACACAGGCGTAACAGAGCATCAAATCAACCCCAGGACAGAAAGGCCACTTCTCCCTGCACTCAAGCCCCTCACACAGAAACACTCAGTCTATCAACTGCAGGGATTTTTCTTTTTTTTTTTTTTTTTTTGACAGGCAGAGTGGACAGTGAGAGAGAGAGACAGAGAGAAAGGTCTTCCTTTGCCGTTGGTTCACCCTCCAATGGCTGCCGCGGCTGGCGCACCGCGCTGATCCGAAGGCAGGAGCCAGGTGCTTCTCCTGGTCTCCCATGGGGTGCAGGGCCCAAGCACTTGGGCCATCCTCCACTGCACTCCCGGGCCACAGCAGAGAGCTGGCCTGGAAGAGGGGCAACTGGGACAGAATCCGGCGCCCCAACCAGGACTAGAACCCGGTGTGCCGGCGCCGCTAGGCGGAGGATTAGCCTAGTGAGCCGGGGCTCCGGCCTGCAGGGATTTTCATGTGAGTTTCACAGCGGGAGACCTGCTAACCCTTGAGGATGCTCAATGAAATGCCAGGAAATATCTTTGTTTTCTGGAGCCTCTCCCTCTACTGCAACAGGCAACCGTACCTCTCAGAACGACACTCTGAGTCGAGAGAAAAGCCCGAATGCTGTCTCAAGAAGCCGCTGAAGCTGCCAGGAGTCCCATCAGAAAAGCCAAAACCGCTTACTAACAAGGCTGCTCCCAGGCTTGCACTGGAAAGCAACTTGTTCTTGCTGCACACACGACGCTAAGACCTCACTTACTGGCTTGTAAACCGCCGTCAGAGTCCCTCAGCATGAGGAACAACAAACCTCCGTGAGTTATAATAGCCTTAAATCACCAGAATTCAAGAAAACAGTACAGAGAAGCACCCTAGGAGCCACGGGGCTCAGTTTTAAGACTCAGTGTGCTCACCACTCACAGGCCAGCTGCTAACACACATTTTCCTTAAATGTGCAATGGAAATGACAGCCATTACTACCTGGCAGGGACGTACTCGGGCTTAAATAAAAATCCAGGCAGAATGCTTGGCACAGTGCCTCAAAGGAAAGGCTACACGGTACTAGTCTGCTTTGATTTGGAACCCGGAGTAGCATGCATCATTTTTAAACAACACTTAGAAGATTTTCACCCAAAATGGTTAATTATTTAAAATGTTGCCAAGTATTTCAAGTGCAATTCACTAATCCACTAAATTGATCCAGGACTGCAGATAACTGAGGTTTTACTATTGCATTTCTCACAGTACATAAATAAATAAAAAGAATCGTAATACTCTGAATATTCAAAGTGTTATATAAAAAAGAAAAATCCAGATATTGAAAGACCCCTTAGTTAAATAAGGGCAGCAGATCTGTATTTAAAAAGGCCAGACTTTTGTCACAGTTGTCAGAATCCCTAATATCACGATTTGATGGTGTTTTTTTAAATACAGAGATAAATGACTTTGTGCTATTTCAGGATTTTTGATGTGCAAGTGGGCGGATGGTGTGGGAGGGCGTGATGACTAATAGTTGAACAAACTTCTGCAGAGCTCCTAGGAGCTGGAAAAGCCAATCCATGCACTGTGAGAGACAAGACACGGCCGAAGGCCAGCGGCACCGCCCTCAGAGGCACAGCACCAAGGCAACACCTGCAGAGCAGTCTTCCCCACAGCCCCTTCCGCTGCTTCGATACCTGGCGAAAACGGCATGAGGGAACGAGAATTCCAGGAAGTGTGCCCGGGATGAGTCTAATGAGCAGCCATGGGTGCCCTGAACCGGAGCCGTGAGGCGTCACCCCACTGCATCCAAACAGCCAGAGAACGGTCACGTGCCTGGCATCTTCAAATCTACATCACTTTTCTCTTCTGATTTAGACTTAAAGTAGTTTATACACTGTCCAAGTGAACCCTGAAGTTAGTAAAAAAACTACTTTCCATGATCCTCGTCTGAATTACAACCTTTTGCTTTTCATTAGAGCACACCAGAGAGTGGTACTCAGCTGAGGAGCAGCCATCGCTTCCAATTACACACTAACAGCTTTGAATTGATATCATACTCAGTCACTTTGGTTGCAAGACACTGTCAATACGGAAGCTCGTCCGCAATGAGGGAACTCGTCTGTGAGACAGTCATCACCTGACACAGCACTTCTAACTCCTCTAAGACTCGGAACTTCAGCACAAAAGCTGAGACAGTACAGTGACCCGACGTCCATCTGCACGCACCTGAGAAGTGTGACTCCATGGAAAGTGGCCGCTGTGAATCTGTGCTGTCTGCAGCACAGGGACTCGAGGGAGTGGCACACCTGCCACGGGGCTACAGATCCGACAAGCCTGACACGCTGCACGTGGACCAGAGTGACCTGCACCGTGAGAACACGGTGCAAACTCTCAGACACACACTCGGCATGCCCGCCGTACACAGGGGAAGCCGCCCCACACAAAGCCTGAGGGTGGCAGCCCAGCGAAGGTCAAGGTCCAGGCCCCTTCCACTCATACCCTTCCAGGCAGCCAAGGCCAACAACAAAGGAAACCTCAGAGAGGCCCAACAGAATCCGAACAGAATCCTCCAGAGTCAGCCGCGTGGAATCCTCACCTGCTCAAGACCACAGCGCTGCATCCTCTTAGCAATAAACCAGATGTCGGGGATCACAAATAATGGAAGCACTGGTTTCCTGTGCTGTGTGTATGAAGCCAGCTGACAGTTTTCTCTGATAGAATTTCAGCTCAACCCTGGGCATTTCATGTTTTTCTTTGTTGCATGACAGTTTTGAAGAAATAGGCTAATTTATTTAATATCATAGATTATTGAGATCATCAATTTGGTCCAAGAGTCAATGCATAATCTTTAAACCCCAGGTTTCATGATAATTTCAAATGACATATGTACTAATTTCAATCTGTTTCGACAAGAACTGTTACATGCATACATTTCTAAAATGAAACTTTTTCTTTTTAGAAAACTTACTAAAATTGCTAGGTCCAAAGAAATATACCCATTATCCTTAACATCTACCCTGGGAGTAAGGGTGAGTATCAATTCCCTTGGCATTTTCTAAATGAGACAATTTAGTTAAAGCAAGCCATCATCAAAGATTTCCTTCCAAAAATGAAATGCTGCATTACCCACAAGAGAGTAGATATATTAATTACAGTAATTATTTGCATGTCTGCATTGCATAATTTCTATGTTTTTAGTTACATGATTAAACTTATTGTTACAGAGCCATGAATAAACAGTAACATTACACAAATAAATTAGAACTTCCAGCAATTATCCAGAGTAAAGAGAAGGAAGAAGAGCATAACCTCTGTAGCATCTTACAAATGTCTATCAGATAGATAATCCATCTCATAAATTCTAAGTTTAACAGAAATATCCTTACACAGGTAGAAATGGAATATAAATGAGCAACAAGATAGCACCCACCTAGAGGTGATAATAACTTCACTGAACACTTTTTTAAAAAGATACAGAGAGAGGCCTTCTTTTTTTAACATTTATTTATTTATTTGAAAGGCAGAGTTACAGAGAAGCAGAGGCACAGAGAGAGAGAGAGAGAGAGAGAGAGAGAGGTCTTCCATCTTCTGGTTCACTCCCCAGATGGTCACAATGGCCAGAGCTGCACTGATCCAAAGCCAGGAGCCAGGAGCTTCTTCTGGGTCTCCCACACGGTGCAGGGGCCCAAGGACTTGAGCCATCTTCCACTGCTTTCCCAGGCCATAGCAGAGAGCTGGATCGGAAGTGGAGCAGCTGGGACTGAGCCCATGTGGGATGCCAGCACTGCAGGTGGAGGCTTTACCTGCTAAACCACAGAGCCACCCCTGAGAGGCCTTCTTTGTGGCATAGTGGATTAAGCCACTGGCAACCCATATTAGAGCGCCAGTTCAAATCCATGCTGCTCTGCTTCTGATCTAGCTCCCTGATAATGCACCCAGGAAAGCAATGGAAGATGGCCAAAGCACTTGGGGTCCCTGGCATCCCTGTAGTTTACCCAAATAGAATTAGTTTCCTGGTTTCAGCCTGGTACAGCCCCAGCCATTGTGGACATTTGGGGAGTGAACCAGTGGATGGAATGTCTATGTGTCTCTCTGTCTCTCCCTCTCAGTCTATAACTCTACCTTTCAACTAAATAAATAAATCTTTTCTTAAAAATAAGAGATACAGACAATTACAGATTACAGGAGACTAGGGTGTGTGCCTGAAAAGTGAGAAGCCACAGAAGCTATGTTGGGGGTCCGGCACTGTGGCACAGCAGGTAAAGCCGCCATCTGCAGTGCCAGCATCCCATACAGGTGCCGGTTAGAGACCCAGCTGCTCCACTTCCGATCCAGCTCTCTGCTATGGCCTAGGAAAAACTGTGTAAGATGGCCCGAGTCCTTGGGCCCCTGCACCCATGTGGGAGACCCGGAAGAAGCTTCTGGCTCCTGGCTTTGGATCAGCACAGCTCCAGCCGTTGCAGCCATCTGGCGAGTGAACCAGTGGATGGAAGACCTCTCTCTCTCTCTCTGCCTCTCCTTCTCTCTGTGTAACTCTGACTTTTAGATAAATAAATAAATCTTAAAAAAAAAAAAAGAAGCTATGTTGGTCTTGAATCACAGGATATGAACATTCAGTTTGTGTTGAAGGCTCAGGAGAAAGCTCAGGTACGAAGGCCATGTTCCATCACAGCTGCAGAGAACATCCCCGAGGAAGACTACAGTGGGACCTTCTCCCCACCAGGAAATCTCTTTGCACGGTAATTTTCACAGACTTTTTATACCGCAGGGACGCATTATGAAATATGAATGGGAGACTCCTAAAGAAACCAGAACTATGTGCTGAGTCTTAGCAGCCAGCAAGAAGAAAAGGGCTCCTCACAAGTCTCTGCATTTCAGGATAATCCTGCGACTCGGAACTAAGAACCCAGAACAGGCACGTGGGACGGCCGTTAGGTCATGCCTTGGGACACCCGCACCCCATGTCAGGGTGCCTAGTTCAAGCCCCAGCTTCACAACCTCCAATCCAGCTTCCTACACATGAACGCCTTGGGGGGCACTAGGTGATGGCCCACGTACTTGGATCCCCGCCACTCTTGTGGGAAATGATTGAGTCCCCAGGCTTCTGCCCAGCCCAACCCTGGGGAATGAACCAGCAAATGGAGAGTTCACTCTGCGTCTCGGCCTTTCTAATAAGATGCAAAAACTAAATAAATTTTGAAAAGGAACCAAAAAAAGATGTACTTACTCTGTGACTGTGACCTGTGTTATCTCGGTACATCTGGGTCAGAAGGTTTCTGCACCAAATGACCCAACCCCGTGGGGTTACGTGGCTTGGAGACAGAAGTATGCATGCGTCTGGTAAGTTCCTTACAAACAACAACGGCTGGTTCTCTGGGCACAGAAACTCAAGATAGAAAGAACCCTTCAGGGCTTACAGACGTTCCTGCAAGATACAGTTTGCCCTTTGGTGCCACACACCCATGATCTGCCACTACGGGATCTCGGATCCAGCCTAACCACACAAGGCAGCCACAGGGGCAGCCAGGAGTCACAGCACCCCCGCAGCCCCTGTGAATTTCGGCAAACCGATCTGTCGGAAGAGCTGACCGCACAGCCTCGGTAGCCTTTCGTCTCGTGGGACCTTAGCCCTGTGGAATCAAGCAGACGGCTGTGGATGACAGATTTGTGAGATGCCGATTCAAAGACTTTCCATGCCTTTAGCTCCAAAAGCAGCGAGAGAAAGTCAAGAGTCAGTCGTGAGGGGCCCACGAGGGTCCTATCCCTGAACTGTCGCTTGGAGTGGCCTCTGCAGGCTGAAGGTGGCACGCCCCAGCACAGCAGCCCAGGAGCCCCGTGCCACCAGTGAGTGGACAAGGACACACCCAGCAGGGAAGGCAGATGGCGGGAGTCACTTAGCCATCAATCAGAGCTGAGGGTGCAGTGCAAGGCTGGGAACTCCACGTGTAGCCCAAAGCCTTCCCCACCGGTTAGCTTTGCTTTCTAGTTACAGAAGGAACTCCCCTCAGAAGAAAGACTGCACGTGGAATACCTGAAGAGATGAAGCCAAACAACAAATAAACATTCAAAAAGCCAGCCAGAACGTTTCCAAGGGAAACAGGGAAGGGCCTTCTGGAGGAATGCCAGAGATCAGGAAGAGTTGACATCACTTTTGTTTTTATAAAATTCCCCTTTGCCCACAACAGACACCGTACTAAAGCCACAGACACAAACTCAGTCCTTGCAAGTTGAACGTGGACATGAACAGTAGAACAGGACCTGCATTTAAGAAAATCCTATCAGCGAAACAATCATTTCTCCAACGTGAGGACTCTCCTGAGTGACTGGGAAGCCAGGAATAGCAAGTGGAGGAACAAGGACTGCTGGGTCCCCCGCGAGCTTCTGACTCAATAGGTCTGGGGAGGAGGGCAGGAATCTGTTTCTTGTGAACTCCCAGCAGTCACTTTGGGAACCACTGCCTTAGACCCTGTGGTTGGAAGGCACCTGCTGGATTCGGGCAGTGGGTGTCCCTCACGCCAGCCTGAGGCTCGGGTGTATGGAGTATCACGGGCTGCTGTGTCCTGGGTGCTGGTTTTCCCCAGAGAGAACACCTCACAGCCGGGCTTCCCAGGAGAGAGGCCCAAAGCCAAGGCTCAGCCCCATACCTCACTCCCTCGGCTAAGTGACCCCAAAACAGCGCACCACCCTAATGCGATACACTCCACTGTCTCCAGATCGTCCCAAACAATGACTCAATGAAGATTCTCCAGAGAATACTGGAGAGTGTACAAGTGCACCTGAAAGAGAGAGACAAAGGCAGCCTAACATTAAACAGAAACGAAGCAAGCCAACAAAAGATAGGGACATCAACAGAAGGTGGAATGGAGGTAAGGCAAACAGCAACCACAGAAAAGGCCAGCAACTTTCAAGGGATGTAAACTGGTCACTTACAAAACGCAGACTCCACAGAAGGAAAGGCAGAAGAGAAACTTCATCCCTGGTGCTACGTGAACAAGCATGACCCCCAGCGACGGGCTTTCCTAACTAACCTCTGAGACACAATCCCATCACAGCACCCCCCAAACAGACCTATGCTTCCACTGACGGGGTCCAGCGGGGTCAACACAGCCTGAAGAACAGGGGATTAGACGAGGGCTCTTCCCGGCTGCCACCTGCCACAGGGGAGCCGACGGGTGGAGGATATTCCGAGGCCGCTTGGCCATCACTGGGAGGCAGCCCCGGGTGTTACCTGGTGGGGGCCAGACCTGGTGAACTGCACTGGAAGAACGTGCAGATTTGCTCTGATTGAGTGAACACAACGATATTACTTCTGAGTCCCTTAGTGGGGGCAGCGGACCGTATTTATCATTTCATAAGACAGAATGTCAGCACCGATTTAGTCTTGGCACAGGCACAGGATCCAAGCCTGGATCTGTCCTCACGGTGCCAAGTGGGGTGTGTGTGTGTGTGTGTATCACTTCTCAATGAACGGGCAAGCAAAACCCGTCCATTCATTCAGTGAGCAGGTAGCAAACCACACAAACTCTAAGGTGCGCATTTGTCAACAATTACTCCAGGAAACCCCTGCCAGCGCGAGTATCACAGGTCTGGAATCACGCCGCACACAGCAGAGGGTGCCTCAGGCGAAGGGATGTCTACTTTCAACTTGTCCAAAGGGATGAGTGACAAATCTAAGTGTTCTCTCACCTGCCTGTTTCATAACTTTCATCCAGAGACGTGGAATTCTTTCTTGGAGACAATGGCTGCATTTACACGAACACATACAGACCTATGCAGGTCAGAATTCCTGAGACCAGAGTGAGCACAGCAGTATATTCGCTTTTAATAAGATCTATAATAAGATCTAATAAGAAATAAGAGCAAAAAACAAAAAAAGAGGTTGGAATCTCGTAACTTAATTCCGTGGAAAAGGATTCCATGTTGTAACAGACAAAGGCTACACTGCCTCACACCCCAACTGCAGTAACTGGAACTCTCACAAGCTCAGCGCCAGCATCGGGGAAGCATTTTAGTGTCATCAGAGCCACTCCCAGGACCTCTTGGGAGTCCCCCAGCTCTGGTTCTTTCTGTCTCCACCAATCTCAGAGACGTACCTCAGTCTGCAGGTAGACCCTCGCATTCCTGCAGTCGAGAAAAATCTCTTGGCTGCCAGGGGCCTCGGTCTACTTCATCAAATGAAGCACCTCTTCTTTGTCCTCAGGTAGGACAAACCCTGGGCAACAGATGTCCTGTGTGTCCCTGGCCAGCACACAAGCTAGTCCCATTGACTCCCTGCAAAGGAAATGGTCAGACACAAAAATACCCACCCACCTCAAACCCAAGTTCTAAGAATTCTCAGGAACAAAACCGTGGGTAAAAAAAATAATAGAAATGTCATTTGCCAAGTCTTTCCAGTGATATGGAATTTGGAGGATTAAATACCAATCACTTAAAAAGCAGCCCTCTAATCTTATTACAATTTACAGCTTTTGGAAAAATCTTCCCAAGGAAGAATGCAGGCAGAACCAGCCCTGACAGGAAACCTCACATTCCAGGCGTTCCACGGAGTAGGCCCCAGCGGAACCTCCAGGAACAGCAGCTGTCTGCTCCCCTCCGGCTCCTGCAGCCAGTGCCACACTCACAGCTCAGAGACGGCAACCTGCCACACAGGCAACTATTCTGCACAAACGGCACAGACTGTTTACACACCCGCATGAACACGGCTGCGGAAAACTAACTGGAGGCACGAGTACCCACTGCACGCACCTCTTCCCACAGCCCGCACCGCCCAGTCACCCACCCCTGCCTCCAAAGCACAAACCACTTCACACCCCCTCTCCTGCCCATGAAATAATGAGATGGCTGCGATGGCCCACCTCTCTAGCTGACCGCAAAGGCCACACCTGATGATGACAGTGACCGTGACCACGTGTAAGTGATGACTTCATGGCAATGACACTGGTACTACGTCTTCCATCCCATTTTACAGATGTGGCAAGGCCACTGGTTTCTCTCAGATGGCAAGAGATGGAGCCAGGACTGAAGCGAGGCAGGGTGACCCTGGGAACACTGCACCTGACAGCAAGCGGGGCGGAGGCCGACACAGAAAGAAACTGTCCTACAGGGTCGCAGCTCACACAGGCTTCCATCTCTGCCACGAGCGGGGCAGCACTGCTGAGGGCCACCTGGACTTCCAGGGCGTGTGCTGTAACCCAGCAACTCCAGGTAATGTGCAAGGACCACACCTCCCGAAAAGACCACGCCACCTGCTCCCTTCCCAAAATTAAGCTTCATGGTGGTTGATGGTGACAAACACTACCCACCACTGGACCTAAATCTTTCAGTTGATACCCATCCCAGTTTTTCAGAGACTTCCCAGGAGTCAACGGCTTCAAAGGGTCACAAGAAAAAGCTCGTATTTACCACCAGGCACCATTTTTAACAGTACCCTGGCAGGCGCTGTGGCTCAATAGGCTAATCCTCCGCCCTGCGGCGCCAGCACACCGGGTTCTAGTCCCGGTCGGGGCACTGGATTCTGTCCCAGTTGGCCCTCTTCCAGGCAAGCTCTCTGCTATGGCCAGGGAGTGCAGTGGAGGATGGCCCAGGTTCTTGGGCCCTGCACCCCATGGGGGACCAGGATAAGCACCTGGCTCCTGCCATCGGATCAGCGCGGTGCACCGACAGCAGCACGCCGGCCGCGGCAGCCATTGGAGGGTGAACCAATGGCAAAGGAAGACCTTTCTCTCTGTCTCTCTCTCTCTCTCACTGTCCACTCTGCCTGTCAAAACAAACAAACAAACAAAAAAACAAAAAACAGTACCCTAACCCTAGCCCTAACCTATCCTACCCTAATCCTACCACAACCTAGCATTAACCCTAACCTATCCTACCCTAATCCCACCCCTAACCATACCCTAACCCCAGCATTAACCCTAACCTATCCAACCCTAACCCTACCCCTAACCATACCCTAACCCTACCATTAACGCTAACCTATCCAACCCTAATCCCATCCCTAACCATACCCTAACCTAGCATTAACCCTAACCTATCCAACCCTAATCATACCCCTAACCATACCCTAACCCCAGCATTAACCCTAACCTATCCAACCCTAACCCTACCCCTAACCATACCCTAACCCTAGCATTAACCCTAACCTATCCAACCCTAATCATACCCCTAACCATACCCTAACCTAGCATTAACCCTAACCTATCCAACCCTAATCATACCCCTAACCAGACCCTAACCCTAGCCTTAACTGTCACCCTATCCTACCCAAACCTTAGCCCTATCCCTAATCCTACCCTAACCAAACCCAACCCTTAAACCAAACCTACCTCTAATCCTACTCCCAACAGCCCTAACACTAAACCTATCTTAACCCTAGCCTTAACCCTAACTCTATCCTACTGAAATCCTAACCCCATCCCTAAACCTACCCTAACCCTAAACCAAACCCTAGCCCTAACCTGCCCTAGCCCTAGCCCTAGCCATAATCCTAACCCTAACTCTAGACCTGACCCTAACCCTAGCCTGAGCAGCTTTGCCCCAGGACCCCATAGGTCTTCTCACCCAATGGGAGGTGAAAAGAGAAAGGATGGACGGAGGACTGGCCGAGGCCTGGAGCTCTGCAGTGGGCAGCCGACACAGAGCCACCCATGGCTCCTCCACGAAAGCTTACCATGAGCAGGACGTCAGGGCACAGGGCGAAACCCGGCTCTGGTTTCCCCACAGCCAGAAAACAATTTCTAATGACACACCTGTCTCTACCTCCGGAAAGAAGAAAAGGCTTTTTAGCAATTATTCTTCACAATCTTATTTTCCCGTAGGCTTTCCTGCTCCTTGGAGGACTGCTGGGAAATGCTGTCAGTGACATCCCTTTCAAAGACGGGTCAGAATTCCTTTATGCTGGGCGAAACTGGCCAACTCCAAATGGCATCTAACCAGATTCTAGGACCATCAGCCCCCTTTCAGCAGTTTCCTTTCCCTTCCCTGCCTTTCCCCCACCCCCATTCCTCCCTCTGCCTGCAAAGAGGGGGAGATTTTTAACCTCTCTGCTTGGGAACGAGTCTGCCATGCAGCACACCCATCTTCCCTCAGATTTCCACTTAGAACTCGGCTCACCTTAAGCACAGTACAGTTCCAAGCTAAATGCAAACAGATTTTTAACAAAGAGCAGGGGAGGGAGAAAAGAGTCAGTCATTTGACATCCAGGAAAATCTAGCTGTCAAAGTAAAGGAATGTCACTTCCTCCCACCCATCGTTGCCAGGGCGCTGTGCTCCGAGAGGACGCACACAGGCTCAGTCCCGGGCTGGGACCCTCTCTCCGGCCCCGGCTGCCGACACACAACCCTGGCGCTCCACATGCTACGTTGTTGAGGTCACCAGCCAGGCCACTGCCAAAAACAGAATGTGGACAAACACTGCGACATCCGGAACTCCGTCACTCAAACATGCACTGGGAAAACTTACGTTGGTCACCCCAAGGTGAAGTCTCCCACAGGACGCCCACACTGCATAATCAGGTATGTATTTAGTTGCCTACCTAGCAATCTGAAATAGAATATTCCAAGAACAGCGGCAAATAAGCCACTCCAGGGAGGGGGAACTGAAGTCTTTTGAGTACCCAGAACACACAACTGCCACTCCAACATTACATAACGAGGATCGTTAGCGTTTATACCTTGTGCCCCTCGGGTTGTGTAACGATGCCCTAACAATGCATCGTATTTGTGCTGAATTTCACAGTTTACAAAGCACTTCCACATTCATTATTTCAGCTTCATCCTGGCCGAAAAGGGTGCAACAGGGAGAAAAGAGAGGGCGGAAGGGAGGGAAGGGGGTAGCGGGAATCGAGCCGCACAACAGAACATCACTGCCATTTCGCAGATGAAGGAAAACTTTTCAGAAGTCAAATGCAACCCGCACTCAAACACTAAAAATCAAATTCCGGCCCCTGGATTGCAAGGCTTAGGCTGTTCACATGACCTCTGATCCCTGAAGTTCACTGGTTTGCTGCGTCCATTTGATGGGCACATGAGCTTCCACAATCAAAAACTAAGTAAGAGAAGAGGAGAAGGCCTTGGGCCAGCCGTGAGGAGGCACCCATGGGCACCGGAAGACAGCCAGGGGTTTGGGCCCCTGCACCCATGTGGGAGACTCACCTCCTTCCTGCCTCCAGCCTGGCCCAGCCTTGGCTGCCACAGCCACCTGGGGAGTGAACCGGCAGATGGGAGAGATCTCATTAACTCTCTCAAGTAAATAAAAATAAATCTTTAAAAAAAGATGCCATTGTCCCACATCTTAGGACCTGTGTTTGATTCCCGACCCAGGTTCCTGACTTCAATATCCCTCAACGCCAGCCCTGGGAGGCAGCAGTGACAGCTCAGAAACTGGATTCCTGCATCCCACTTGGGAAACCTGGATTCAGTCCCCAGCTCCCTGTTTTGGCCCGGCCTGGCCCAGCCCCAGCCACTGTGGGCATCTGGGGAGTGAACTCATGCAGGAGCCTGCTCTCGCTCGCTCGCTCGCTCACTCTCCCTCTCTCTGTCTCTGTCTCTAATAATTAATCTATTTTTAAAATACCACATTATTTTTACAAGTAAAAATAATTTCAAGTTAACAGGAAACCATAACTATTATAATTCTCAGCTGTAATTAATCAAGATTTAAAATGTAGACATACAGACAATCTATGTAACATCAATGGATCAAAGTTCTTCAAATTGCACATGTGTTACTCTTTCCATTAAGAGACAAAATACGTAGACTGAATTAACACGTAATTCCTAAATGAAAATATTTGTAAATAGCTGTCAGTATTTATTTACTTATTTATGTGAAAAGCAGAGTTACACAGAGAGAGAGTAAAGACAGAGAGAGATCGTCCATCCGCTGGTTCACTCCCCAAATGGCTGCAATAGCCAGGGCTGGGTCAGGTGAAGCCAGGAGCTTCTTCTGGGTCTCTCACGTGGGTGTCAGGAGCCCAAGCACGTGGGCCATCTTCCACTGCTTTCCCAGGCACATTAGCAAGGAACTGGATCATCCGAACTGAAGCAGCTTGGACACAAGCCAGAGCCCCTACAGGATGCCGGCATCTCAAACGGTGGTTTAACCGGCTGTGCCACAATGCTAACCCCTCAAATCATGACAATTTTAATGCCTTTTATTTACCAGTTCTTCAAAAATCCTTTAAAAGTTGTAGGCCGCCTTGCTTCTGTATTATCACCTAAGTAACATCAAGACTTTTACATCCTTTGGAGGTACTCAAAGACATTTGCTGAATGCAACTCCAACATGGAAATTACAATAAACAACCATAAAATGGCCATCAGAGATGTGCGGTGTGCTCTGACAGCATGGGCGGGGGGCCCACAACAGGCGGTGCTGTCCCCACTGGGGAGTGGCACGAGCTCTTCTGGGTGCTCTCTGCTCTCCAAGAGACCTGCATGCACATGGCAGGAAAAACTCTCTCCTGCAGGTGTGAAACTCCAGCCTGGTGGGCCGCCCGGCCTGGTGGCTCTCAGACTCCAGGAGGCCCAACGCCTGGGCCAGGCGGGCCACTCACACCTAGCCTCTTAATTCACATCAAAAGCTCCATTTACACTTACTCACTCTTAGGCAGCAAACTTCCAAAAAAAAAAAAGTGCCAATCACACATCTGTACACTGACAATGTAAAAATTTTTCTCACAAGCTGTAAGTAGTTGTGAATGATGTGCGTTCCCACCTATTTTTACAGCCACTATGCCTTATGGGTATTTTTGTCAAAACCTGGGCACAGAGCAACTGTTCATTGAGCTCACGGAGCCTACCCACCATCCAACCTCCCCAAGAAGGCCGTCTTCACTGTCAGTCAGACCCCACTTCCAGCCAAAAAGGCTGCGGCATCATTCAAGTGCACACCCCAGCTCGCATTCCTGTGACAACCTCTCACTTCTGAAGTCAAGCCTGAGCTGGGGGGTGGGGGGGTGGGGGGCTGGAGGCAGGCAGCCTCGCCCGGACTTTGCTGGCTCCGTAAGGTGGGAGTCTCCACAGTCACAGATGCTCTCTGCCCGTCCCTCCCTGGGCTCATATGCAGGCAGAGTCCTGCCCTCCGTGGCCCTGACCACCACCATGGCAAGGCTCTGCGCAGCCAACAGGTGCACCTTTCTTCTCCCGTGATGGGGAAGGGCAGTGGAGAACAGGAAAGCAGGTGTGGAAAGATAAGGCCACCTGTGCAGAACCTGAAAAAGCCAAACTCCCTCACAGATGTGCAGAGCAGAAAGGTGGCTGCCAGGGGAGGAAGACGCAGGTGTGCAGCCAGACCCCAGGAGTGCCAGAGCTCCAGTGCACGGGACCTGACCGCAGCTAACAGCCGCCAGGTGTATGTTCCAAAACCGCGGGAGGAGACTTGTGACTGTTCTCACCACAAAGTAAATGAGCAGCATTTAATCATTCCACAACGTACGCAGATGTCAAAACATCACATGGTGTCCCACAGACAAATGCATAGGCAGTTACTGTTTGTCAAATTTAAATAAAAATATTTTTTCTTCAAAGTCAGAAGGGGAGAAGTGGCAAACCTGCCACTGTCAGGCAGACATTCTCAGGCAAATCCATTCTTAAAACATCTCTGCGAAGGTAGAAATACGGAAACTGCTCCCTTTAAGGTCCCCTTTGCCCCGCACGCTCTGCACAGAGTGGCTTGAGGAAGCCAACGGAGAATTCTCACCCCAGGAGACCCCACAGGACCTGCAGTGCTCCTCCACCTGCCCCGAACATGGACCTCCTCCAGGGGCGTCGTGCACACACACAGGGCCCTGAGGGTCCTCTGTGGGCATTGCACACATGAGGACACCGGATGTCCCTGGAGGCTGCTGCTACTCTCTCGTCACTGCCTGCTGCTAGATACCGCGTCCCACAGTGGGCACGCATCACTAGACAGCACACGTGGAGTGCTGCACACGCACTGCCCAAGGCCTGCGGAAAGCTTCCTAGCCTGTCTAAATCACACGGAACACTGCACACTTCACACCGCTGCATTGGGGACCAGCAATCAGGATTTCAAAGGGAAAACAAAACACCAGGATGTCCGAACTGCAACAGGGACGATGACTCTCACACAGCCTAAAATGCAGAGACCTGGCCCTGCACCGCGAAAGGCGATGTTCCTCCACAGGGCACCGTCACAGAAGATACACTGTTTCCAGTGTTTATTTTTAGACAGTCTCTTTATCACCAGTCTCGCAGTTACCCCTTCACAATTCATCACTGTATATAATTTTTTGATCCAGAAAAATTCAATAATAAAGGCTTTCTAACTAAACTAAATCCCATCTGTGCCAAACTTAAGAGCAAAGCTACTTTCCTTACGTGGTTATTTCATTACTGCTGTTGAGACTTATGTATGTACTTGAAACTCAAAGCTACCAGGAGAAAGGGAAAGACATAGAGAGACAAAGATATTCAGCCTGCTGGTTCACTCCCCAGATGGCCACAGTGGCCACTGCTGGGCCAGGCCAAGGCAGGATCCAGGAGCTTCATCCGGGTCTCCCGTGTGGGTGCAGGTGCCCAAGCACTCAGATCACCTTCCATTGCCTTCCCAAGCCATCAGCAGAGAGCTGGATAGGAAGTGGAGCAGCTGGGACTCGAACCGGTGCACTGTATGGGATGCTGGCATCGCAGGCAGTGGGCAGTCATACCCACTATGCCATGAGGCCCGTCCCCCATGCAGTTTCAACACAGTATCTAGAAAAGTCATTTTTAAAAGCTGAAGACTAGACGCATGAAAACAGCAGAAAATGGTGGAAATACCTGGTACTTGGAAAGCTCTCTCATTAGATTTCTCACGCATTGAGCATTCGCACTGAGGGTTAATCAGAAAATCTTTTCTATTTCCAAGTTTTTTGGATGGGGGGGGGGGGGGCTAGGACCCTTTCTAAAGTGTCGTTGTTCACATTCCCACTTCATCACGTGGCATAAATGAACAAAAACGAGGGCCCGGCCCTCGGCACAGCAGTTAAGATGCTGCTCTGGACACCTGTATCCCACAGTGCCTGGATCTGAGTCCCAGCTGCACTCTGGACTCCAGCTTCCCCACGGGACACCCGGATTAAGCTCCTGGCTCCCAGCGTCAGTCTGGCCCAGCCCTGGCTGTTGGCTGGTTTTGGGGGGAGTGAACCAGCAGAGAGGAGAGGTCTGTCCGTCTCTGTCTCTCTCTGCCTCTCCCTGACATAAGAATAAATAATTCTAACAGAACACAAGTTAGCCTCTCTTTGGGAGTGAAACGCCTTGCCTCTGAATAGGCACGACTTCACCTTAAAGCACACGACTAAGAAGTGCAACTATTCAGACACACACCGACCTCAAGAAAAATCTCAGGACTTAAAACGACTAGTGGGTATTGTTTGCTTCGGTCTCTCAAAGTGGAATGCAGAAAATTAGCATCCTCTCCCCTTAGGGTCTGACTGCCCACTCCTCACCCTACTTCAGGCCATACCTGGCCTCACCGCTCTCCACCCAGTGCCCCCGGCAAGGCCAGGGGTGCCCACTGGGCCCTGTAGCAGGAAGCCCCTAGACACGCCGAGCTGGGGTGCTGCTGCCCCGTCCCTGGGGGGGAGCGGTCCTGCAGGAATCAAGTGTCCCCCACCCCGCCCCGGTCAAGGGCAATCTCAACACTGCCCTCCTCTGCTGCCCCCTTGCCCAGGACCCTTGCTGCCTCCCCCCCTCCCCTCCCCCACTCCCCACCCAGCTACCTGTCCTCATGCCAGGCTCTGACTTCAAGGAAACCCAGCGCAAGAAACCCAAAGTGCTTTCTTCTCTCTTCAGGGAAGCCGTGTGATTCAGAGAAATCGCCATCCAATGTCAGCCCACTGCACTCACGAAAGCTCAGCCAGAACCCACGCTGGCCATCCAAGTTCACCTCCTTCCACCAGCTACTCACACCCACCCAGCGGCTCCCAGACACACCTGCCCAGAGGCGCCCACCAAGGACGATATCCTTATGTAAGGCGGGACGCGGGCACAGCTCAGCCAGCTGCACGCAGGTCAGATCCCAAAATAGGCCTCGGAGTCTGCTCAGGAAAATGGGCCAGAGCGGCAGAGGCCGGGAAGGATTCACGCAGCTTCAGGAACGGGAGGGCAGAGGCCGTGGCAGCTCCATCCCCGCCTGGCGCATGAGGGTTTCATTTATAGACCTTTCAGTGAAGTCTCAGTTCCTTTGAAAGATCAGAAGCAACCCTGCAAAGACTTCTGAAAGCTGCTGTCCATTTTTTCCTCTTTTGATATAAAAAAAAAAAAAAAAAAAAAAGCTGAGCCTCTCCTATTTAATATAAAGTACACTGCAAATGTAAAATGTTTGCACCTTAAGAAAATTCCAAGCTATTTACAACTTAAAAGCAAGTGTACAATTTCTTCTTTGGAAGGAAAAAAAATTATTGAACAACTTTGTTAGCGGAAACTGAAGTTCTACAAACTTCAACAGAGCTGAGATTTGAGGCCAAGTCGTATCCAGCACGGACGTCTCGGGTGCACGTGCCCCCGGAAACCCTCCCAGGCTGAGCTCACCACGGAGGAAAGGCAGAGCCCAGGGAGTGGGCCCTGCTGTCTGCTCTCCCCACCTGGTGCTCTGGGCAGAGGACAGGAGAGGAGCACGGGGCCCTGGCCATGCAGGGGAGCATCTGTGGCCAATTCCTCCGGCCATTCATGAAATGCTGCCCACTGCAAAACAGCAGCCAGTCGTAACTTGCCAAGAAGTACACGTGTCCGTTCTACAGCAATAAGGAATCCCAAAACACCCCGCAAGGTGAAGGTGCGGTCCTCCAGGGACTTCCTGAGCTTCAAACTGAACAAATGCACCCTTCTGCTTCAGACAAATGCAGACCAGATGGAGACTGGCTTTTCTGAAGGGACTTCCAGCACAGCTTTCTTTAGAGGTACCCGGAGGGGAGAGTTTCTGGTGGCCACAATCTCATTTTTCTTCTGTGACAGTGCAGTGGACGACAACAGAAAATTCCGATGCACCCAGGGGGCTAACGCCGTCCCTGTTGATTGAAGAGGTGCAGAATCCAGACCAGTGGTCTACAAAATCTCAAAGAAACAAATGACCAGCGCCCAGAGAAACAGACCACGTGCAGCACTCCTCAGTGGCAGCGTGCAGGAGATAAGGGCCAGGTAAGGCCGGGCACGGGGCAGGAGGAGACATGTACCCCACCTGGGCCCCTGGCTCCCACCGTCCTGGGCGGCAGGAGGCCCAGGAACACTCCTCCTTCAGCCAGGGCTACCCGAATGTGAAGGCTTCGAGCCGGGGGTGCGGGGGGTGTGGGGGTGGGGGGCAGAGGGCACAGCTGGGAGGTACAGCGGTTCCTTCAGTGCGAAATGACTCCAACAGCCTCTTGGAAAACAGCTCCCCTAAATGGAAGAAATCTAGTGACAACCACTTTCTGTTTGTTTGTTTTTAGTTCTTTCTCTTTCTAAAAATTCTTCCCTCTTATTTTCAACACATTGTCCTTTAATTTCTTGCCAAGAAAACACAACTGCTGGATGACTCCAGCGTTTCCTGATGTCACCACTTCCAGGAGCTGCGCTTCCTGTAACTACAAAGAAACACCTTTCCCAGCCAAGCGGGTGCTTCTGGAAGCCTTGCCCTCGGTTTCCCGGCCATGCCCCCTCCCCTGGACGTCACAGCGGGGGCTACCATTTCAGAGAAGACTCAGAATCCCAGGAAACGACCCGGGTCAACGGGCTTGGACACTTTTGCATCACCGTGAACACCGACAGACCAGGATAGGTTCCCTGCACATGGGGCCAAGGCAGCACCCCTGAGCAGGTGTCTCCCACTAGGAAACCAGACTGGTAACTGGGCCCTGTGTTGTCTCACCTCCTGCGCACGCACCTGACTATTACAGACACAAAATTCACTTCTCCACTCATCAGACTCCCCACTCTTGCTGAGAAGTTACCAGTTACAAGTCCAAGGCGAATGCCAAGGGCCAACAGTCTATCAACACAGACACATTGTTATGCATTGGAATAAGTAAACTGTAGTTCTGTCTACACACCCCTGCCTGAAGCTGACCTGAATCCAACAATACCATTAAGATAACAACAGAGATCATGAGGGCTTATGGTGTGGCACAGGGGATTAAGCCGCTGCCTGTAGCACCTCCATCCCATATAAGCACTGGTCTGAGGCCCAGCGGCTCGCCTTAGGCTGTAGCTCCATGCTGATGCACCAGCGAAGACAGCAGAGAGCGGTCCAAGTGCTTGAGCCCCTGCCTCCAACGTGGGAGACCCAGATGGAGCTGCAGGCTTCTGGCTTTGGCATGGTCCAGCCCCAGCCATTGTGGCCATTTGGGGAGAAGATCACCAGATGGAAGATCTCTCTCTCCTTCTCTGTCTCTCTCTCTCTGTAACCCTGCCTGTCAAACAAATAAACAAATAAATCTCTGAAAGAAGAGGAAAACGCGAAGTCACACCCAGACCCGGTGGTGCAGAGCTCACTGTGCTGGCAAAACGCAGTCGTCCCATCAGGCTGCGACCCACAAGAGGAAGCCACAACAGCTCTGCACCTCAAAACTTTGGCCTGGATACATTCTAAAGCATACAACAGAAGCAGAAAGAAAATTCAAACTCATTTAGAAAAAAACTGACAGATGCCCTGATGGTAAAAAGGAACACCACGGTGCAGATACAGTAGGGCCTGGTGAGAAGTGAAGCGGACTCGGGGCACCCTCACAATTCATAAAGCACCTTCGGCATAAACACCTCCAGGTGGCTCCAAGCTGGAGTGCGGGGGGACACAGACAAGCCTTCCGGCTCCATGCCGAGAGAAAGAGAACAGTCAGACCGGCTGACCAGAACCACGGGCTGCGATGAGAAGACAGAGCCTGGGAGGAAGAGGCCCAGGACACGCGGCGTGGATTCACGCTGGAGACCTCAGGAGAGGGGACGAGAGTGCCAGGGTAGCAGCAGGCTGCCATTCAAGGTTAGGAAAGGGTCCTCATAAAATCCAGGAACCAGGAAGGAAGTAGCAGCTAAAATAAAACCGACGGGTAGACTCGAAGGAAATAATATTAAGTGATAAGACAAAGAAACATGTCAACATTATGAGCACAACACAGGAAAATAAGCAGGGCCGATCTCCATGGCAAAGTGCGGAATGAGGAAGGGGGAGAAAAGAAATCCAAGCAGTCCCAACTTGAGCCCAAAACAGACAGGAAAGACATGGAACACAAGGACCTAAAGCACTCCAGTTCCACCCCAAAGCAAGGCCGTGGTCCATCCGAGCTGATCAGAACAAGGAGACCCCCTCCGTGGCCTGGCACCTGGCACAGGGATGAAGACAGACGTCCCATGGTCCCTGCTCTGAACCAGTAATCAAATCACTGTCACATCAGAGCTGTTCAGCACAAGCTACTGGGACCCCCTTCGGTGGCATCATTAAATGGCAAACACCACAGGAGGTTCCACTTTCAAGCACTAGGAGTGGAACGCACTTGTTCTCACAAGGAAGACATTGGGGTTCTCGCCAGAACGTACTGATTTCCAAATCCCCCCAGATGAAGCCGGCGGGCAGCCCTCCGTGAGTGTATTTAAGAGGTTCACCTCTTAAATACAAAACCGCTGAGGCTGTCAGAGTCGGAAATTACACAACAGAAGCGTCTTTGTTTCCAGTCTCTAATCTGCCTGTGACGTAGAAAAGGAGCTGATCAGATCACTGTGAGGGGTTCTGATGCATGCGATCCTTTTTAATGACATCTGGGGATCTTGTGTGTAGCAGAGCTAAGTGGGAGGCTGGAGGAAGACAGAAATCAACTGAACACGCTTCAGGGGCTGACAAATAAAACCATGTGCTCAATGGGAAGACTCAGCTCAACGAAGTGGTGACGACAGAGTAAAGCAGTACCTCGCTGAATTCTTCAACTCAGTCTGTGAACAGGTATCAATTTACGTGATTCAAAAATCACAAGCTATAAAACAGTACGCCCTGCAAAGTCTCCCTACAACTCCCGTCCCCTTCTCCCTTTGGCCAGTGTTGCTGAGAGAGTCTTGTGTTTCCTCCAAGTTTCTGTATGCAATTACCAGCAAATACAAGCAAGCATGCACTTTTACTCAACACGAAAACTCATGTGAGAGTGCGGGCATGTGTACCGTTCATGCCCTGCTTCCTCCACGTAGCAATGCACTTGGAAGATCACAGTACATTAGCTGGCAAGCTGCAGCTGTTACTGAACCAGGCCACTACTGACAGAAGTTCAGGCAACTTGCAATGATCTCTTTCAAACAATACTGTATTAATGCCTACTGCTATTTCGCCCACATGGGAGCCGATCTGAATGAAAGATTCCCAGAAGAGAATCATTGGCTCAATGGCTGCATGCATTTTTAATTTCGATCGACACTGCCAAAGTGCGCTCTTTAAGGGCCGCCTGGGCTGGGCCACTGGTCCTTCCCTGACGGGTGAATGAGCGTCCCGGCTTCTGCACGGCACTGCCCACGGTGTGTCACAATGTTTATTATTTGTGCACACTTGACAAGCGAAAATAGCACCTTGGAGTTATTTTAACACAGTAATCATGAAAGAAGTTGAACGTCTGACTTTCCCAATGAACCATTTACTTCTCTTTTTCGGTGAACTGGGTATGGTTATTTTTTATGGCACGTTGCTCTTTTTCGTAAGCATTTCTAGGAGCTCCCTAGGCATCAAGGAGGCCCGTCCTACGCTGTGGTAAGAGCTTTAGGTTGTTTGTTTGAAGCTAAGGTTGAAGGAGGAAAGGCAGTGTGGTGCTGCTGGAGCTTCAGACCCCACAGGAACTGAATCTGGGGGCTGTGGCGGGGGGTCCGGGGGGCAAGGCAGGGGAGCCACAGGGAGCTCCCACAGGGCACTGCTGCTGCATTCCTGCCACGCAGGGCTGTAACAACCTGCCTTGTTTCTTAGCTTCATCTAGCCTTGGATTACTTCTGAGTTCTGAGTCACAGTCAAAGGTTCTCCTCAGTCCAGGGCAAGGAAGGAATCTTCACACTTTTTTTCCTTTTATGGTTCTCCTTCCTTACATTGAAATACATGAGAGTACTTGAAACCATCTGTGGGAAATGGAATTACAAGATAAGTTTATTTGGGGGCAAAAAATTTGGAAATCCATGAATAGCTCTTTTCATACAACACATTTTCCAAAAACTTAAACCAGACACCTTGCACATACAGATTACCAAGCTTTTTTACACCGAAACAGATTTAATTTTCATTTTCCCATGTCTTGAATCCCCCACATATGACTCTTGGAATACATCCTGGAACTACAGTTGAAGGAATTCTGGCTTTCCTAGATAGCTGTCCAGCGCTCTCCAAGTCACTCATTCAATAGTCTTGTCTCCCCTCCTACTTTATAAAATGACATTGTCACAGTATCCTGCCTCCTTTTCTGTGCCTGAGTCTATTTAAGACTTTTCTGGGGCCAGTGCTGTGGCACAGCGGGTAAAGCCGCTGCCAGCAGTGCCAGCATCCCATATGGGAGCTAGTTCCAGTCCTGCCTTCCACTTTTGGTGACGCACATGGAAAGCAGTAGAAGATGGCCCAAGGGCTTGGGCCCCTGCACCTATGTGGGATCCCCAGAAGCAGCTCCCGGATCCTGGCTTCAGCCTGGCCCAGCTCCAGCCATTGCAGTCATTAGGAGAGTGAACCAGTGCATAGAAGATTTCTCTATCTCCACCCATCTCTCTCTTTCTCTGTAGCTCCGCCATTCAAATAAGTAACTGATTTTTTTTTTTTTTTAAAAAAAGAGCGACTTTTCTGATGGGGCCAGTGTCGTGGCAGAACAGGTGGAGTCAGTGCCTGGAACGCCAGCATCCCATATGGGTGCAGGTTCACGTCCAGCTGCTCCACTTCCAATCCAGCTCCTTGCTAATGGCCTGGGAAAGCAGCAGCAGAAGGCTTTTACTTGGGCCCTGGCCACCCACATGGGAGGCCTGGATGAAGATAGGCCTGGCCCAGTCCTGGCTGTTGTACCCATCTGAGGACTGAACCAGAGGATGGGAGCACACATACACACACTCTCTCTCACTCCCACTCTCAACTAAATAAATCGTTTAAAAAAAAAAAAAGACTTGTCTGATCAGCTGCACTGATTGATATATCCCTCCACTGCTAGAACTAGGCTGTTTGAACCGCTGAAGATTTGCAGCAGGTCTCTGGCACACCTTTAAAGAGGGGGATGATCTATTTCATCAAGAGAAACAGAGTAGGGTCTTGAAAAGGCATGGTGCCTGACTGCACAAGGATGCCTATGGTGTAAGTAGACTCCAGCTGTGGAACACACAGTAAACCTGCACATGTCTGTAACCCTAAAAGCAGCAGCCGTGCTACAGCATTCTCAAATCCAGGACGCCAAGGCAGCCAAGCCCCTTTGGATGTCACTTGGAATGTTTACTTTGGAAGTCACCAAAACAGTCATAGAGAAACACACGGAATTTCTTCAGACACAAACAAGCGCAACTTGAAGGCCAGGCAAGCACACTGCTTCCCCCCTCACTCTTCAGCAACCTCCACCCTCCTTGGGCTACAATCCCACGTGTTCCCCTTCCCATCCACGTGTTCCCCTTCCCATCACAGTGAGCTGCGCCTCCTGCAGAAGTGCTTCTCACCCCGCACTCACCAAGCCTGAACGTCCGACTACATCTGTGTCTCCATCAATAATGCATCCGAGCCAAACACACGGCATTGCACCACACCACACAAGCAACACTTTCTCACTGCCACATGGAAAATGACTTCACCAAAGCAAAAAGCTTTTTCTCTCTGCTTGCGGAAAGAAAGCTGAGGTGTCCCAGTGGCTTTCAGCACTTGTCTCCCTCGCCTCACGGACTCCAGGGTGCCCCACGCTGATGTACCTGCACAGGGAGTCCTGAGCCCACGGCATCCCAGGAGCCCCAGTCACTGGTACCAAAGAATGTGTGTTGATTACATTAATAACAGCAGTCATGGATCGAATAAAGATGCAAGTCACACCAGTGAAATCTTGCAACCTCCTCATTTCATACTTTCTCTGCTTTTGGGAAAACTGAACACTGTTGAAGGGCCGTCTCCATCACACTCGTCCACTTACAACACCTGCTCTTACTCAATCGCGAGACTTGTGCTTGGCAGTGTATTGGGCTCCAAAGTTAAGAAAAGGAGGAAGATGCATCCCCTGCCTCCAAGGAGGACACAGCTCATGGGAGACAAGCACAAGCAGTGGACAGCAGACATTCTGAAAGCACCCATGAGGAAGCTTCGGGAGGAAGCTTCCCAGGGACCAGCAGCTGGCCCCCAGGAGGCAACACTCTGGATCAGAGGAGAGTATACCCTGGTCACCATTCCAAGAAGTCTGATGCTGGGGCAAAGAGGCTGAGTGGTCCATGGGCCTGCGTGTAGGAGCCTTGGCCTCACTGGAACGACACGTGCTGGGTCCCCTCTGAGCACTCCCCCGTCAGGGGCCACTCATGTGCTGTGCAGCTGATTATCACCACCTCTTATCTTGTCTGGATCATCCTGAGATGGCACAGAGCGCATCTCTGCTGACATCAGCATTGCCACGGTGAGGTGCTAACAGGAAATCCTTGTGTGTCCCCTCCCCCAATATACAGCGTGGCTGACCACAACCAGGCAGGGCCACCTCTCCCTGCCGGGCCACACCAGCCCCGTCTCCACTCCTCTGCTGCTTGGAGGCCTCCTCTGGCTTCCTGCTCCCTGGCAGCTCCCTGCCGCCTCCCGGCCCTGCCGGGTTCTCTTCCCCCAGACTCTTCCCCTCGTGCACGCGCCACATAACAAACAGGCCCCAGCACTAGGCTCCCACCCCGCGTGCTGATGCAGGTGCACACTCAGGCTCACTCAGTCTGCTTTGCAAAGAGAGCACGTGAATCACTCCATGCCGGCTCCCAGTCCAGCCGCCTCTGCACACCGCTAGGGGATAAACCTTCCCACACCACAACTTCAAACACAGAACTTTCCTAGGTTCCCAGCCTCTGCCCACCTCCCACAGCATCGCGGGAGCTCAGCAGGGCCTTCCGCATGCCCGCCTTTCTCTGTGGCACTGGGTGGGTCCTCTCCTCTTCCTGTGTCCCCATCCCTGCTGCCTCCCACCCGGCCCCTCTGCAGCTCACTCTCGGATAGTGATGCCGCCCAGTCCAGGGAGCTGGTAGTGTGTGCAGGGAGCACGGGTGATGCCTCACACCCCCTGTGGCCCCTGCAAATGCCTCAGCACCCACGTCCATCCTCCCCCACCTCGTGAGGGCACAGGGCACCTCTGTAGGGCACAGCAGAGCACCTGGTGCACACACAGCCCTGTCCTCTTGCTGCTCACTCCTCTCTTCAGCACATGGACACTCTCAAGTCAGTCTTCCGGAAAAGCAGCTCTGGAACCCACAAGGACACACCTGCAGCTTCCACGGTCATCAGCTCCTCACCCCACCCACACTGGCCTTCCCTCTCGGCCACTCCACTTCACATCTCTCCTCTCAGGACCCGCTGGCTGGAACTTACTGGACCTCCAGGGCACTGGGCTCCTCCCATCCCGAGGCTCCTCTTTCAGGCTCCGTGGTGCCTTCTGCTCCATGTCCCCTCCGCGCTCAGACCACTGCTGCTCAGGGCGCTCCGCACGTCTCCTGTCGCACCTGTCTTCTGCCCTCTTCTCACTCCCACTGTTCATCTCCACTGCAGCTTCAACTCTTACCTCGGTGCCGAAAAACCACCCATCTCCACTTCTAGCAGGTCACCCTGCAGAACGCAAGGGGGCCAGCCTCCATCCACCAAATCTTAGCTGTGTGTTCCCACGGCACCCAGAGATTGCTCATTACCCAGCTCTCTCTGGACTCCCTCCTCCAGACCCTCAGACTGCACAGGAAGCATCCACACATGCCCCCTGTGGTGTCCGGTCCCCAAAATCCCAGCTCCATCACTGCTCCACTCCTGATCTGGCCCTGATCCAGGCTTTGTTCATCCAACTGCCTTCCCAACCTCTCCTCCAAGTTGTGCCGTGGGCATCTCAGACTTCACCCCACCACATGCGCTTCCTGACTCTGCACCCAGTCCCACTGGGCTCCTCCTGCCCCCTTCCCAGCCCTGTGAACAGCTGCACCATGCACCAGCTGCCCCAGCCAAAAACCCAGGCCAGGATCCTCAACTCCTCCCCTGACCAGAAATCCGACGCACCTGCTGTCTTACACACTCCACCACCACACTCCTGCATCTCCACTGCACTTGGTTTCTACTCTCAACATCATTTAGCATCTCGACTGCTCCAGAAGCCTCTACACACTCCGTCTGACCCACAGCTCCCTGGATCCAGTCACCAAACTGCAGCTGGGATGAGCTTCTGAGACCTCAAATCACACAGCCCCCATCTGCTCCAAACTCTCCAAAGCTTCCCCTTGTACACGCAGTGCTCCCCTGGTTTACAAACCCCTAATCTGTCCTGACTGCTGGTCTTGCCTCATTCCACGCTGGGTCTGGTCACCTCCTGGCACCAGGGAAGCTGTAGCCACATGGCCTTCACTCTGCCCAGGGCACTCTGATCCCGATATCTGCACGTGGGCTATACTGGGTCATTCAGATCCCGGCTCAGTTGCACCAACCCAGAGTCCTTCCCAGAGCAAACTGAAGGAGCCACACAGCTCACTCTGCTAACTCGCCACACAGCTCTTTCGCCGGTAGACAGATCTTCCAAGTCTGAAGTACTCCCCAAAAACACGCAAAAGCCAGGCTGAAGTCAGGAGCCTGGAACTCGATCTGGATCTCCCTAGAGGGTAGCAGCTTCCCAGGGCACACATCAGCAGTAAGCCAGAAACAGAGGCCACGCCAGAACTCAAACCCAGGTGCCCCTGCTGTGGGATACGGGCGACCCAAGCACAGTCTTCATGGCTGCCCCCAACGCCTGCCCCTGCACAGCTCCTCTGATGTGCTTGTTTGCTTGCTGTGTTTCTGTCTACACCACTGAGCCCAGGCCCCACACAAGCAGAGAGCCCCACTCCAAGAACACTGCTGGATACATGGAAGGGGGTCCATTCTGATAGCTGCCATTCTGGTATTTCTCTGAGCACTGCTATACCCAACCACACACATCCAACCTCCAGCCCAGAAACCTGGGAATCACTGTGTCCTCCCTTCTCGGTCAGTCACCGGCCAACTCAGTGCGATCTGCCACCGGTCACCTCCACCACCCTGGACTGTTCACATCCATGGTCCCCGTCTGGATGCAAGCTCTCTCCTCCTCTCTGCCACAGCCACCAGCCCTCTGCTCCGTCACGGGGAGCCCCAGTCCCACCACTGACAGTGGTCTTCCTGCCTTCCTCCCGTGATTGCTCTGTGCAGTCCTATGAGGGCTCCTGGCAGACTGTTAGCCTAGCTCAAGAATCTCTTTCCTCTCTCTCTTCTTCCTACCCAGGCTCTTTCCCAGTCTGCAGGCTCAGAAGGAACCCGTCTCTTGGTCTGCAAGGGCTCCCGTGGGCTTCCAGAGCCCTCCACACTCCAGATCCAGGCACGGCGTCCACCTCGGGTGAAATCTCACAGGCTTATGGTCAGAAGGCAGCTTGTGAGTGTCACATGTGATCCCCTGGCTGGAACATGTTCGTGAACCGCGTGCTCCCTGGAAGACCAATTCAGCTTTGTCCGTTTTGACCCCTGGGTCCCTAGAAGATGCTGGCATGAAGTAAGCATTCAACAGCACTCACCCATTTCTACGTTCCTGGAAGAGAGGCACCAGGTTCTGCCTTGATCTTTGAATTTCCAGCACAAATATTTGAGAGCCTGGTGTCAGCCACTGTCAGGGTCAGGGTTATAATCACAAGTGACAAACCCTGCCCTCAGATGCCTGCTGAGCTCACCTTATAGAGCGCAAGATCAGCAAACAGCAGGTAAGCCAGTCAGTGAGCAAAGTAAGCCAGGAGATGGCAAGTGCTACAGGTAAGTGCCAGCGCCGGCCGGACAGCTTCCTTCCGTTCTCTCTGCAGGATCAGGAGCTCCTGTGTCACTGCAGAGCTTTCCTTTAGACAGTCTTACAGTCAAGCTGCAAGGAGCCTGATTAGCATTTTTAAAGAAATTAAAATGTTGTGAATTACAGCTAAGAGTTTCCTTTTAAGGGAAAATATTACTTTTGCTTCCTCTGTTCTTCTCAAACTGCATCAGCTGCTTTTAAACAAAAATGCACAGTGCAGTAATTGGTGAAATGTTCACAACACCACGTTTAATCTGCCATACAGTAAACAAAACCCCAGTATTTCTCTATCTATTGCACTGCAGTTTTTTTGGCCTAATGGGGTAGAAAAGGTTGTCTGTGCAAAAAATGTCACCGCGTGCGTCAGGCTGAGCTAACAGAAGACACCATCTTCCTACTGCTTCTCGTTCACCTCTGTGGGGATGAGCTGTTGCATCAGATTAAAAGTGGAATTACATTATTAATATCCTATTTAACTCCACCCCATCTGATGACCCAAAGAGCAGCTGGCCCCTGGATGTCACCACTGCCCACACCCAGGCCTGCCCTGCTGCTCCCCGTCCCAGGCACCCAGACCCACACTTCCTGTCCTCCAGGGAACCGCACTGGTTGCTTTCACCTCCCTCAAACCCTTTCCACCCAGCAGGTGCTCAGTACACATCTCCAGGCTGGCTGCTGATTGGCTTGGACCCATTCCTATTGCTGTGTTGCTGGCCTGCACTCCTGTGCCTGTGAAAGTCACTTCGGTGTGGCAAACGCATTTGCTCTCAGGAGGGACTGCATCTATCTCAGTTTGTCCACATGCTGGCCACACAGTATCGTTTGTCCTGAGAACAGTGAGAGTGGTGAGTGATGGGCGAGGACCACATTTAGAATCCACAATTCCTGGAGTCGCACGCGGGCTCTACTTTGAATAGCTGAGAACTACATGACAAGAACTGTTGCCTTCAGGTACCTGCCATCTGCATTCAGAAATCTGCCCCAGACTAACGTATCTCATTTCATCTTTTTTCCTTCTCTGTGTCTTCCTGTTTCCTCACTGCTGTCACTCACAGCAGCAAACTAGTGAAATAGACACAGAACAGATTTGGGGTATCTGAGTGTCCCCGAGGCAGCTTCTCAACTCAAGTCCTTTCTCCTGCAGGTGTGTGCTTGTCCAGCCATGTCACAGGGAACAAGGACACTGACCACCTAGGGCAGACAGCCCAGGGACCCGTTTGTCGCAAAGAGTGAATGCAGCTACACCAGCCTCTCCCTGTGTAGCTTCTCAGCTCTTCTTTGTACACACACTTGCACCTTCAAACTTTGCGTGCAGGGAAGATCTGGGCTCTCCGTGCGCAGGACTTGTTTCTATTCCAATCAGCAACGCTCCCAGCAATGAAGCGTGAGGCTGAGTGTCTGAGGCAGAATTAAGGACTAAGGAATTAAGGGCAGATGGCAGGAAATGGGCCGATATCAGGAACGTCACTAATTTAATGACCATGCAGTCATCAGGCGTGTGACCAGCGACCACCTGTGGCCCTAGACATTAATGCCCAGGCTGCTTCTTTGAGGCTGAGACCCACTAGCTGGGACTAATATGAACCAAACAGAGGGCTAAAATCAAACTGGGATGTTAGACCTCTAACACATGATCTGCGTGCTGACAGCAAACAGTAAGTGGACAACGGCAGCCTTGGTTGTCAGCTGAAGAAGTCGATGGGAAAGGAAAGCAAGGAACACATACTTAACATCTGTGTGCATTTGGGCATTTCTTCTTTCTTACAGGATCTAGAATTTTCCTCTCAACAATGCTCATTCTGAATGGCAAAGATTAAAAAAAAAAAAAGAGTGTGGAGTTTTGGAACTCTGGCAGGTCAGCACATGGCATGGGAGCTTGTCTCAGCAACAGACAGAAACAGAGACCCGAGGGCGGGGACGGCCCGGGAGTAAGGCCCTGGGACAGGCAGCCTCTCCTCTCCCCACTCTCCAGTGAGTAAGGCCAAGGACACATTTTGTCTAAAAGTATCTTGGAACTTACTGCCCCAAATACCAGTGCAGTGGTGGCCCTGGGCTCCTCCTGACCAGTGGGAGGACCCCCCCCCAAGGTTCTGAGGCTGGCAGGTCTTCCCGGGGGACTCTGCAGAGTGGACGCCTTCTGACCACTGGCTCCTGCTGCAGGCACAGTGCCTTTCCAAGGGAAGCCTGCCAGAGATGCCCTGGGCAACCTAGCCGCCATCCTGGATGACTGCTCGCCAGCCTGCTACTCCACAGAATTCACCCGCGTCCAGGAAGCGGACCTGCAGGAACGCTAGTCCTAGGGCTGGCTGAGGCTTCCCCCACCAACCTCCAGCACAGAGAGCTGGTGGGCCCCGCACTCTGGGCACCACTTTCAATTCACAGCCAATTCAGTCTCTCCTGACCACATCTGAGGGCGGCAGGCGTGGCCACAGCTCACTCCATTCATACCCAGACCCACATGGCTTTCAAGAGCGGCATCCATTAATTCAACCGCCACCTGGGGGCGGCGGGCACTGGACACAACGCCCAGCGGGCAGCACAGGGCCCACGCCCGCCTGCCGGCCAATCAAGTCCACCCCCAAGCACCAGCAGAGCTTCGGCCACAGTCCACTGGCGCAGGGGAACGAGATCTTGGGGGACCCGGCCGCGTCTGGGAGGCAGGCTAGCTGGGGGCGGCCCGGCCCTGCCCTGCCCAGGCTCCCGGGAAGGGGCTGCAGCCTAAAGGCGGCTGAGCAGGGCCAGTGGGCCAGGACCAGCCCCAGGCCACGACCAGCGGCTTGACCTCGGGTGCCCGGGAGCTGCGGGTCAGCTGGGACCGCAGAGTGAGCAGCACTTGGGAGCAGGAAGCCGAAAGGGCCACCTCAGAAGAGAATCTGCCAGGAGAAGGCGCCGCGGAAACGCGCTCCCGATGGAGGAGCAGACAAAGGCGCGGGTGCGCACGCGGTGGACGGTGGCGCCCGAGCCGCGCTCCGGGCCTCGGGGAGCCGCGCCCGGCCAGGCTGGCGCCGGAGCCGCCCGCTGCCCCACGGGTGCGACCTCTCGGACCGCGAGGCGCTCCCACCCGGCCCCGCCCGAGGCTTCCGTCCTCACCCTGCTCGCCCTCCATCCACCGCAGCGGCGAATCCCGGTGCGCGCCGGGCGCCTCTCTCCTTAGTCTCCCGCCTGCCTCTTTCCCTCCAGCGCAGCTCGACGTTCAGTTTTCTGCTCGATCTCGTCCCCGGCCCCTGTGACATGCCTGCTGTCGCCCCTGCCCCGGCGCGCCCTCAGCCCCCCGCCCGCGAGTGGCCAGGCGGAGCGGCCCCGCACGGTCGGCCGGGAGCGCGTCTGGCGGGTGGGAACCGGCGGCGTCTTTTCCACGCTAGCGCCCCATTGTGCTTCCTTTCCCTCACAAACACGACCCCCCGCGAGCCCCCAGGCTCCACACCGAGTGGAATCCGGGCGGAGGAGTGAGAGGTGCACCCGCCGCCACCGGGCGAGTCCACGGCCACTGCGGGGAGGGGCCCGGGACGCCGGCACAGCCCCCCCGGGGAAGGGCGGATGTCTTCACTCCTGGAGGCGCAAGGCTGCGGAGCCGCGGCCGCAGGACCGCCAGGTGGAAGAAAGCGTGTTTCACCCCCAGCACAAAGTTGAGCGTAGAAAGCCGTGCGGGACAGCCGTGGCCGCGAGCAGGGCCGGGGGCCGGGGGCGGGCGGCAGGTCCAGGCGTCCAAGCCCGGCTCCCGCTGCTCTCCCGGTCGCACGCTCAAGCTGGGGGGAGCCCCAGCGTCCCGGCGCTGACGACCGCTCCCGCACGCCCCTGGGGTGCCGACAGCTCCCGGCCCCTCCGGAGAAGGCCGCTGGGCGCCAACCGCCCAGGCACAAGCGCCCTGCCCGCCGCCCGTCCCCCAGGCTCCCTTCCCGCCCGCCCCGGGCGCCGGGACGTGGAGCCAGGCCACTTACTGGGGCTGAGGAAACACTCGGTCAGCCTTCGGAAGCAGCTCGCATTATTAGAAGGTCCATCTTCCATGTCGGGGCCGAAGAGCAGCGAGGCGAGCGCAAAGCCGGCGCCTCCGGGCCGCCGTGGAGTTCGGCCGCCGCCGCCGGGGCCGGGGCCGGGGCCGGGGCCGGGGCCGGGGCCGGGGCCGGAGCAGCCCCCGCCAGCGCCCGGGAAGCCGGGGAAGCCCGCGCGGCGGACGGCCGCGCCAAAGGGAAGCCGGGGCGGCGGCGGCCGCGGCCGCGGCCCGGCGCGGGCTGGGAGCAGCAAGCCGTGGAGCGCAGGCGAGAGGAAGAGCCGCCGCCGCCCGCCGCCGCCGCGGGGACTGCTGCTGGCGGGGACGCTCAGCGGAGCTCTCGCCTCCTGTCCGCCGCCGCCAGCATCGCCGCCGCCGCCGCCTCCCGCCGCCGCGCCCTCCCTCCCTGGGAGACGCACGGGGAGGCGAAAGGCAGACGCGGAGGGGAGAAATGAGGGAGGGGGCAGGGGGGGCGGCGGCCAGAAGTAAGAGGAAGATGGAGAGGAGGAGGGGACGGGGGAGGAGAGGGCGAGCGCGAAGGGAGCGCGGGCAGCCACCCAGCAGCCGCCGAGCGCAGAGAGCGCGCCGGGGCCCCCAGCGGGGCCGGCGCGGCCTGCGGGGGCGGGGGGCGGGCGCGGGGGCGCGGCGCGCTCGGCCCGGCCGCGGCCTGGCCGCTCGGGGGCCGGGCCCGGGCCCGCCGCGCTCCCCCCGCCGGCCGCGCTGCGCCGGGGCTCCGGGCGGAGTTTGCCGGAGCCGGAGCCCGGCTCGTCCCCGGCCGCTGGCAGGGGCGCCTGGGGGCGGGGAGCGGCGAGCTCCTCCGGGCTGGCCATGGCCCTCCTCCCTGGGCCGCGGCGGGGGCAGGCCGCGGGCGGGAGGGGCGCGGCGGGCTCCGCCCCCGCAGGACTTGCCCTCCCCGGCCGGGCGGCCCGAGCGTCCGGCTGGTCCCGCTCGGCCGTCTCGTCCTCCCCTCCCGGTTCAGGCTTCACATCGCGCTCGGAATCCGCGGCGGGTGCGGGAGGACCCGCGGCGGGGGGCGCGTCCTCGGCGGCTGCGCCCGGCTCCCGGCTGGCGCGCACAATCGGCGTCCTCGCCGGCGGGGCGAGGGGCTGCGGAGACGCTGCCTGCGGGCGTGGCGCGGTTCGTGCGCGCTCGGGCGGCTGTGCCTGGGCCACTGCTCCAAAGCGCGCAGAGAAGCGCCGCAGTGCCGCTGCCCGTGGCGGCGGCGGCGGCGGCGGCGGTAGAAGACGCCCACTGGCGGAGCGGGCGCTCCCCACGCCGCCGCTGCCGCCGCCGCCCGCGCCCACGTTGCGCGCCCCGCCGGGACGCGGCCGATGGGCCCCAGGCCCCTGCACCGCCGCGGCCCTCCGCGCGCCGCGAGCTGCTTGGCCGGCCGGCGGGCAAAATACCGGCCGGGGGTCTGCGGGGCGTTGTCCCAGCTGGGGCAACTTTCGGGATTCTGAACCCGCAGCCCTGCAGCTGCAGCCGCTGCGGGCTCCCGGGCCAGCCACGTCGGCCTGTGGGTCGCCCGAGCCAGGAGTCATCCTGGTGGCCGGCCAGCAGCTCCAAGGGAGCTGCGCTCAGTCAAAACTCCCAGGAGGAGAGTTGGAACTCGGACGTTTGCTGATAGTTTAGGCAACTCCGGGTGCTTCCCACAATCCTAAGGTTTGGAGGAGGTTTTGTCCCCAGCACTCGCTGTCCCATCCCCACTTTCAACGGAGCTGAGAGTGCGCACGCCCGGTTTGCCCCGCAGGGGTTACAGAATGGGAGCGCGGCTATAGCTGGAGGGTAACCAGGAGACCTTCGCCTCCAAACTGAAACCCCCTCGCCCACTGTGGCTCTCCTGGGACCCTGCCGTCCCCTGATTCTGCCAAGAATCCAGACAGTTGCTGTGGAAGGGAAATGTGGCGCCCAGCAGGCGCTCGGAAGGAGGAGGCGCGCGAAGTTTGGGAAGTGGGAGCGCTGGAGCGCACGCAAAGATGCGCAGGTGTCTGCGCCGGGTGGGTGCAGGCGGCTGGGCCCCCGAGGCGGGCAGGGCCTGTGGGGGCGGTGCCCTTGCTGCCCCACGGTGGGCCGGGCGGGCCGGACTCCCTGTGGTGTTGCCCGCAAGCCAAAGGGCTGGGCGTCACCCGAGCTCCAGGCGTGCGCCCAGGCCCCCGCGGACAGAAGGTCTCCAGCTCCCGGCTTGCTCCCAGCCGCGCCCTCCGGGTCTCCTTCAAACTCCAGATTCACGACTCTTGTTTGAAAGCGTGCTTTAGAGACATCGTTAGCACTGCCACCAGCTCTGGCCCAGACCCGGACAGCGGGAAAGGGCGCACTCGCGTTTGCTCCAAGCGGAGCAGGTGGGACTCTGGGGCCACGGCGCGGCTCCTGCCCCCAGGAAACTCCACGGCGTCCCCGCGTCTCCCAGGCTGACTCTGGGTGTCGCAAGTCCGGCTGCCAGCTCTGACACGCGTAGGATCCGAATCCCTTGGTTTGTGGGACAAGAGAAGGATTGCGGCGGATCTTACCTCGCCAGGGCAAGAGGGGACGGCGCCTCCGTCGATTTTGCTTTTTTTATATACTCCTCCCACCCCACCCTCAGGAGGAAAAGCCGGAAAGATGGAGCGCGCTGCCCAGGCTTGGGCTCCGCTGCTGCCCCCATCACCGTCATCTGTGCGGAGGCGGAGTGGACGCGGTGGGCGCGGTCCCCGGGGGCCGTCCACGCTTTGCGGGAGGACTAGCTTCTCGGCCAGCGTTTAGGGGGTCCTTCCCTCACAAGCAAAATGTTTCTCCTTGCCAGGGGGGTTTCCCTAGTTGTATTTTTGGATTCGTGAGGGCGAGTTTGCAGCTCCAGGAAAATACGCATTTCACTTGGGTCCCAACCACCTGGTGGGCGCAGCGAGGCGAGCAAAGGCGTCAAGCCCGTGTCCCGCGGGCCTCCGTTACACCCGGGCGCAGACTGTGGGATCCTCACGAACCCTGTCCCGGGCTCCGCCTTCTTCCTGTCCGTATGTCCTTCTCCTCTCCAGCGCTCCCCTGGACAAAGCAAAGATCGCAGAGCAGCACAACGGACTAGGGGCACGCAGGGGAGATGCTTTCTGACCGACAACGGAATTCGGGTCAGGGCTGTCCCGACCCCAAATGAGAGTCCACGTTTGTGAATAGAAACCTAATCCGTGTTCAGCCGCTTTGCCTTCTTCTGGGAAATCCCACGTGCGGGTGGAGAACGCGCGCGCGCACACACACACACGCACTGCCGCTCTGCCCCTCTGCCTTGCGCAGGTGTCCCACACCTGTTGAACGCGTTTCTTCTTTACTTCCCCTTCGCCAGCGTGTACCAGGAAAGGGCAAAGTCTGTGTCTCCCCCAAACTGTGTCGTGACTCCAAACCTGTCCAGAACAAGCCGGCCAGCGCAGGGCTCTCTGTGAGAGCCAGGGGACCGCAGCGCAGGCGCTGGAGTTAGGAAGAGTGAGGCGTCCTCCTGGGGAATCACTCTCTGCTGAGGCGACGCCGGCCGGGTCGCGGGGACTGAGAACCGGAAGAACAGTAAGATGGCAATGAAGAACCGGTCAGGGGCCAGACACCGGGTACGCAGGACGGAGCTCAGCGTTGTCAGAGAAGGGAAGGCTTGGTCGCCACCGTTTGCCAAGGAAGATGACCAGGGAAGTTCCGTGCAGACAGTGAAACCCTGCATAGTGGACCCGTAAACCATAAGTTGATTTAAATTCTCCAGACTTTCTTCACACGTTTAGATGAGGTTAACTCTATATTACCTTCAGCATTTTATTCCTAAAAATGCATTTTTAGGAGATGACACCTGCCTAATCACTACCTAATTTGGAACATATGATCTTAAAAAAAACAATTAAAAACGTGGATCAAGGGAGAGCCCAAGACATTTTTAAAGACTCTTTTCCTCAAAAAATTGTAAGCCTTCTTTATGATAATTTAACCATGCACCCCTTTTAATAACCTAACAGCTAGATTCCTAACATGAATTCACATGGTGAATATTCTGGGAACGTTTTGGCAAACAAGCAGGACTATGTCTCAACTGATTTTGTTTTACAGCAGTCATTAGTAGGACTCACAGCTGTCACTGATTCTTGAAAACTACCTCTCTATAAGTATAAAAATAAAAATTAAATGTTGAACTTGTCTACTAATAGAAATAAAATCTATTTTAAAGGCATTTGCTTTTACATTGTTAAAACATTTTGTAATTTATTTTAAGTATACAGCAAAATAACCCATAAACAGTGGACGTTGTTCCCAAGCTCAATCAGAACATGTGAATTTACATGTCAGACCTTCAGTGTCACAGCCAGTAGGTTATGAACATATATGCCGTTCAAGTGTGGTATGTCCTGTCACACAAATTCTCTGCATGCTAGTAAGATAATTTATTCACCATCTGCTAAGTTAAAAGGAGTTCAGCTTCCAGGCGTTCATTCAGCTGCTCCCAAGCTCACTACTGGTTGTAAGCTTCTCTTTCCAAGAGCTCTCCTGCAATCCTTCTCGCCCCGATCTTACCCCAGCCCCACAGCTCTGTTGTCGCCTTTCCTGGAACGCAGGTGTTTTGTCTGCACATGTTAACATGTTGCATTACATTTCCTAAGAAGAGATCAAAGGCACACGTAATTGGCATCAACGATTGTGTTTTAAACAGCTTGGCATCCGGAGTCCTACCTCTCTTATCATTCATAACCTTTAAAAAAGGTCAGCATACCGCAGGCACTCAATAATTGCTATCCTTCTTGTCCCCTGCATGCCAATACCTTACAAATTTCAACTACTGTTGATGCTAACCAATCTTGACTGAAGTGAGGGGTACATTCTTAAGGTATTACCACAGTCAAGCCTAAAATGCCCCAAGGTCATTATAATTTTAGTAGGAAAATATTATCGTCAATACACTGAATGAGACAGTCTTGAAAACAGACTAAACATTAAAAAAAAACTTCAATTACCACTACTATTCCTAGAATTTCAATTCCAAGTAAGTTATTTTTATGAATTCAAACAAATTAGCTATGAAACAAATTCCTATTTTATTATCACTTGATTGTGTTACAACACAAGTAAAAACCAGTGGAGGTTATATGATTCTTAATTTAATAAACAGTAAAATAGTATCTAATTTTCAAATATGAATATAATATACTAGTATCAACTGTTAGAATATATTTAATAGTAGGTGGTGGCTAAAATAGGCATGTTCCAAATAATCTTCAGTAATTATTCTATCTGAGAAAGGGGGTTTTCCATTTTTTGATTCAAATAACATCCCAGTAGGAATTTTTGCAAATAAAGAAGAACATTTAATTCCCTCTTGACGTAAGCATGATGTCTGTGTGTATGTAGCCCTGGGGATCACAGCACTATTGGGTTTCTAGAATAGATTCTAAGTTCTTGTGCTAAGCAACCGAGTATCAGTTCTCACAGGTCACGCTCCATTCTATGCCACAGAACTCCATTTCAGAGATGTTGCCATTAAAAAATGTCAAAGTCATGAGTATTTCTAGAGTGCCGAAAATCCTCTGTTCTCAAAACCCGATACCCATCAGAAGACAATCGTGAGTTCTGCTTCTAACCTGTGCTTTCCATAGACTTCAACAAGTCAGGTCTAGGAACTTTCTTTGACTTTGTCTTAAGAATCAGAGGAAAGGAGCGTGAGAGAACTGTATCTCAAAATAATAATAAAATAAGGCTGAAAGAAAGTGTTCTTGTGGATGACTGACGTCCGGGTGAAGCACTGGAGTGGAAGGGAACCAAGAGGACATTAGTGATCTGAGGGTTTGGTTTCTAATGGGTTCCACGGGCTGAAGTCACGGCAGACAGCATGTCCTGTTCTCCACAAATGTCCTCCACGCAAAGGAACATCCAGGGTCAGCCAGAGCTGCCTCCACCCCACTGTGCTGACTGATCATGGTGTGATGTTGGATCCTGTAGGTCAGCATGGTTTGGAATAAGCAGGTCTTCCTCTACCACTCAAGGATCTTTGCCGTGAAAACACTGTCAATGTGAATAACCAGGCCAGGTTTTCACAAGGGGCAAGGACATGTACATGATGTGTCTGAGGTAGTTATGGAAAAAGAAGGAACTTTGGCTCTTCCAGATGTGTCTCAAAAATAAGGACCAGTATGGCTCACTTCTCCTTCCTATTAATCTCAGAAAGAAAAAAGAAAGAGAGGGAAGGGAAGGGGAGGGGAGGGGAAGGGAGGGGAGGGGAGGGGGAGAAGGGAAGGGATGAGGTGGGGTGGGGAGGGGAGGGGAGGGCTGAGGTGGGGAGGGGAGGGGTGAGGAGGGGAGGGAAGGGAAGGGATGGGGTGGGGAGGGAGGGGAGGGGAGGGGAGAGGGGGAAGGGAAGGGGTGAGGTGGGGAAGGGGGTGGAGGGGAGGCAAGGCACAGTCCAGGCACTCAGAGCATTGTTCCTGCAGACCAGAACTGAAGGGTGTCGCTCCCCGTCTTCGTGGAGGAACGACACAGGACCCTGCGCTGTTCTTCTGTCTGCTCGGCCCTCCCCGGGTTTGCTGCTGGTTCTTCCCGGGTTGGCTACTGTCCCTTCCACCTCCGTGGAAGGGCGGTTCCCCCTGGCCACTTTCCCCACTTCCGCAGGGGAGTGGCACACCACCGGCCGGCTCTTCTCGGGGGCTGCACGGGTTCCCTTCAGCTAGATGTTCCCCATAGATGTTTCTGGTGAATGCCGTCTCTCTCCTCCTTTATAGTCCTCCTCCGCCAATCCTAACTCGGCTGCCCACACGCCGAGTACGCCGCTCTCCAATCAGGAGCAAGTCCTACAGTTTATTGGTTGAACTGGAGGCAGCTGTGCGGAAGCTGTTTACTTCTCTCCCAGCGCCATATTGTGGGAGAGCAGATGCATAGAATAAGTCTTAATTCCAGTAACTTAGTCCAGTCCGGGCTGCTCCCCACAGGAGAGCAGATGCATAGAATAAGTCTTAATTCCAGTAACTTAGTCCAGTCCGGATTGCTCCCCACAGGAGAGCAGATGCATAGAATAAGTCTTAATTCCAGTAACTTAGTCCAGTCCGGATTGCTCCCCACAAAGGGACACTTAAGGACATGGGGCTGAGGCAGGGTTCATTCACTTGGGTGAATTGTTTGGATGCCAGGCCTGGACTTCTAAGGATGACAGCTTTCAAAGGGGAGAAAGCAACTCTTTTTTTGTGCTGAGCTTTGTCTTGTTAAAGCGCCAACAGGAAGAAGGAGAGGGCTACAGTAGCCCAGCCCTCTTGCCATTGAGGTCCCACTGACGCTGTCAGACACTGTGTCCAGGCCACGCTTTCAAAGGCTTGGATTTTCTGGTATGGAGACCTAAGTCCAGACCGACTCAGCCTTTTCACATGGACCCTCATGAGGAAGAGAGCCCTCAGAAGCCACAGGATCGGCGGCGTTTTCCCAGCATTCCTCGTCTCAGTTTCACAGAGAGCAAGAGAACTCTGCCAACCTGGGTCAGATGGGAGTTGAAAGCAGGGGAGTTGACCCTGGGCAAAGCACCTGGAGAATGGCTCGTCAATTTCTTTTCTTTGGTTCTGAAATTGGAGTTGAGTAAGGCACTGTTGACAGTAGGACATTTCCTCTCCCTCTCCCCCAACCCTGGGGACTCTTGGCGCTCCTGTTCTTCTCCAACAGTGGAAGATTCGCCTGAGCAGTAATCCACAGGTGCTCCAGTGTTTCAGACAGAGTGTAGCCAACAGGCACGGCGTGACAGCCGAGTGCTGCGGAACCTCCTGAACTCAGATGGACTCTTCGCTCGAATCCATGTCTCCAGGTCAATGATGGTGACCCCTTTCTCCTGCATCCAGCATGACCAATTCTGGTAGAGATTTTCAGTGGAAGTTTCCAGAAATCCCCACTCAGGAGTCTTGTATTCCTGGCACACGATGCCTTCTAGCCTTCAAAATAATTCTTAATAAAAATTCTCACCCCTTTCAAATAACCTGCTATTTGTAACATATATATATATGTTATAATATATATATAACATATAACATAATCCCTAGTTGAAAAAAATATTAAAAATCAGATCATTCTGACCTTGACCTACCCACAATAGACCTCAGTGTCACCTCCTACTTATTGTGAGACATCATCCGCTGTACCCTGAGAACCCCGGGTTGAAGGTCATGATGACAGTGAGCAAGACCCGTTCAAAGCTGACAGAAGACCACACCCAGGCGGAACACCACTGAAGTACTTGCTGGTTTTGCTTTCCATGTCCTATTGGTCATCTCTGAAAGGAGCATCTGGCCCATGCCCAGGAATGTGCCCCTGTGGTTGAGCTGGGCAGGAAGGCACATCTGGGAGGCTGCTTTTGCAGGGAGCCAGAAGAGGCAATCAGGCTAAGGTGGCTCCTGGCACATCAAAGGGCAAAAGCTTCAGGCAGGCCAACAGTTGGTGCATCCAGGGTAGATGTTGTACAAGCTCTCTTCCCCACTGTCTGATGCAGGCTCTGGTCCTACACGGAGCATCCTGATCCAAGGACATTTGTTTGATTGCACATAGGCTGACATTTCCCTAATACACTTCTTAGCCTGACTCACAAGTGCATTTGAATGGAACACAAGAAACCAAGGATGGCTTTAAGGCAAGGATGGCTCTAAGGCAATCGGTCTTAGTCTCCATTCAACAGCTGCTGCTGTTTTGCCCACCCCTACCACAAAGATCGTAACAATAGGTGCACTGAGAAATACAATGTAACATCATTAGCTTACATTCAACTCATTTGATACCAAATTTAGGCAATGCTAACATGTGCATACCGAATGACTCTCTTACTTGATTAAAAAAATGGAATTGAATGATGAAAAGTCAGCCAAAAATCACAGGGACTGTTATCTGATAATCTCATATAATTGACAAATAAATCATAATATAATAAGCTTATTGAAAAATGAATATTTCCTATGAATGTTTTTCACTAGTTTCCGGGTTTACTGAGAGCAATGGCATTGTTATACAGAAACTATGCAGGTTAGGAGTGGTAGTGATGGCCACTGACTAAACTGAGGTCTTCAGCTACTGTAAGCTGCCAGCATTCTGCAAACCTCTAGTGAAGAATAAGCACTCAGGGGCTAGAGCTGTGGCGTAGTAGATTAAGGCTCTGCCTGCAGCAAGGACATCCCATATGGGCTCTGGTTTGAGTCCCAGCTGCTCCTCTTCTGATACAGCTCTCTGCTGTGGCCTGGGAAAGCAGCAGAGGATGGTCTAAGTGCTTGGGCCCCTGCACCCACATGGAAGACCCGGAAGAAGCTCCTGGCTCCTGGCTTTGGATCAGCCCAGCTCCAGCCAATGTGGCCTTTTGGAGAGTGAACCAGCAGATGGAAGACCTTTCTGTCTTTCTCTCTCCCTGTCTGTAGCTCTACCTGTCAAATAAATAAATAAAATATTTAAAAAATTATTCAAGAAAATTGAGAAGCTAAAGTGGAATGGGGCCCTCCAGATGAGTATGGCAGACAGAAGGGGTGTCGACCACATTATCTGTAGCTGCACGATGTCTCTGCTGATGAGGATCACGTTGCACTGCCTTCTAAGATTTGGGGTGCAGTAAGTGGGCACACTTTACATACCCGTGGCCTGAGTCATCTGACCCACCTTTCAGATGAGACGGCTGGGTGAGGAGACTAATTTCAGAGGTTTTCAGTCTATCAACATTAAGCCACCTGTTTTGGCAAGAAGTTCTCAATTTTTGAAGAATCAGGAGCAAATGGTCTTTGACATACTTTCCCAAAGTCTGCTCGCCTTTCTAAATATTATCCAGTGAGAGGCTAGAGCAATTTTTCTTCTGGTTTTTTTTTTTTTTTTAACTATTTGATTAAATTTTCTAGCCCTCTTCCTCTGATTGGTAAACACGATAATTTTATCTTTTAGGCATATAGTGAGCACTCTGCATGATCACAGAGTAAGTACCAAGGCACCTCAAGAAGTTCATGGAAATGGACTGCAGAGATAAACTTATTTTGGTGCAAATAACTTTTGAAATCTGTAGATATGAGGAGTCTGCAAAAAGTTCATGAGAAATGTGTATTATGAAAAAAACTGCATGGATTTCAAATTCTTTTGCATTCAACCAGATCTTTTTTTCAATTCTGTTTTTCTCACCAACTGTTTGATGTGCCCTCATATAACCTCTGAACAGCCTGAATCCTACACAGGAATGAATGAGCACGAACTCCACTTACACAGCCACTTCTGAGGGAAGTCAGCCCAGGAAGAGAAAATAAATTGCTCCTTCTGTCCCCTTCATTCTGGTTATTTTGTATATCTCTCTGGGAAGTTTTCATTATGACTCTACCCAAAGACTCAATTAATTCACTCTCATCACGACTCATAGTAGTCCTAGAGGCAGTTTTTATTAGTTTCTTTTTAAAAAGATTTACTTATTTGAGAGAGAGAGAGAGAGAGAGAGAGAGAGAGAGAGAGAGAGAATGAGCCAGCCAGGTCTTCCATTAGCTGGTTCACTCCCCAAATGTCCATAACCTCCCAGGCTGGCCCAGGCCAAAGCCAGGAGTCTGGAGCTCCAGCCTGGTCTCCCACATCGGTGGCAGGGGCCCAAACACTTGGGCTATCCTCCACTGTTTTCTCCAATGCATTGAGCAGGAAGCTGGGTCTGAAATGGAGCTGCTGGGACTTGAACCCAGGCTCACATGGGGTTCCGGCATACGAGGCCTAGAGGCAGCTTTAGAAACTAAGATTTAGGCCCATTTCACAGATTTTGTACATAAGGATCACAAAATTGATTTAATTAGAAAAAGGCAGCTTTTGAGGACAAATTAGAGATTTGGATGCCATCTTTAAATATTTACATGATGTACTTTATTTTCTGAGTCAGTACCCCCAGGTTTCTGTGTTTATTCAAATTCACTGGGGCCTCAAAATTCTCTTCCATAGGAAAAGCAAGTTGCCACGTGGAGTTGTCCTGTCTAAACTGTTTAAAGCACAGGAGGCCGGCACCGCGGCTCACTGGGCTAATCCTCCGCCTTGCGGCACTGGCACACTGGGTTCTAGTCCCGGTCGGGGCACCAGATTCTGTCCCAGTTGGCCCTCTTCCAGTCCAGCTCTCTGCTGTGGCCCGGGAAGGCAGTGGAGGATGGCCCAAGTGCTTGGGCCCTGCACCCCATGGGAGACCAGGAGAAGCACCTGGCTCCTGGCTTCAGATAAGCGTGATGCGCCGGCTGTAGCGCGCCGGCCGCGGCGGCCATTGGAGGGTGAACCAACGGCAAAAAGGAAGACCTTTCTCTCTCTCTCTCTCTCTCTCACTGTCCACTCTGCCTGTCAAAAAAAAAAAAAAAAAAAAAAAAAGCACAGGAACATATGCTGTGAAAATATATCCCATCTGCTTTCAGTCAAGCCTTTTTCTGAAGCAACTATAAAATACAGGTGAAGTCCCATCTAGTTTTTTGAAACCCAGTTTAAACAAACCCAGTATCAATACGTTTCAGAAGAGAGATCAATACAAGCAGGGAAACCTGTGAGGCACTCAACTCTCCCCATGAACACTGAAGACTGTGTCCTGCCGTTAGGACTTGGTTCTATCCATAAGAAAGATTTCCAAAAGTTTACCAAATTCACTTGCTACATAAAGAGTTGCATGCTTCATTTATCTCTTACACTGGTTTAAAGCAATACCTTTTAGCTTGACCAATGCCTTTAAAAATAATCTCAGGGATTCTCTGTGGGCGACTGGGGTTGTCAGTGTTTGCTGGGTACAGAAGAATATCACCTCTTTCAATAAGGCCCCTGCTGCTCCTGCTACCCTTAGCAGTTAGGCCTGGGATGAACCACTTAAGAAGTCCTAGTGCTGTCACATCCAGGTGAACTGACTCAGAGAGTGATCATGCGAACAGGATAATTCATTAGAAATGAATACTGCAGGTTCCCCAGAGTGCCCAAACCCTCCCGGTGTATCTCTGTGGAATTCCGTGTGCCTGTGTTGTGGGGTTGGGAGAAGGCCCGAGCCTGGGTCCGTGGGCATCGTTAGCTACTTCCAGTGTCAAAGAATCAGTTTATGCATTTGCTTTTATTTTCTCCTAGTGTAACTGCTATCAGTTTCAGCTGTTGATTCTCACCACACATTGGTTTTTGCGTGTTTTTGTGATGTGCATTTAGCTCCTTTGTCTTCCAGTCTTTCTTCTTTAATATCGAAGGCATTTCTGTCCACTCCCCTCCCTGAGATGAGCATTCAGGGACCCCATTAAATTTTCCCTGGCTCATAAGTTTCTAAATGGTTTGAATTTAATTTATAACATTCTCTTTGATCTGTGAGATTCTACAGAAGTGTGTTTTATTTCCCAAATAGTTGACATTTTCAGCTACATTATTATTATTATTATTGCATTATAGTAAAAGAATAGGACCTGTAATATCTCTATTCTTAGATTCTGTGAAAAAGTGTTATTGGTCAGGGCGCAGCAGGTTACCACCCTGGCCTGAAGCGCCAGCATCCCATATGGGCACTGGTTCTAGTCCTGGCTGCTTCTCTTCCGATCCAGCTCTCTGCTATGGCCTGGGAAACTGGTGGAAGATGACCCAAGTGCTTGGGCCCCTGCACCCACGTGGGAGACCCAGAAGAAGCTCCTGGCTCCTGGCTTTGGATCAGCTCAGCTCTGACCGTTAGGGCCATCTGGGAGTGAACCAGTGGATGGAAGACCTCTCTCTGTCTCTACCTCTCTCTGTAACTCTGTCTTTCAAATAAAAAATAAAATAAGTCTTAAAAAAAAAAAAAAAACAGCGTTCTTCATGTTCGCACCTATGATAAAACTTTATAAAGGCCCCACATTGAGGGGAGGGGGGGATCAGAGCCGGTCAGACTCACGCAGAAGCAAAGACTCAAATTTGTATTCTGGAGACAAATCGCTTGCCCATTGCGTCTTTGGACAAAACAGAGAATTCTGAGCCTCGTTTTCCACCTGTAAAATGAGAGCGGTAGCAAAATGCACCTCTCAGTGTTGCTGTGAAAGTTACCTGGGATAAGATTGGGCAAAAATGCCAAGAATGGTCCCTGGCATGCAGCAAGCACTCATAAACAGCAATGTTGGGTAATAATAATAATAATAATAATAATAAAAAGCACGCTTTGTCTCTGCCGTCAGAACAGGCCTGGTTCTGAATTTGATCTGCCACGTCCTGGGTGCTCTCAGCCACGTCACTGCACACTGAGTTTTCTGGCGATGGACAGTGGAACACCTGGACAGTGGGACACCTGGACAGTGGGACACCCGGAGGCAGAGCTGTCGGGCTTCGGGGACCATGCAGGGAACGGCAGAGAGCCGACACCCGGCTGGGACCCACTGTGCAGTGACACGACCCACACTGACCTGGATTCTCACTGATGGCCTTGCAGCCTAGCTCATCACTCCTGACAGAAGCTGGCGAAGTTACAGCCAAGAAGGGTGGATGGAAGGCACCCGCAGCTCACAATGCCGCGGCCGTGACCGCTCCTCCACACCAGAGCACGGAGGCAGAACTGACACAGCCACCCCTGGGTTCTGTGAGGCTGGCTTCCAGCACTAACGTCACATCGGGGTTTTCCTGCGTGCTGGGGGCATTTCATCCCCGATTCTTTTAGCCACTGGAAGACCGGTGTCATCTGAGGGGTTTCATTATCCACCGGGAGGCCTCACCCCGTCTCTGAGACTTTGCTGTTATTATCCTAACGCCCGTGGTGTGACCAGCCCACTGCACTGCCTGGACACTTTGTTCTGAGTGGAGGGATCTAAGCCTCAAGCTGGAGTTTTCAGTGGCAGCCACCCCAGTGAGGAGGAGGAGGAGACACCCAAATAATCTGCATTGGAAAACCAGCGGATTTTCTCCTGAGTCTGCCCTGAGAATCTGGCTGACTCAGTAATGCGAGTTTATTATTCTGCAAACAGGCAAACCTTATGTACTTTTCCAAGCCTGAGTTTTAAGCACCTGCTTTGATTGCTTCTCGTTTTGGAAGACACGTGTGAAGCAAAAAGACTAAAACGTTAAACTGCACATTTCATCCTTGTAAAATATAAATGGGGCTGCATGCTGCTGAGACGTGAGCAGTGTTGATGCACAGGCCTATAAATTAGGGTTTGTTTTTATTTAATAAGATAAGAATGTTTTATTCCCTGTCTACTCTAGATATTAAGAAAGAGGAAGAAGCCTTTAAAAATTAAGCTCATTTTTATATATGTGTATTCTATATTTAGTTAAAATACAATCATTTAAAATCTTATGGGTGAGGGCCGGCTATGTGGTGTAGTGGGTAAAGCCACCACCTGTGACACTGGCATCTCATGTGGGTGCCAGTTTGTATCTTGGCTGTTCCACTTCTGATCCAGCTCCCTGCTAATGGCCTGGGAAAGCAGTGGAAGATGGCCCATGTGCTTGGACCCCTGCACCGACATGGGAGACCTGGATGAAGCTCCTAGCTCCTGGCTTTGGCCTGACTAATGTGGCCAGCTGGGGAGTGAACCAGCAGATGGAAAATTCTCTCTCTCTCCTTCCCTCCCTCTCTCTCTAAGTCTGCCTTTCAAATAAATATTTAAAAAAATCTGATAGGTGAGTCCTCTCCCAGGGTGTTTGTGTGTGAGGCGCTGCTGACAGAAAAGCAGTGGAACCTCCACCAGGCCAATGAGGGGAAACGAGAAACGGTCAGCGAGCGACTCGGGGTAGTGACTGCCAAGCCTTAGGTCCCACTGCAAAACGCATCCATTCACTCATTCATTCAGCACCTGCCACGCACCAGGTACGATTCTAGGCTCTTGGAAAACATGATGGAGGCAAAGGACCTGCTCCCATGAAGCTGACGTCCAAGGACAGAGACTACAAAGCATCCAGCAGCCTCATTAGGTAAACAGTGCCAGCAGGAGGGGCAGGGCCCTGTGAGCTGGTGGCTCCCCCACTCTGGAAGGAGGAGAGTGGAGAAGGCTCCAGGAGAAGGGACACGGCTCAGGGATGGTCGCCAAGGGAGCGGCCCCCCAGCCGTGGACTGCGTGAGGCCCCGGGACCTGGCCTCTCAGGCTGTGTGCAGCGGGGAAGCATTGCTGGACCACGTCTCTGCACTCGTGTGTTTGAGAGCCACCACGTGTCGTGTGCGTCTTTCCGCTGAATTGTTGTGGAAAGGCACGGGCACCACGGGCTGGCAAGGGGGCAGGGTACGCTGTCGCCCCCTCCTGGGTGAGGACGGGCTGGCAACCTTGGGAGGCAGCAAAACTCAAGGGAGCTGAGGGTGACCCAGACCCAACCGCAGGGCCAGGACTCGCTCATTCCCGAGAAATGCGTCTGTTCTGAGAACAACTTCCGAAGGAAAAGTGCAGCTGGAGTGACCTGCTGTCTCCTCCCAATTGTTTGCGACGTTGCCGCAGAGGCTTTGCAGAGGAGGCCAGCATGGAGACCGGCTGACTGAGCAAAGCAGAGGAGCGCATTGTGAGTGTGCTCTATCCACTCAGCTGAAGGCCTTCAGAGCAAACTCTGGGCAAGCCTTTGGCATAGCGACGCACATCACTTCTTGGGACACCTGCATCCCATATCAGAGTGCCTGCTTCGAATCCTAGCTGCTCTGCTTCCAATCCAGGTTCCTGCCAATGTGCAGCAGAAGATACCCAAGTACTTCGGCCTTTGTCACCCATGTGGGAGACTCAGATGGAGTTCTGGGCTCCTGGCTTCGACTTGGTCCGGTCCTAGCTCGTGTGTGCATCTGGGGAGTGCACCAGCAGATGGAAGGTCTCTCTCTCTCTCTCTCTCTCTCTGCCTCTCAAATAAAATGAAAATAAATACATTTTTAAATAATGCAAATAACTCTAAGAGGAATGCTGCAGTCCACAAAGGGAGACGGAATCCTGCCTGCAGATGCTGCCACACCCTCACCATCAACTCCTCCCTGCATCTCTGCAGATTTTGACTCAGTGGCACAATTGTGTGAGTCAATTCCTTCCTCTCTCTGTGTGTCCTCACCAGGAAGCTTCAAACAGTCCATGAAAGGCTGGTGTTGTGGCATAGCGGGTAAAGCTGCCACCTGCCAACACTGGCATCCCACATGGCCGCTGGTTTGTCTCCTGGCTGCTCCACTTCCAACCCAGCCCTCTGTTAATGGCCTGGAAAGGCAGAGGAGGATGGCCCAAGTACTTGGGCCCCTGCCACCCACATGGGAGACCTGTTTGAAGCTCCTGGATCTTGGCTATGGCCTGGCCTACAGCTAGCCAGTGTGGCCATCTGGAAAGCGAACCAGCTGATGGAAGACCTCTCTCTCTTTCTGTCTCTTCCTCTCTCTCTGTAACTCTGCCTTTCAAATAAATAAATGCATGTTTAAACAAAAGTTCATGGAAAATGGAATTAAAGGTAATGCACATTTTCCATGAATGCTTTGAAGACCCTTTGTGTGTGTGTTTGTGTGTATGTCCATCTATATATGTATGTCATCTATATGTGTATGGTTTGTATAAAATATGTGTGTGCTAATGTGTATGTAAGTATTGTGTATGTGTGTATGGTGATTTGTATGCACGTTTGTATATATATGTGTATGTGTGTGCTGGTGTATACATGTATGCGTGTGTTTGTGTGTGCTAGTGTGTGTATGTGTGTGCTGCTGTGTGTGTATGTTTGTGTATGTGTGTGTGGTGATTTGTATGCACATTTGTATATATATGTATGTGCTGGTGTGTGTACATGTATGTGTTAGTGTGTTAGTGTGTGCTAGTGTATGACAGGTAGGTGCGTGCATGTGTTTGTGTATATGTGTGTGCTAGTCTGTGTATGTGTGTGTTACTGTATACACATGTGTGTGTATAGATATGTGTGTGGGTATAGTGTGTGTATACTTTCATCTGTGTGTATCTCTTCCATCGCTCCTATTTCTCAGAAGTGAAAAAGCTCCAGTCCCCACCACCAGTTCACTTGGGTTCCAAAGTAAAGTGATTCACCCACGCCCCACGTGCCACACCCCACTGGTGGGGGCAGGGAAAATCCTTCGTTACACTTTCTGTCCTGACCTCTGATCTGCAGCCAGTGCCTTTGCAGCTCAACCTCAGACTCAGGACTAGACCCAACCTCACCACCCACACTCAGCTCCTCCCTTTCTCTTTCTTTCTTTGTACTGACAGGTTTTGTACATCAGCTCCTACCAAAAAAAAAAAAATCCCCTTGAATGATAAATTAGCATGCACATTTCTTTCTGTATGTGGATGAAATTCTATCCTAGCAACAGCGCCAGATCAACTGTCATCCAGCAAGGATCTGGTCTGTTTTCTTCTCAAAGACGATTTGAACCACTCAGACTTTTCCAGATTCCTTTATGTTAAGAAGTGCATTATTAGATGAAAGAAGGTGGGGGGCTGTCTGGTGAAAAAATCCCACTGAAAGGATCCTGGTGGAGATTCTGCATTTCCCTGAGAGTGTTTTGAAGGCGCATTCGCCATGACAGGCACTTCATGCTGGCAGCGTTTGGCCAGCTGAGGCAATGGGGGTTGGAGTGCTCTGCAGAAGGGACTGTCCTACAGAACATCTCAGGTTTTTTTCCAAAACGACCTCACAGGAAGGTAGTGAAGACCAAATTCGTGTAACAGGTGAAGTGGTGAGAGAAGATTGACGTAATTTAGCTCCACTTAAGAATAAAAAATTTATGCAGATTAAGTTTTTCAAAATTTTTGTTTTGACAGGCAGAGTTAGACAGTGAGAGAGAGAGACAGAGAGAAAGGTCTTCCTTCCATTGGTTCACCCCTCAAATGGCCACTACAGCCGGCACACTGCGCCAATCCGAAGCCAGGATCCAGGTGCTTCCTCCTGGTCTCCCATGCGGGTGCAAGGACTTGGGCATCCTCCACAGCCTTCCCGGACCACAGCAGAGAGCTGGACTGGAAGAGGAGCAACCAGGACAGAATCCAGAGCCTCCACTAGGACTAGAACCCGGGGTGCCGGCGCCGCAGGCGGAGAATTAGCCTAGTGAGCTGTGGCGCCAGCCACAGATTAAGTTTTGGGTTAAACCCAGGTAACCCAATCCTTACCTCAGAGTTATACATGCTAAGTAGTCCTTTATACTGGTAGAAAACAAAGTAGCTTCACAGAGGGAGGGAAGAACCTCCTTGTAACCTGTCAAAGCTGGAGACAGATACCAGGTTCCCAAAGACCACTGGGAAGCATAAATCCTGGATCCTAACCCAGCTTTTACCCCTCCAGCTCTGAAAGCCTGCAGAGCTGACGACGCGTCACAGAAACCCCCCGGCGATGCATGTGCTTAGCAAGCCTGTGAGGAAATACTTTACAATCCCCTTAATGCCAATGCGTGTTGTAGTTCACAGCTGGAGTAAACACAGACAGACAGACCTATGAAATTGCTGATACTCCAGTGGTAATTCTGCATGGCCCACTGCCACACACACAGTGCCCTCTTTTGTTTTCCTTTAGGACACAGGGCCAGGAGATTTCACGGGTTCAGTTTCAGTGTCCTGGTGGCAATGCTGGAATAGTTTCCACTTTATGGGAATCCAAGATGGCTGAATATAGGGAAGCCACTTTAGCCCCAGGAAAATGCCAGAACAGCCAAGAAAGGACCATGATTCCAGAGGACTGACTGCTGACAGATCACAACAAACACTATTGCATTGACGTGTGCGTGCTGTGGAGTGATGCTGGGTTCCCACAATGGATGGTGCGTGCTGTGGAGTGATGCTGGGTTCCCATGATGGATATTGCGAGTATTTGGGGTCCCATGATGGGAACTGTTGAGTACTGTCTAGTACTCATTATGAATGCTGTTGAGTAATGTTGGGAGAGTTCCCATGACGGGAACTGCTGAGTAGTGTTGAATAGCTGTTATGAGTACTGCTGAAAACCGTTAGGTATCCGTGGTGATTATTGCTGAGTACTGTTGCATATCCTCGGAAGATACTGTTGAGTATTATTGAGTACTCATGGTAGGTACTGTTGAATACTGCCAAGCACCGGTGAGGAGTACTATTGAATATGTTGTATTGGTACCCATAATGGGTGCTCTTGAATATTGTTAAGTACCTGTGCTGAGTACTGCTGAGAACGGCTGGGTACCCATGGTGGGTACATGTTGAGTACTGCTGAGTACTTATGATGGTACAGTCACAGCATTGGAACTGAGATGAAGAAAAATAGAACTCTTTATTCTTTCTTTTAAGGAATATAGCATCAGATAAAGGCAAAACCCCATTAGGGTATTTCCCCTGTAATGTTTTGAGAGTAACACTGCAGCAAAAAAGAGAATCAGGCCAAATATAATATTTTGCAAGCTCTAAAATTTAGGTGAGTAAGTGCCAAAACAAATCAAAAAAGGACCATCACTCAACTGTAGCAGCCTCCCTAGGGAAAATCAGGGTAGCATTACACTCTCCGATTCAGCAGAAGGCAAGCTTCCAGCTACAGTTTGAAGTGTTTTCTCTGGAGATGGGTACGGGACAAAAGATAAATGGAGTTGTGTTTACGTAAATTGACGTGGAACTTGAGTCATAATCTGTAGACATTTGTTAGATAAAGATACAGGAACTTTGGACAATTTCTACCACTGTCTAACAAATACACACAACAATACTTCCTTTCAAAAATACTCATTACCTCCTGCCTAAACACACCTATTTCCTCTTAGGTATTTTCAGGTAGCCAGCTTGAAGAAAATGCTTTTACATGCTAATATCTTTACACTGCTTTGGAGGCTGCAATTCTGAGGACTCTCAAATAATTTGGTAAATTGCGTAGGTAAAGCTCCTAGATGGAACCCACGGGACACTTTCCCTAGCAGCGTGTTATATACCAATCTCCCAATCTCCTTTGATGATAACAATGCCTGCGTCAAGAGAGAGCTGCAGGGATGTGGGTCCACCACAGCCAACATGCCTGGTGATAGCTGTCAGAGTCTGTAGAATTCAGTTGGTTTTCCAGATGGTATAGAAACATTTGCTGTTCAAAACAGAGCTTAAAAACCAGTTTCCTCATACTTAGTTCCATATAGCTATAGAAGAAGATAGAACTTTTCAAAGGAAATGTCAAGACTATATTTTTAGGTCTCAATATTAACCTCAGTAATTATGAAAAAAATGTTTCAAGTGTTTGTGCAAGGGTGTGTGTGAGTGTGTGTGTGTTTTCCCTTACAACAATGGTTCAGAATCACCTGGAGAATATCAAAACAGCCCTTGCCCCAGAATTCAGTAGGGTTGGTGCAGAGCGAAGAACTTGTATTCCTTTTCGTAAGTTTTTGCTTCATCGTTGAATGATATATAATAATTGTACATGTTTATGGGATGTGGTGTGATATTTCGCACATTGTATAATGAGCAAACCAGGATAATTTGCATATCCATAACCTGAAATATTTATCATTTCTTTGTGGCAAGAACATCAAGACCCTCTCTTCTGGCTACTGGGACGCACACGTTGCTGCTGATCGCAGTCATCTACAGTGCACCAGGACGCCAGGGCCTAAGCCTCCCTCTGTGTAATCCCGGACCCACGAACCAGCTGCCCCCCTCATCACCCCACACCTACCCCCCCCCCCCAGCCTCTGGTAACCACCATACAGGGACTTCCAAAGGTTTGTGGATAAGCAGAATTAAACAGTAAGTTAATTTCAGTTAAAAGTTTTTTGAAATTACATACATGAATGAGTCTTCAAAAAGTTAATGGAAAATAAATGTTAAGAAAAACCCATACGTGGATTTCAAAAATTTTTACACCCAAATAATCTCACTTTTAATCTCACTTTTCCACAGACTTTTTGAAGTACCCTTCTAGTCTACTCCGGACTTCTACACTATCAGCTTTGTAAGGTTTCATCTGTGGGTGAGGGCACACAGCACAGTGACAAGGTATAACTATCTTTATGGCCAAACAATGTCCCACAGTGTACACTTTCTGCATCAGCTTTATCCATTCATCTGCTGGCACACTTACATTGATTCTCCATCTTTGTTATTGTGAGCAGGCTACAATAAAAACCCAAGTGCATTTACCACTTGGGAAAGCTGGGTGTGGGGTACAGGGGACTCTTTGTACTGCTTCCTAATTTTTATTTTTAAATTTAAAATGATTCTGAAATAAAATGCGGATGTCTCTTCCACAGACTGATTTTATTTCCTTTGGCTATACATGCATATTCAGTGCTGGGATTTCTGGATCATAGGGTAGTTCTATTTCCGATCATTTCAGGACGCTCCATACTGTTTTCCATAATGTTTGTAATTATTTACAGTTCTCACCAACAGTGTGTAAGGGTTCCCTTTTCTTCACAGCCTTGCCTCCGGCTGGCCGCTCTCTTCTTGACAGTAGCCGTTCCAGCTGGGGTGAGGTGATATCTCTGTAGTTTTGCCTCGTGTTCAATGACAACTAGTGATGCTGAATATATTTTCGTGTACCCGTTGGCCAGCTGTAGGTCTTCTTTGGAAAAAAAAAAAGTCTGTATTCAAGTCTTGTTCATTTTTAAATCAAGTTATTTGTTGTTTTCTTGCTATTAACTTCTTTGAATTCCTTATTTTGGAATTAACTTCTTATCAAACGAATAGTTTGCAAACAGTTTCTTCTCCTGTAGGGTGTCTCTCCACTCGGTTGATTACGGCATTGCTTTGCAGGAGTGTTTACTTTTCACGTGATTCTATTTGTGCATTTTTGCTTTTGTTGCTTGCGTGTACTCCTAGTACTGTTATACTTTCAGGTCTTAAATCTTTTCGTGGATTTTTTGTGTACGGTGAGAGATAAGCATCTAACCCCATGTGGAAACACACGAATATTCAGCTTTCCGAGCCCCATTTATTGAAAAGCGCGTCCTTTCTCCAGTGCGTGCTCCTGGTATCTTTGTCAAGAATCAGTTGGCTGAAGGTTCATGGGATTGTTTCTGAGCTGTCCTTTCTGTTCCACCAATTTTCGTGCCTCTTTTTATTCTCGTGACGCTGACTGGTTGCTCCATGCTTGAGGTTTAGTTTGAAATCAGGTAGGGTGATGCCCCCAATTTTATTGTATTTAGTCAAGATTTCTTTGGACAGTCAGGGTCTTTTGCAGTTTCATATACATTTTAGGATTTTCTTTTTATTTCTTGAAGAATGCCATTGATACTTTCATTGGGACTGCACTAAATCTGTAGATTGCCTTGAGTAAGCAGGACATGTTAACAACATTAATTCTTCCAATCATGAACACAGGATAACTTTCCACTTCGTTGTGTCTTCCTCACTTATTTTTATCAATATTTTCTAGTTATCATTTTAGAAATAATTTACCTCCCTGGTTAAGTCATTTGTATTTTAAAGCAATTTGTAGCTCTTCATATTAATAAAAAAATTTTTAAAAAGAAACATTGCAGCTACTGTAAATAGGATTGTTTTCTTGATTTCTACTTCAGACAGTTTGCTATTATTATGTAGACATGTATGGGCACTTTGATTTTGCATCCTGTGACATTACTGACTTCACTTATGAGTTCTAACAGGCTTTTTCAATAGCGCTCTTAGTATTTTCTATATATTAGAAATATATACATGTATATTTATATTATATAAATATATTTTATATATTTAATTTATTTAAATAAATTTATTTAATATATATTGAATTTATATATTTAATATATATTTATATAAAATATAATATATATTTACATATATTATATATATTTTCTATATAATAAGATCATACTGTCTGCAAACAGAGAAAATTTAACATCTTTGCTGCTAATCTGGATGCCTTCACGCCTTTCTCTTGTGCAGTTGATCTGCCTAGGACTTTCACTACTGTGTCGAATAGAAGTGGAAATAATGAGCATCCTTGTCTTCCTCCAGGTTTTAAAGGTAAGCTCTCAACTTTTTCCCATTCAGTGTGATGCTAGCTGTGGGTTTGTCATGCATAGCTTCCATTATGTTGAGGTATTTTACTTCCACACATAACTCCCTGAGAGCTTTGTAATGAAGGAATGTAGATTATCTCTAACGCTTTTTCCTCTACAGACAAACAGTCTTTGCAGTTGGGATGAACCCCACTTGGTCATGGTGAAGGATCTTTCAGTTTGCTATTGAATTCAGTTTGCTGGTGTTTTGCTTAGGATTTTTGCATTTATGTTCATCAGGGACAGCGGTCTGTAGTTTCCTTTCTTGTGTCCTCTCCTGGTTTTGGGATCAGAGTAATGCTGGCTTCATAGAACGAGTTTGGAAGAAATCCCTCTTCATCAATCTTTGGAAATAATGTGAGAAGAATGGGTTTTTCTTCTTTAAATGTTTGTAGAATTCAGCAGTGAACTGGTCAGTTCCTGGGCTTGTCTATGATAGGAAACTACCTTATTGCTGATACAACCCCCTTATTTGTTACCGATCTGTTCATATTGTGGGGAGCAATCCGGACTAGACTAAGTTACTCGAATTAGGACTTATTCTATGCATCTGCTCTCCCACAATATGGCGCTGGGAGAGAAGTAAACAGCTTCCGCACAGCTGCCTCCAGTTCAACCAATTAACTGTAGGACTTGCTCCTGATTGGAGAGCAGCGTACTCGGCGTGTGGGCAGCCGAGTTGGGATTGGCGGAGAAGGACTATAAAGGAGGAGAGAGACGGCATGCACCGGGAACATCTATGGGGAACATCTAAGGGAACCCGTGCAGCCCCGAGAGAACCCGTGCAGCCCCGAGAGAACCGGCCGACGGTGTGCCGCTCCCCTGCGGAAGTGGGGAATGTGGCCAGGGGGAACTGCCCTTCCACGGAGGTGGAAGGGATAGTAGCCAACCCGGGAAGAACCAGCAGCAAACCCGGGGAGGGCCGAGCAGACAGAAGAACAGCGCAGGGTCCTGTGTTGCTCCTCCACGAAGAGGGGGAGCGACATAATGGTGCCGTGACTCGGATAGGAAACCTGACTTGGATAGAAAACCTAGGACGGATAGGAAACCTAGGATGGATAGCAAACTTAGGAGGGAAGAAACGGGAAGAAGCAGGAAAATACCAGAGAGAGAGACTAGCAAACAGCCTAGGGAAAAGCCGGACGAAAAGGGTGCCGGAAGAAGCTATTGAAAGCCTAGGCATAGACTCGGATACGGACTACGGGGGGAAGCTGGGAGAAATCTCTAAGGTCGAAAGCGAAAGTGAAAGCTAGAACAAACAGACTCGGATGCGGACTGTGGGGAGAGGCCAGGAGAAATGAGGGAGGAATATCGTTGGAGGAAAGCTTGGGGAAACATACCGGGTAGAGAAAAATGTTAGGGAAATTGAAGCCGCGGGGGGCAGGCCAAGGCGGAAACGAAAGCCACTTTGGGGTTCCCAAGTTAGCCCGGGAATAGGGGGCGAAAAGTTGGAACCAGAAGCTGAGACGTAAGCCAGATTGGGATCCGTCTGATTAGCCCGGGGAGCAAAGGACGGGAAGCCAAATCATGGGGCGGAGACGTACGCTGGGTTGAATTCGCCAGGCTAGCCCGGGGAACTTGGATTGAATGCTAGTGGTGGAGACGCAAGCTACGCTGTGTTACTCGCGGAAGCCGCCGCGTGCAGAGAGAGCACGGGGCGTGAATAGATAGGGAACGCTGGCGTAGGCCGTGGTTCAGACGCGAAAGGGTTAAGCGTGGAGACCGCGGAGCGCGCGAAGCCGAGCCGCGCAAAGCCGGGAAGCTGCGCAGATGAGAGAGGCGCGCGGGCTGAAGCGGCGAGGTGCCGGGAAGCTGCGGGGATAAGAGAAACAGAAGTTTGGAAGTGAAGTAAAAGAGAAATGGGAATGCTGGAAGATAGAAGTGAAATGGGAGAGGTAGGAATGCCCGGAGATAGAGAAATAGAGAAAAATAAGGCCTCCCCTCAACATGCCAATTAGAAGGCTTGGATTCGGTCTGCCCGATTAGTGAGGCGATGAGTACCTGGGCGGCTAGCCGCAGGTCACCGAAGACAGGCACGAATTAACATCAGTAAAGCTTCCCCACAATGTAACAATTAGGAGGCTTGGATTCGGTCTGCCTGATTTAAGGCGGTAAGCGCCAGCAAAGCTCGACCAGAGTGTGAGCTGCAGGTCACCGAAGATAGGCACAAACCAACACTAATAAGTCTCCCCCACAATACGGCAATGAGAAGGCTTGGATTCGGTTTGCCTGATAGGTTTTGTAAACACCTGCAGGCAGTTCTAGCAGAGCAGAGCATGCGCTGCAGGGCACCGAACACAGGCACGCATCAGCGCCTAAAAACCTCCTCACAATGGCGAAGAGAGGACCCGGATTCGGTTTTCCTGATTGATAGGACTTGTAAGAGCCTGTGGCAACTCTAGCAAGTAGAGTAGAGTGTGTGCCGCGGGACACCGAAGACAGGCGCGTATCAACGCCAAAAATAAAAAGAAAGGGGGATCTGTGGGGAGCAATCCGGACTAGACTAAGTTACTCGAATTAGGACTTATTCTATGCATCTGCTCTCCCACAATATGGCGCTGGGAGAGAAGTAAACAGCTTCCGCACAGCTGCCTCCAGTTCAACCAATTAACTGTAGGACTTGCTCCTGATTGGAGAGCAGCGTACTCGGCGTGTGGGCAGCCGAGTTGGGATTGGCGGAGAAGGACTATAAAGGAGGAGAGAGACGGCATGCACCGGGAACATCTATGGGGAACATCTAAGGGAACCCGTGCAGCCCCGAGAGAACCCGTGCAGCCCCGAGAGAACCGGCCGACGGTGTGCCGCTCCCCTGCGGAAGTGGGGAATGTGGCCAGGGGGAACTGCCCTTCCACGGAGGTGGAAGGGATAGTAGCCAACCCGGGAAGAACCAGCAGCAAACCCGGGGAGGGCCGAGCAGACAGAAGAACAGCGCAGGGTCCTGTGTTGCTCCTCCACGAAGAGGGGGAGCGACACATATTTTCTATTTCTTTACGTTTTGTTCTTGGTAAGTTGTATGTGTATAGGAATTTATTCATTTATTCTAGATTATCCAGTTTCTTGGCATATAATTGTACATAATAGTATCTTAGGTTTATTTGCATTTCTGTGGTATCAGTTATAATGCTTCCTTTTTCATTTCTGATTTTATTTGGGTCTTCTTTCTTTTTTATTATTTTATCTAGATAAAGTTGTCGATTTAGTTTATCTGTTGAAAAACAAGCTCTTCATTTTGTTCATCTCTTATGTTGTTTTGTAGTCTGTATTCCATTTACTTCTCTGATCTGTGTCATTTTCTTCCTTACATAGTTTTAGAGTCCAATTTGTTCTGTTTTTCTATTTTGTTGAGGTGCAATGTTAGCTCGTATATCCGTGGTCCTTCTTCCTCTTTGATGTGGGTGTTTATGACATAAATTTCTCTCTTAGACCTGGTTTCATTGCATCTCAGAGGTCTAGTAGGTTATCTTTCCATTTTTTACTCTTCTAATGAGATTTAAAAATCTCCCTTTTTAACTGCTTCTTTGGTTTGCTTAGGAACATGTTGTTTAGTTTCCATGTATTTGTAAAAATTTGAAAGTTCCTCCTGTTACTGATTTCTAGTTTTATACCACCATAGTCAGCAAAGGCACATGAAATTATTTCAAGCCTTTAAAATGTGTTAAGACTTGTTTCATGGTCTCACATATGACCTTCCCTGGAAAAAGTTCTATGTGCCGTTAAGAAGAGTGGGCATTCTGCAGTTGTTAAGTGGAATGTCCTGTAAATGTCTACTAGGTCATTGGAGGCAGAGGCATAGAAAACTTATTTTACAAAATTGTTGCTGGAAACTTTCCAGACCCAGAAAATTATACAAATATCCAGACACAGGAAGGTCAAAGTTCACCAACCAGAGTCAATCCAAGTGAGATGGCTCCTAGACATATTATGATCAAATTGTCAAAATTCTAAAACAAAGAAAGAATCCTGAAGGCAGCAGCAAGAGAAAGGGAGCAAATGGCGAATAAGGAGCAGCCAGCTTCCCGGGAGAGCCCTCACGAACCAGGAGAGAGGAGGGGACCCTCAACGCGTTGAGCGGAAAAACTGCCAACCAAAACACGATGCCTGCACAACTCTTCTGCGGAAATAAACAAGAGGGAAAGACTTTCACAGGCAAGCAAAAGCTGAGAGAGCTGGGAGAGCACCCCACCTCCAGGCCTGCCTGGTAGGGAATGCTAAAGGGACTTCTTCAAACCGAAAGAAAAGGATGCTAGTGAGTAATGCAGAAAAAATCTGAAACTTGGTAGTGAAAGCAAGTATACAATGAGATGAGAAGATTCTCATAATCTAATGATGGGATACAAACCACTGAATCTTAGGCATGAAGGCCAAAAGCCAACCTGTTAAAAGTAATAACTCCATAATTTTAAGATATATGCATTATAAAACTATGCAAATTGAGACATTAAAAACTCACATTGTGAGGTGGGAGTGAAATTAATGTTTAGAGGATTTTTTTTTATGTGATCAAAGGTGAGTTGTGATCTGATTAATATAACCTGTTTTAAGTTGGTTTTATAAGCCTCATGGTAACAAAAGGCAAAAACCTGTAATAGATACACTAAAAATAAAAGGCAAGGAGCCAAAAACATGCTACTAGAGAAAAAGAGAAAAATCACTTTTAACCACAAAGGAAGATAATAGTAGAGTTGGACAGGATATAGAAACCACTAGAAAACAACGAATGAAACGGCAATAGTAAGCCCTCATCTAGCAATAATGATTCTTGAATGAAAATGGATTGAATTCTCCAAGTAAAACACGGGGCATCCAAATGGAGTAAAACCAAACCAAACCAAACCAAACCCACTGTTAGTTACTGCACCTTTCCTACACAGAGAAGGGAAGTGAAGGTGTGGGAAGGAGAGGCCATACAAACAGCAACCAGAAAGGGGCAGGAGTATCACACAAAGGGACTTCTGAACGCTGATGGAAGGAAAAAAACGGAATTAAAAGATGTTTGTCTTAGTGCAAAAAATTGAAATCCATGCATATTTTTCATAATATGCATGTCTATGAGCTCCTTGAAGACCTCATAGCAGATAAAATAGATTTGAATGCCACATCTGTGAAAGCAGACAGAGAAGGTCATTCTATTAATGCAATGATAAAAGGATGATTCAGCACGAGGCTGTGATGATTATAAATGTGTGCTTCTATAGGGGCATCTATACACACAGAGCAGACACGAATAGGCCCAAAGGGAGAGACTCAGCACACTAGCAGAAAGGGGCTGCAACACCCCGCTTTCAACAAGCACATTTCATCCAGACAGAAAACCAGGAACGTCCCGGGTGAACTGCTTCCAGGCCAAACGGAGGACCGGACAGAGAACTGGCATTTCTGACTGCGTCCCAGGAGATACCACTATTGCTGGCCCAGCGTTGGGCTATTATTCTGTAAAAGCTTGGTAGAATTCATAGCTGTTTTAGATGAAATTTCCTTCTTTCAAAAGCAGACCAGGGTCGGGATGCAGCCTGCACTTGTGAGTTAGTCTTCTGCAGTCTGCTGGGCACTCACACAGAATCAGCTCTGGTCAGTGAGCCCTTGGACTGCACAGTGAACGGGTCCACTTCACAAAGGCCCTCTCATGCCGGCCTGGCCTGCAGGTACAGGTCACTGAACTGCTAGCCGAGGTGAGAGGCTTAGACAGGCTCCGGAGATTCTAAACCAACCCGAAGAGTCACCTGTGTGTGCTGGTGGTAACGCGTTTATCTGAAATCGCTTATCATGATCAGAAGGAGAAGCTGCCTCCCAGAATGGTGAGTGGAATTCCAGAAGACACTCCATCTAGCTGTGATAAAATACTCTCCTTTGCCCTGGTTTTGACGGTTGGTTTTCCACCAGTCTGTACAGAAGCCAGATCTGTCCATTGTGAAAGGAGGAATGGCTAGCCCTCCCCAAATTCCCACGCTGGATCCGACCCCCAGGTCTGCTGGTGCGGAAGGCGGGAGCTTCGGGAGATGACCCTGTCATGATCCTGGAAGCAGGCCCCTCTCGGACGGGATCAGTGCCCTGGGAAGACACCCTGAGCAGCTGCCTTGGCCGGCAGGCCTTGTGAAGACACCAACATGATGGCTGCCTAGCACCCAGGAAGCAGCCCCAACTCCACACTGAATCTGCCGGTGCCTTCACGGTGACCTCTCAGGCTTCAGAACTGTGAGAAATGCATTCTGTTGTTTAGGAGCCATTCTGTCCTGGATATATGGCTACAGCAGCCTGGTGGCCTACACGAGCTATACACCCACATTTATCACACACTAGGAGCGTGAGGGTTCCCAACAACGCAGATCAGGAATCTGATGGACCGTGGGCTCACACTTGACCAATTGTTGCTCCAGCCATCTGGACCTGCACTTTCTGAGCTGGGTTAGGTGTCTCTCTGAGTTGCTCACATAGACACCTAAACTGTCCCCTGCTATAGCATCTAGCTTGTGCTGAAACTGCCTGGCTACTTGTTTGATTCTCCCACCAAATGTAGAAGTGCTGGGGGCAGAGCCAGGTCTGCAGGGGCTGAGGTTCTGCAACACTCAGCACAGCGCCTGCCCAAGGACACAGTCACAAGGTTATTTGTGAATGGAGGCATGGATGGAAGGCGGGCAGCAAGGAAGATTGAAGGTCCAGCCAGCCGCTCACACAGTGAGTTCTCTGGAAGAGTTGTCCGCAGGGGTCCACCATGGCTCTCCAACGGCAAACGCAAGGATGCACTCAACAGTGGCATGTACCACAAGGCAGTTAGGACACACTGGAGACCTTCTGGTGGACAGCTCACAAATGGGCTTCCAGGGGACAGCCCCGTGGGTGGGACACTAGAGGAAGACACACACACATACACACTCACACACTTACACACGCACACTCTCACTCACACACACTCACACCCAACACACTTGCACACTCACACACACTCACACACTTACATGCACACTCACATACACACACGCACACACTCACACATACACTCACACACTCACACACTCACACACTCACGTGCACACTCACACACACTCACACACTCACATGCACACTTATACACTCTCACACACATACATGCACACTCACACACTCACATGCACACTCTCACACACTCACACACTCACAAGCACACTCACACACTCACATGCACACACACTCACACTCTCACACACTCACACACACTCTCACACACACACATGCACTCACACACACTCTCACACTCACATACACTCACACACTCACGTGCACACTCACACACTCACATGCACACACACTCACACTCTCACACACTCACACACACTCTCACACACTCACATGCACACACACTCACATACACTCACACACACTCTCACACACTCACACACTCACACTCACATACTCACGTGCACACTCACACACACTCACACACTCACGTGCACACTCACACTCTCACACGCACACACATGCTCTACAAGACTTCAGTGAAGCAGCTTTGCAGCCACACTTGTCCACAGTGCTGTGGGTGTGGCGTGTGGGGAGGGCAAAGCTTCATCTCTGGTGTACTTAACTTTAGATGCTGCTGAAATTTCACATAGTTTTTATTTCGGATGCACAAAGATGAAGTGCCACATGTTATTACGATTCTTTAAAAATATTATTTATTTTTATTCTCTTTGAAAGGCAGAGAGACATCTTCCATCTGCTGGTCACTCCCCAAATGTCCTCAGTGACTGGGGTGGAGACAGGCAGATGCCAGGAGCCTGGAGCTTGACCAGGTCTCTCATCGTGGGGGGCAGGGACCGAAGTACCTGAGCCATGCCCTGCCGCCTGCCAGAGTGCTGGTTAGCAGGAAGCCGAAGTCTGGAGCAGAGCTGGACTCTGACGCTGGCACTCCAACATGGGCGTGGGTGCCCCGAGTGGCATCTTGACCGCTGTATCAAACACCTGTCCCTGTGATTTTTAAAGTGGCACACTTCCCAGAGTGTGTCCTAAACATCCCCAACTTCACAAACTGAGGTTGCAGAACCAAGTCTCACTCTTCCCAGGAGCCCGGGCTGAGACTCTGGGTCCTGCAGGCAGGGCTGGAGGGCTGGATCGGACAAGGCAAAGAATCGAAGGCTCACTCACTCCATGCTGCCCGTGAACACGCCACAGAAAACATCGCTCGGCGAGCTTTGTGCTGCTCTCCACTTCCCGCACCCCCCACGACTCCGGTGACTCATCTCCCACCCTGCATGATCTCCCCCTGTCCATTCTGCTGCAGCCACACTGACCGGCCGCCCCGCTGCTTCTCAGATACGCCCGGTGTTGAGGCAGGAAAGAAGCTTGGCGGCCCACAGCCCTGCTGCTTGCTCCATCTGGAACATTCCTCATCTGGAGACCCACCTTCTCCAGGTTTTCCCAGACTCACCTGCTCACACCACTCAGGCCTCCGGCCACGGCGCCCGCCCTCTGCCCTGTGGCCAACCCTTTCTCTGTAACCTTTGTCAGACCCGAGCGGCACTGTGTTTAGGAACAGACTGCGTCTCCTCTGGCTGAGGTCCCCAAGACCAGGGGGATTTGTGGTTTGCTCCCCGCTGTCTCCTAGAGAGCAGAAGAGTCCCCTCAGGTGGACGCTCAGAAATACTGTCCCACGAGTGAGGATGTCCGATAGGGATCAGCAGCACCTGCCACACACCCAGAAATCAAGAAATATGCTTCAGGAATAAGTGGCTGAATGAGTGATTTCTCCAGGATGGTTGCCCTGCTCTCACACCGACACAGCCCTGTCCCGGTGGCTCCTCCCTGCCTTGGTGGCCCATTCGCAGCCAGTGCCCCTGCCCCTGGAATGGTGGGGTGCTCTGGTCTACTCTTCCTGTGTCACCGCACAGTGGCCCAGGCTGTCCCAGCCCTGTGCTCCCTGTACTGTTGCTGCTGCTGGTGGGCGGAGAACCTTCAGGGAAACACGTGTGGGTGCATTAGAGATACTCCCCTCAAGGCCACACTGAAAGGTTAGCTGAGCAGAATGAATGCGCCGTGTCTGACTTCCCACAGAACGTATCTGATGCAGATATCACACTGAAAGCTCTGTGTGCCGCATGGCAATTTTAGATTTCTTTTAAAATCTCTTCCGGCGTGGCACCGGGACTTGAACAACACCGCCATCAGTTGAGTCACTGAAGTAACTGGAAACCAAGAAAGGCACAGTGAGACGCTAACTTCCTGAATGCTGACGACGCGGCTGCTCAACACGCAACACCTCCGTGAGCTACGGTAATGCATGTGTGATTTCTGAAATTATATTTTTTGCCAGCGCTGCTCACAATTCCAGCGTCATCTGTGCCGCATTGCTCTTTGTACCTGCCAATACTTTTGAGAGTGCTTGAAGGGTTGATTTTCCATTTGCCAAAGGTCTGATTTTGTGAAAATTGGGAATGGTTGGCTCACATAAGAATACAGAAAACAAGCTAGCTTCTGATGAACTGTTAACCTGAGCACTTAGATTTGGAAAATTTCCCAAAAGAGAACACCTCATCAGCCCATAACATTGGCTGTGGGGCTGGCACTGTGGATCAGTGGGTTAAAGCTCTGGCCAGCAGTGCCGGCATCCCAAATGGGTGCCAGTTCGAGTCTCAGCTGCTCCACTTCCAATTCAGCTCTCTGCTGTGGCCTGGGAAAGCCATGGAGGATGGCCCAGGTGCTTGGGCTCCTGCACCTGCATGGGAGAACCGGAAGAGGCTCCTGGTTCCTGGCTTCAGATCAGCTCAGCTCTGGCTGTTGTAGCCATTTGGGGTGTGAACCAGCGGATGGAAGACCTCTCTCTTTGGCTCTACCTTTCTCTCTAATTCTGTCTTTTAAAAAAATAAAAAATAAATCTTTAAGGAAAAAGAAAAACATTGGCTGTAGAAATGGCCCATGTTTGCAGATAAGTCACATGTAGAGGCCGCTGCAACCTTCTGTTTGCTGGTTTACTCTGTGTCTGCGTGTGCACTTGTGTGTGTATGTGCACGTGTGTGCATGTGTTGTGTCTATCCTAAGGCCATGTTTCAGTATGTAATTCCAAAATTAATCACGGGGAAATCGGACTGTGAATTGTGATTGCAAATTAAATAAGGAAGGTTTGCCCGCTTTCAGCACTGGTTCAGAGACAGACAAAAGCATCGTGTGTGCTCTGACGGCTGCAGCACCACAGCCCTACCCTGGGCTCCATGCACCCAACCTCGCCAGCAGTGGCTCCCCTACAAGTGGCAGACTGCAGACCACTGTCCAGACTGGGGTGCAGGGGCATGGGGGGCACCCAGAGCTCCAGACGGACGTGGAGCACACACATCAGTGCCTGTGGAGGATGCCGGAAAGAGGAGTGTGATTCCCAAACACACTCAGCTGGCAACGTGCGTGTGAACCTTCAGATGTCGACGGAGGAAGCCAAGTTGGATGTGTGTCATGAGCCATGCGATTCCCCGTTCTACTAGATTCAGATCAATGGTAATAAAATCTACAACACATAATAAGAGGAGGAAATTTGGGGCAGGCATGTGACATCCCAAGCGGATGTGCCTGGGTGCCAGTGCCACCTCCACTCCCAATTCCAGCTCCCTGCGAATGTGCATCCGAGGAAACAGCAGGTGACGGCTCAGGTTGGGTCCCGGCCACCCACAGGGCAGATGTGGATTCAGTTCCCAGCTCCTGCCTTGAGGCCGTCCAGCAGTTGGGAGATCTCGCTCTGTCTCTCTCCTTCTCAAATAAATGAAAATGAAGTCCCGCCCAGAACCTGTTTCTGCGAGCGGCTGGGCGAACAGGCAGTCATTCTCCAGGTTTACGAGCGGCTCATCTGAGGACCGGCTGTAGTCACAGCAGTGCAATTCAGGCTGCCTTTGGACAAAACATGCTTCCTCGTGCTACGCGTACTTGATGGGGCTGCATCCTTAGCCTGACCAGAGACGCCCACACACTGGGATGGACTGCACCTGAGATGCGTACTGGCCAGCACTCTCTGCACACTGCAGTGCAGGTCCTGAGGTAGCATGGATTTCAAATCTCAGCCTTAAACCCGTGGGTCTTTTGTGCAGGACCCAGTGCCTGATGATAATGGGAGACCCACAGGGCATCAAGCCTGCTGCCTCTGGCCTCTCTCTTCATCATCCTGGCTGCTGCATGTGTTGTTTGAGTCTTACTTTCAGCTTCAGGTGTGTGCACCCTGTTGTTGCTCTCAGAGGAGCTGGGGCCACACTCCCAGAGTGCAGTGTGTCAGTTTTTATTGCAGCAGCAATGTTTAGAGTCACGTATCAGGAGGGCAGAGTTTCCGAAACAAAGGACCATAGTATCAGAGGCACAAGAAAAACAGAAGTGTTCTCACCAAATTGTGGATTACGTTGTATCGGTCCTTTTGTTTCCAACATTTTTGTAAGTGCTTTTTGTAAAGTGCGCAGACAGCGCAGCAGCCACAGGACATTTGGTTGAAAGCACAAATGCAAACACAGCCTCATCGACTCATTTGCTGGTTGCTAACGGCCCCCGCAGCTCGCTACGGTCATCAGCCCTCACCTGCACGTGTGCACCTGCAGGTCCACTGCTTCCCCAGAGCTGGTGCGTCTGCTTCCGGAAGGCTTTGGAAGATGTACAAGAGATGCATGGTAAGGAGAGCGGCACGGTTTACCCAGCTGAAAGAATCGGTCCTTCAACTGAGTCTAAAAATGTGCTCTGTTCGAGTCGCTCTGCAGAACAGCCAGAGAGAGAGGTCGACAACTTTGTGAATCTGGGCCCCCAAACCACCCAGAGCTGGCCGCTCCCCACACCCTCTGTTTTCCCTTCTTTGCCCACACATGGCCACCTGTGTCCCCACGGACACACCTCTGACGTGAGCTCCCGACTTTCTCTTTTTTTTTATTTATTTATTTTTATTTATTTTTTTTTTGACAGGCAGAGTGGACAGTGAGAGAGAGAGACAGAGAGAAAGGTCTTCCTTTGCCGTTGGTTCACCCTCCAATGGCCGCCGCGGCCAGCGCGCTGCGGCCGGCGCACCGCACTGATCCAATGGCAGGAGCCAGGAGCCAGGTGCTTTTCCTGGTCTCCCATGGGGTGCAGGGCCCAAGGACCTGGGCCATCCTCCACTGCACTCCCTGGCTACAGCAGAGGGCTGGCCTGGAAGAGAGGCAACCGGGACAGAATCCGGCGCCCAGACCGGGACTAGAACCCGGTGTGCCGGCGCCGCTAGGCGGAGGATTAGCCTAGTGAGCCGCGGCGCCGGCCCCCGACTTTCTCTTTTTCAGCCAGCCTCTCAGGGCAAGGACGGAGCCAGGAGGCACACCACTGGTGTGCAAGTTTATACCCACACTGCTTAGGAAGACTGTCTAACAATGGACTCAAACATCTTTACAATAAAGCAAATGGTAACGACATCATATTCCACACGGGTTAAGAATTGTAGACTCAACATTGAGAAGACCCTTGAATGAAAGGCTTCGGCTCTGAGCCGTCACCCCATCTAGGGACACAAACTTTAAATGCGGTCTAACCCATTTCCCTCCCACCAGCAAGCTGTGATCTCAGATCTCAGTGTGGACTTTCACTAAGTTGATGGCGTTACCAAGGCACCGGCTGAGGAGCAACAACACAGAGGCCATTGAACACGTGTGTAATGTGCCAAGGTTCTCTCTCCAAAGTTGTTTCCATGCACTTCATCTCACACAGCCCACAGTTTATTGTTCCTGGCCGCATAGTCCAGGTGCACAGTCTCAAGTGCAAGGTTAAGGGTCCTGGAGAGGTTCACTTTTTTAAAATAAACACCATATGGTGCTTGCTCTTGGGCAGATGTTACGTTAAGTGCTTCCCAAACATTCACTCATGGGCTCGGCGCACAACCTGCTGAGGTGGGAACTGGGCAATGGAGGCCCACAGAAGTCAGGAGGCGGCTGGTGACCACAGGGGGCCGGTGGCAGAGCTGGGCTGGGACTGTGAGCCCCTGAGTTCTGACTCCACAGCTCACCCAACCACCACCTGGTGCAATAAAGCAGAGCGACTTCAGATACCAGCAGGGCTCCCTCTCCTTGCACAGAAGCAGCCTGTGAGGAGCTACGAGCAGCTCCGTCTCTACCCGGTATAGTGATGCATTTTTAAAAAATATGTTTTCTTTAGTTTGTTTGAAAGGCAGAGAGACATATCTTCCATTTGCTTATTTACCCCGCTAAATGCCTGCAACAGATAGGGCTTTGTCAGACCTGAACCAGGAGCCAGGAACTCACTCTAGGTCTCCCACGTGGGTAGGAGAAACCCAAGCATTTGAGCCATCAGGGCTGCCTTCCCAGGTGCACATTATCATGAAGTTGGAATCAGGTGCAAAGCCAGGACTCAATCCAGGAAGCCCCAGATGCAATGCAGATGTCCCAAGCAACAGCTTAACCTCTGTCCCAACCCCCAGGCCTTTGCGTCTCGTGTGCTTTCAAGCATCCATAGAGAATTGGTTTACATGCCCTTGAAAAGAAGTCCAAGAGAGGAAAATGCAAAATGAGGAACTAACTTGAGCATAACTTCTGATTTTGTTTTTAAGATTTTCCTTCAAAGACAGAAACAGACAGGCAGAGAGAGCTTTCCTCCAGTGAATCACTCTCCGAATGGCAGCACTGGACGGGCTGGAGCCAAAGCCAGAAGCTGGGAGCTTAACCCAGGCCTCCCGTCCAGGAGGCAGGAACCTCATTACCTGAGCCACCACCTGCTGCCGCCCAGCGTCTGCGTTAATACGAAGCTGCAGTCGGGGGCAGAGCTGGAATCAAACCCAGGCATTGCGGTATGAGTCGGGGAGTCCCACCGGCACCTGACCATCAGGTCAGACACCGAGCCCACGCAAGATTTCAACAGATCCCAAATGGAAATGGGTGTGTCAGACCCTTCTCCTGAGGGGCCCATATGCACGTTCTCAGGGTTTTGCTGATGAAGCTGCTGAGACCTGAGATTTTCCAAGTCAAAGCGAAGGCTGCCAAGCCCAGCTGAGAGCAGCCTGCGTGGGCTCAGTGGGAAGTCCTGTGACGTCGCGGCCAAGTAGAGCAATTCTAATGCACAACCATGGGGACAGAATTCACTGACCCACCCACTGATCTAGAAAGATCTCCAGGACACACTGTCAATGAAGGAAGCAAGGTGAGGCACAGAGCAAAACAGTAGATGGCCACGCCCACACACGTTGTGGAAAGGGACGTGGGGAAGTTGTCCAAGGATCGGGTCTGTCTTGTCCCTCCCTTGTCCCTCCCTGCCTCCCTCTGTGTGTGCAGACGGCACCGTGATGAAAGGTAGCAGGGGTGGGTATGAGACTTCCTGAACCAAGCCTTCTTTTATCCCTTTTATTTCAAATAATTTGAATTTAAATTTTTTTAAAAAAAAGTTAAGTCATGTGTTGAACAGAAACAGAAACACAAACCCTACCCTCCACTGGCACGTTGATGTAGGATGTGTATCCTGTGCATGTGAGAATTACTGCAGGCACTGGCATCTCTCATGCCTGGGTAGAGTTTAGACTCCGCCTCTCAGGGGCTGCACGGCTGTGGTCAAGCTGTGTAATCTCGGTAATGGTCTCCTCCATACCTTCAACAAGGAGACGACGGCTGGAACCCCGATGCTGTTTCAGGGTCATTGGAGTAAGGTCTCTAAAAGCGCTCAGCTCATCCCACCTGCTCAGAACACGACCAGACAGTGGCCCGCTCCGCTTATCCTCAGAAGCCAAGACCACCGGTGGACCCCCGAGGCTGCAGCAAGCTCCAAGTCCTCCCTGTGCTGTATTCCCTGTAAGTACACACCTGTGATGCACAGCCTGAAACTAACAGCTGATTAAAAGTTGTAGGAATGCTGTCTCTCTGTGTCACTTTATCACTTAAAGAAGCCCTTTAGAGCTGCTCTTGGCCATACCCAAATTGCCAGCATCACTACTCTCGGGCTTCGGAGCCATCATCAACTAAGATAAGGATCACCGGCATGCAAGCCCTGTGTTTAGGTGACACTCCACGTGCTAACAGGGACACCCGGTGACTGGCCAATGGGTAGGTATATGCAGCATGGACACACTGGACGAGGGATGTGTCCCATCGTGGGTGGGATGGAGCAGGATGGTGTGAGATGTCATCACGCTAGCTACTCAAATGCATGCAACTCAAAACTTAGGAACTGCCTATTTCTAGAATTTTCCATTCAATGTTTTCAGAACTTGTCTGAATGTGGGTACGTGCAGCGGTGGGAGGTGCAAGTGTAGATAAGTGGGCAGTGACTGTACCCAGCCATAGCTCCTACTTTGGTGCAATTTCCGAGCACAGTTCTCCAGGGTCTGGGAGCTGGGCCTCTCTTCTCTGATGGCTGAGGTCGCTTGCTTTTGCCTGTCTTCAGGGAGGCTGCTTTGGGCTCTGTACGGCTTTATTTGCTGGGCGTGTGAACGTGCCCTCTCCAGGGTCTGCCCCCCTCCCCGCCCCCGTGAGGTGCTGCCATTTCTCTTCAGCACACAGCAGAATCGGCAGAGGCAGGATTCAGATCCAGGCGGCCTGAGGTCGGAGCTCCTGCCTCTGCCTCCCCAGCTTCCTCCTGTCTCCCTGCTGTGCCGGATCGCTGCAGCCGAGCCCCACGGGCCAGCTGGGCAGGACCACTCCCAAGTCCCCAGCACGTTTTCCGCCCCTGCCCTCTGCGTGGTTTCCCATCATCTTCACCACGCGGCTGCTCAGCCACTGTTCCCCTGGAACCTTCTGCACGAATTCTCACACCAGATGATTCCGGGGCCACCATGTCTCTCACCTGCCTGCAGCCTGCCTCTCCCCCATCCCCCTTCATTCAGCAATCAGGCTGATTTTACCACTTCCTTGCTCAAAAGTCTGGGGCCAAGTCCAGACCGGACGGTGCGCTGGTCGGAAGTCCAGGAGGTCTGCGGCCCCGCTGCCGAGTCCGGGACATGCGGCTCCCTCCTCTCCCAGGTGTTCCCACAAGCTGCCCCATCCTCCTGTTCTGCTGCTTCCTAACCTTAACAGGCTTGCGGGTTGATCTCACACGTCTGCTTGGCCGCCCCATGTGCTGCCAAGAATCTGGAAGGCTTTTCTGGATGAGAGTGATGCTCCAATGGACACATCAAGGTGGGCTGCCCTCCCCAGTGTGGCCGCCAGCTCTCCTGGGCCTCGGGCCTCCAGACACAGACTAGAGCGTGCACCATCGGCTCTCCGGCTTCTCAGCCTGCTGGCGGGCAGAGCCCGGGCTTCTCAGCCTGCAGAGTCAGGGCGTCCAACTCCCTGGTGTCTCTGCTTCCCTGGGGTAGCCTGAGTGACCCCCTGGCCAGCTCCTGCTGCCCTCAGCCGCGATGACCTCAGGAGGCCTCTGCCGACGGAGCCCCCAGCACCAGCCACCTTGTCGGGGGCTTCCTGCCAGGGTCTTTCCCTCCCAGCTCCCAGCACAGCCACTGGGTTATAACCCCTGAGTGCAAAGAACTGCTCACCGTTTTGTCTGCCACACTCAGAACCCAGCACTCAGCGAGCACTTCCTGAGCGAGTGGTTCCCATTGCGTCCGTCACAGGCTCCGCACGCTGAACGACGGTAGAAGGGCAGGCAGCTTACAGCGTGCCTCGAGGAGCGCTCAGTGGATCAGCTCTTGAACACACCCCTTTTTCTGCTCAGTAATTTTAAGCTATGAGATTTGACTTTAAACAGCACCTTCTTTGTGGTGGCCCAACTCTCAGATACACACCCGGTCCTCGAGCCAGTGAGTGCAGAAGGCAGTGTGGCAGAGAGGATGTGAGGATGTGAGGCAGGGGGACACGGGTTCAGTTCTGCTCAGCCTCAGACTTGCCTGCCTGCAGGAGAGGCAACAGTGGGTCCCAGCCTTGGGGAGAGGGGAGCCTCACGGGGGAACAGCGCCTGCTAGGTTCTTGTATTCAGATCAGGGATTCCGCTGAGGGGGTGGGCAAAGGGGTCAGCCTGCATGCACTGTCCCCTCCCTGCATCGGTGGGGAAGGCCATGGCAGCCCTTGTAGCACAGTGATGCCGTCATCATGGCAACTTTGGCTCACCCTGGTTGTGCTGGCTCAGCGTCCGGGTCGCTGACCCGGATGCCGTCTGCCCACTGCGTGCACAGGGGCTCTCAAGCCCCGCCCTTCGGCTGGCCAAAGCCTCTCACCCTCCCACCCTCCATCAGAAAGCGTTTCCTCAGCAATACGACGCAGAAACAAGCCCTGCTAAGCTTAGTAGATTTTGTGCTCACGAGAAAATTCGCACTAACAAGATTAGCTCGGCATTTGTAGTCATTTTGATCCTTGCCTGCTTTTCTACTGGAGCAAAAGCACACCAAGGGAAAGTCTAATAAGCAGGAGGCAGGGGGGGCAGGGTTTATTCCCCAGCTCTAGCCAGGCCCACGGTGGCTGCACCGCAGACACACACCTGCGGGGTTTCACATTTCCCAGGACGGGGCCCTCCTCATCCTTACAACCTCACAGACAACAAAGGATGAGTCTAGATGACCATCAGCCTAAAAGATGCATCAGTCCCGGTGGATACTTTTAAATTTTGGATATTTTAAAAACTAGTTGTGTCCTCCTATTTGTTTTCTGTGTTGAATGTATGAGTTGGTGATGTGTAAAGTTGGCTCAAGGGAACGCGACATGGAATCATTCATTTGGAGCGGCTCTAAATTGCTTAGCACACGCACAGGAGGCAGGTATCATACTCCAGGTGGCCATCCTGGTTCTCTTTACTCTATGATTTTAAAACTTGTAGCATGAGTTGGCTGTTCCATCGTTGGTTTGGGGCCCTGATCTGTCTGAACAGTGCTCGCCAGTCTACACGGGTGGCTCTGTGTTCTCTTCAATCACATTTGTTTCATTATAAGCTTTTGTGTGGTCAGTGAACCTCAGGCAAGAAGGTGAGCAACCAAGACACCCACGGGCCTTCCAGGAGGCAGCTTTCAGACCTCCGATGATACCAGTGGTCCCCACAGTGCCCAGGAACGTTTTCAGCACACACACACACACACACACACACACCCGGTTAACACATCATTCTAGGAAGCAAACTTATTTTCTACCATATGTTCTAGGTCTTAAATGTTTTACTCTTAATGAATACGCACTGACCATCACATAAAACCACACCACACTCTGTGCACGTGTGAGCCAGTCCCTGATTCAAGGCGCCCAGAGCAGACACCAGCTGGCTCTCTGCCGAGTGTCCCTTCTTGGGGCAGTGCACATGTGGCTCTCAGGCTAAGCCAATCAAACGCAGAGACAAACTCACCACATCAGAGAAAGAGCGACTCCTTTTACTTCACCTAAAGTCACTCTTGTCTCTAAAATCAGACATCATTAGGCCGTCGTGCACCGCGTCAGCTGTAAGAAACTGCCAGCCAGGAGGGAGAGAGCAGCCGGCCTGCACTGGCACCGCAACAGCAGAGGTCAGAGGCACACACAGGCCGCAGAAGCCCACAGTGCTGCGCCTTGGGCCCTGTCACAGAGAGAGCGAGGCAGCAGGTGGGCGCTGCAGGCCCGGCCAGTCTCCCTCTCCCTCTCCTTGCTTCCGTCTCTCTTTGGCTGCCCCACGACTCAGCCGTTACAAGGAACCTGCTCACCCCTGTGGACTTCATTTCCTCATCTATAAAGCCAGGGGAGACTGAACGCCGGAGCTCCAAGTTCCTGTTCAGCTGCGAGCTTCGATGAGTCAAAACCCTCACCCAGGAGGGTTTTGTTTTGTTTATTTTTAAAATATCTGGGGCAGAGGGTAGATGAGAAGGGAACATTAATGGTGAAGAGAAGATGCAAAATTAGACCAAAATCAGGCTACAAAACATAAGGCAAAAGTTCTGCTCATTGAGAGCGTCGGCTCCCTGGAAGCACGACATTTACCAGCTGACGGCTTTCCCCCGTGTTGGCCACAGCTTCAGTGCAGTCAATTACGGGATTTTCCTCCCTGGGAATAAATCTGTTATTTGAAAATGAAGTCAATGGAAAATTGCATTTATTGTGCAGCCACGTTTCTCTGACGCCTTCCCCTGAAGTGAACAATTTTGCTGTGTGCAGACATAAAGGAGACTTTTTGCTCTAAGACAAACAGCATGCCTAACGCTGCGTGAGTCATGTAGAGACCGACTTCCTGCCCGGCAGTGAGAGGAGCCCCTTGGACTTGCTCCCCGGTGGAAGTGTTGAAAACTATAAGAAAACAATCACTTAGCGCTTCTGGAAATGGTCCTCGGAGCACACAGCAGATGAAGAAACGCGATTCAAGAAAAGCTGCTGAGATGTGGAAGGAAAGGCAAGAGGCTGGGCACTGAGACAGGGGGCCACTCTGCTCCCTGGCTGCCTGGCCCCACGCCGGCACAGGGGACGTTCTACCCACATGGCTGCAGCCAGAAGCGCGGGGCCCCTCCCCCAGCACCCAGTGGAGGGCTTTCTTCCTGGGGACAGCAGCTGCCTGGAGCTGAGACCAAGTACCAGGTGAGCCTGGTGGACAGGCTCGAACCCCACATACAGAATGGAGACTCTACCTTGGATATGGCCTCTCAAAATACTGAGATCCCCACTCTGTTTCCCCCTCGAACGGCTAGGGCGGGAGCATCGGAGAGCTAGCTGCTGACCTGGGGTAGCAGAAGCGGCCTGGAAAACAAGGTGACCCCCAGCTCTTCCCAGAGGAACTGACTGTGTTTGACACTGAGTCTGGAGAAGTTTAACCCAGAGGACATCCTCAAGAACAGTGAAGATGGTGGTGAAGGTGACAGGGAAGTGATCTGTGGCCCTAAAGAGGACACAGCCTGGACGGCTGACTGGCTAGCCTGCAGGAGACGGCCAGGAAGTGAGGCAGCTGGCAGGAGGCCTCCGACGAGGTCAGAACAAATATCAAAAACTGACCTCGGAAACAATTCCTTCAAGGAATTGAATTCGTTTCTACAGCAATTTATGCCCCGGGGCACCGGTGAAAATAATTGAGCAATCAGCCAGAAAGGCAATTAGTGGAGTTGAACAGCTGCTGTGTGGTTAAGGAAAGAGAAGAAACACTATTTCACCCCAGAGTGACTGTACACAGAGCTGTGCCTCCCTGAGGGGCAACATTACAGGCATATCTGTGTGTGTGTGTGTGTGTGTGTGTGTGTGTGTGGTAGGTATCACAAAAATAATCCAGCTGGTAGCTGACAAATGCACAAGTACATGGCAATCATAGTCCCTGAGGGTAGGAAGGACCAGGACCCAGGATTGCTATATTATCTGAAATGCCCAATATCCAACGACAAAATTACAAGAAATGTAAAGAAGCAGGAAAGCTTGCCCCATATAACAGGGCAGAGCTGAAGAGCAGGCAGGTAACAGGAAGTGCTGTGAGAGTAGACAAACGTCAGATTTAACAGGGGAAGATTCCAAACCGTCCGTTATAAATATGTTCACAAAACCAAACACACACACACACACACACACACACACACACGATCAAAGTAAAGGAAGATACAATGACAATGTTGCATCAAGTAGGGAACATCAATAAAGAAAGAGAGATTATGAAAAAGAGCCAAGTGGAAATTAGAGTTGAAAAGTATAATGACTGAAATAAAAAACCCACCAGAGGGGCTGAGCTATAGCACTGAACCAACAGGAGGAAGAACGGAGAAACTCAGCTGACAGAGCTTACGTCAGCTAAAGAACAGAGCGAAGAAGCAAGAGAGAGCAAGCGGAGCCTCAGACACAATGGGGTACTGCTGTGGTTGGGAACATATTTCCCAGCAGTCCGTGTGTTGGAAGCTTCGTCTCTAGTGTTAGGGCAGTGCTGAGGGACAGTATGGAACCTTTAAGCGGTGGAACCTACCAGGAGATCCTTAGGTCACGAGAGGCGCTACCCTCGGAGGGGTACAGGATCTTAGCCCTCACAAGCGTGAGGTATTGTAGAAGGCAGCCTGACCCTTGCGCTGCTGTTGGCTTCCTTATATCAATGTGATCTATTACTTTTACAGGAGTTCCTGCCATCTGCCATGTTGTCCTCACCACTGCCAAGACAAAGGCAGTGCCATCGATCATGAGCTAAATAAATGTCTTTTCTCTATAAAGTTAGTCTGCTTCCAATATTTTGTTACAGTAATGAGAAATGGACTGATGCAGGTGCCACATAAGCCACTGGAATACACACAATGGAACTACCACAATGACAGAAAGAAAGGATAATTATAAAAAAACTAAAACAAAGATGGATGAAACTTCCTAAATTCATTGAGAGACAATTAAAAACCAGGAAGCTTAATTTACTACAACTACGGTTAACTCAAAATATACATCATAACAAAAGTGCTTAAAGCCAAAGGAGAAAATCTCAAAAGAAGAAAAAGCAAAGTAATGCACCATAAAAGAATCCCAGTAGGTTGTGTGTTCACTTCTCAACAGAACACCAAAAGCCAGAAAGCAATGGGACCATATATTAAAAGTTCTGGGAGAAGAAAAACAAATGTCTCAAACAGTCTTAAATCTAGAAAAACTGTAATTTACAACTATAGGCAAAATGAAGAATATCCAGATGAACAGAAACTAAGAGCATGTGATTCTAGCTTATCCACCTTATGAGAACTACTGAGGGAAGTCGTTGTCTACCCAAAACCTCCACCCAGCCAGTGTTACATAAAGGACAAAATTAGAGACCCTTCATGCAATCCTGAACTCTCTGTCCCTGGTAGGTTTCAGCAACTCAGTAAAATGCCTCAGAGACACAAAACAAACAGACCAGGTATAAAGCATCCCACTGTTCTATAGAAAGAAAGAGAAACATTTGACTTCAAACGCTTGGGAGAACATTCTTGGGGAAATATCAGAGCTGTCAGGAGAGCCGCTTGTCCAGGCACCGACTGACAGACACCGTCCGATGGACTTGGGGAGGCCACAAGCCACAGGTACCCGAGCTTCCTTTGTCCTCTGAGTGCAGAGCCAAGAAAACCAACCGCAACGTCGATCCTTGTCACTGTTCTTTGTGTTTCTCGGGACACTGCACAGGCGAGCCACTGGGCAGGGCAAGCTTGGACTTGGACTCTTCCTTTACTCCCCCAAAACTTCTAACATGTGCTGACACTGTGCTAGGTGCTGGGAACAGAAGTGAGTAGGACGGCTTCTGCCACCGGGTGAGCCAGCCTGGAAGGGGAGTGAGAGGTCAGTGGTAGCAGGGCAGCAGGCAGTGTTAGAACAAGGTGCGAGGTGAGGGGCTTTCTATCCTTGTGTGTGTATGTGTGTGTGTGTGTCTAGTAGGGCTAGGGAGGGGAGGAGAGTCTTGAAGAATGCCTGGTATTGATATAAAGGTAGGAGAACTCCCCCGGCTAGAGGGGGTCCCCACAAGATACCAAGAAGGCAGCCTGCAGGGAAACAGCTTGCCCCCTGGAACCGGCTGCCGCCGCGTGGGGTGCAGGGGCAGGGGGAGGCAGGGCTGGGTCAGCTGTTGGAGGCTGTTTGCATTCTCCCCCAAGCCCTGGAGGGTTGTGCTCCTGCAGGTCGGGGCTGGTGAGGCTGGAACGCGCCCTGAGACCGCAGAGGGCTGCTTTAAAAGGCCGAGCTCTGGGTGCCACAGGCGGCCGGGGAAAGCCGCGCAGGCTCCTGTTTTCAGCGTGATTTTCTGCAAACACCCTGGCTGCTCTCCGTTTCCTTCTGACAGCAAGCACTGTTACCTTCACATGAAGCCCGACCTTGTTCCCGGGCTGCTGACGTCAATGGGCTTCTCACCTGAAAGAGGACCTCACCGCCCACCCTGAGGGCTTGATTCTAATCTCTGACACATGGCCTGGACAGCATCCCTCACCACCCACACCCCTGGTCACGCCAGGAGCCAGCCTAGCACCTCTGCTGGAGGCGCCACGTGAAGAGGAGCTCTGTGGTCTCTCTCCTGAGCTCATCCACACGAGAACCCCATGCACATGAGGCTCTGCCACCCCCACTACACAGCTATGACCCTTGCAGTGGGAAAGGCTGAACACGACCGCCACCCTGAGCTGGTGACCCCACTGGGGCTGCTCTTCTCAGGGGTCCAGGCACACAGCTGTGGCTGTGGCCTCTACCTGTCCCTCCTGAACACATACATGGTCTCGCCAGGGCTCCCAGGTGTGCAAGGGTTCTGTGAGTCCAGCCCCAAGGGGGAGAGCACAGAGCTGAGCTCTGGCTGCGTGGCCTTTGTCACTCACCCCTGCCATGAACGCACGTTCCTCCCGACGCCGGCCAAGGGCAGACGAGGCCCAGCACAGGCGGAAGATCGACCCGAGCTTCACCAGTGAGCTTGGAAGTGGGCTCAGATGGGAAGTGACTGGGTGGCTGCTGGATCTTCAGGATGCAGGTAAGAAACATCACACTCTCGCATGTGCAGTCCATGTCCTGGCTGTGAACTGACTGCAAAGGTCTTGCTGTCCCTGCTCTTTGCTCTGAAAATCCTGGCGTTGGACCAAAAGCAAGAAACTGCAACCTGACCTGCACGGGGCCTTCCATCCCCCGTCTCTGCCCTGCCTCTCAGAGCTCTGTGGGCAGCCGTCCCTGTCACTGCTGCTCCTCGTCGCTCTGGCGGCTACGGGAGGGTGTGGGGCTGAGAGGCAGACTGTGGCCAGTGGCCCATCTCTCCTAGTCTCACACCCTTGGGTGCTCTGGGGCAGGTGCCACACTGCGAGAGTGTGACTTGTGCAGGCAGGAAAGCCTATGAGGGCATGAATGGACGGGCGATCGGTGGCAGGAGGAAAAGCAGCCTCCCGCGACTCCTCTCCCCACACGGTGTCAGGGCTGCCAGGCACACCCAAACACATTCACAGGCATTCGCCGAGGCGGGGGTAGATGAGCTGTGGTGGTGTCACCTACAGCGGCATGTGGTGTCCTAACAGAGGGGTTCTGTGTGCGTTTGGGAACTGGCTCAAGCTCCCAGGCTCGGGGCCAGCACAAACTGTGGGAGTTGTTGGCCGCAGGCCTTGAACAATGCCCACAGCCAGATGAACAGGCTAGTACAATGGCCGCGGCTAGGGAAGGATGGGCTGTGCTCCTTGTCAGAGACAGGAGTGCAGGAGGTGCCCATTTCAGCTACGAAGCAAACGCCCGGCCCCGTGGTGGCCCAACCCAGTGAGCAGCAGAGGACTCCACGCCCCAGATGACCTCAGGAACCACTCAGTGAGAATAATAGGGGTGCAAATTTCACCACAACCTTGGATTTCAGTAAGGGGAGTCTTTTCCCAGAGCAGTTCAAACAGGGTTCACACACAGTACCCTCTGCCCTGTCAGAGGCATCCTGGCCCTTACCACAACACCTGCAAACATGCCATTGTGAGCCACCAAGAGGGAAGAGAACCAGCACGATGTCTCCAGCACCCAAAGACAAAATCCCGTGGATGCGGTTTTGTGAACAGGTTTCAACGCAAGGAAAATACCCCTTTCTGTGGCTCCACAGGGAGGAGTGGGATGAAAATAAACACACAGAGATGCAACACTAATCAGGTAAATGTAGAGATCTTATGATGAGCTTGATCCTCTTGTGCTTTTCGGTCAAGGGGGAAAAACATATTTAAAAACTAAAAAAGCAAATTCTACCCCCCCCGTGACATCCACGGGCCAGACACCTGGTCCTAGCAACTACGGGGTTTCCCTCCTTCTGTCCTCTTCGCAGCAAACCTGACTGTCCCGCGTGCCCCCGCATCCCAGAGGAAAGCCTTGTCCCCACAGTGTGCTCGCCGCACTGCCAGCCCCAGCTCTGTGCCGGCTGAGAAAGCGCCAGCAACCGGCTGAGGAGTGGGCTAAGCCACTGCACCCCGTGCTGGGGCTTGCATACATGCTTTTCTGCTCCAGAGCGGGTGAGGTTAAGAACAGCCAGAGACCACCTCAGCCGTGTGGCTGGCCAGACCTTTTATCTCACCAAGACAGGAAGGAGTGGGAGCTGCTTGTTCCCCAGACCCCAGCGTCCCGCCCACAACTACCCAGGCAGTGGGCAGGAGATTATCGGGAAGCTTTCTAAGATAAACCCTTTAAACTGGAGGTGCTGTTTTAGACTCTGTGCACCTGCAACACCACTGAATGCAGAATGGGTCTTCACAGAACCCTTGCTGGAGTGGTAAGGCCAAATTATTATTCACACAATTTGATGTAAGCAAAGTGTGCTGTGTTGGATATACTGACAAGATGCACACCTTCAACAGGAAAATTAGCCACATGTAGCTTTTGTTTATAATTCTTTTGATAGATGACTTTTTATTTATTTTTTAAAGATTTACTTATTTATTTGGAGAGAGAGAGAGAGAGGGAGAAATAGAGAGAGAGAGAGAGACAGAGAGAATCTTCCACCCACTGGTTCACTCCCCAAATGGCTGCAGACCAGACCTGGCCAAAGCCAGGAGCCAGGAGCTTCTTCCTGGTCTCCCAGGTGGGTGCAGGAGCCCAAACACTTGAACCGTCTTTCCCTGTTTTCCCAGGCCATTAGCAGGGAGCTAGATCTGAAGTGGAGCAGCTGGGACAGGAACCAGCACCTATACTGGATGGCAGCAACACAGGTGGCAGCTTAACATGCTACGCCACAATGCTGGCCCCAAGATGGCTGCTTTTAAAAAAGACAGAGAGGGAGAGGCAGAGAGCTCTTCCATGCATTGGCTCACTGCCCAAATGCCTGCAACCACCACAGCCAGGAGCCAGGTCTCCCAGGTGGGTGGCAGGAACCCAAGTACTTGGCCATCATCTGCCGTCCTCCGAGGTACAGCAGCAGGAAGCTGGATCACAAGTGGAGCAGCCAGGACTGTCACTCTTAGGGCAGGCAGGCATCCCAAGCAGCAGCTTAATCCACTGGGCGGCAGCACTGCCTCTTCAGGTGGTTGTTACAGTGTAGGCGATACATAACGCTGACAAAAGGCAAACTGTGGAGCCCACTTTTAGAAAAGACGCCATAACTTTAGAAATGCTACAGTTGGCTGGGCACGATGAAGACCACCATCGACACAGACATGTGAATTTTATTCATGTGCATTCAGAATCAAAGCGCTCTCTCCGTCCATCGAGAACTGGGATTGTCCAGCTCCCTGCTAATGGCCTGGGAAAGCAGCAGCAGATGGCCCCAGTGTCTGGGCCCTGCCACCGACACGGGAGACCGGATGAAGCTCTTGGCGCCTGACTGTGGCCTGGCCCAGCCCTGGCCGTTGCAGTCATCTGGAGAGTTAACGAAGGGATGAAAGATTCTCTCTTTCTCTCTCTCTCTCTCTCTCTCTCTCTCTCTCTCTCTCTCTCTGTCTCTTCTTCTCTCTCTGTAACTCTGACATTCAAATAAATAAATAAATCTTAAGAAAAAGAACAGATTGTTTACAATAACCGCGCAGGTGCAACAGCCGAGACAGAGAATGCATTGACCAAATCCCAAGCTGCCGCACTTCCTGCCCTCAGCTCCTCCAAGAACTCAGAGGAAAAGGAAACGCTGGCCGTCCAGGGAGGCCGGCTACCTCCAGACACCACAGCTCTGAAACACGGGGAGAGTAACTGTCCTATGAACGTAGGGACGGGCCTCTGGGGTGCACAAGCTGGCTTCGGAAATGCACGCTGTTACAGCTGGGGAAGAGGACGAAAGAGCCCAAGTCACGAAAAGGTTTTCTCAGCTGGGCCCCGGGACGGCTCTGGGATCCCACAGCAGCGGGGATGGAGTGCCCGTCCAGACCGCTCAGCCTCGTTCCGCTGCTCCCATGTACCAGCAAGCCCCAGCCCTTGGAGCCACAGAAAGGGCAAATTCCCCAATGCTGCCCACCTAGCTGGAAATCTCCAACATGGCTGCAGGATGCCATGGTGGCACGCCCACTCCCATCATGCATCTGGTGCCTTGAGATTCCTGCCGCTTCCTAAAATGGGCAGGAGAATGGGCGGTGCTAGAGTCCTTCCTCAGCCCCGCCCCCTCTCGAATATCCAATAGGGCTGCACCTCAGACGTCACCCCCAGTGCATCTGGGGCCTAAAAGGGTTGGCCTAAGCCTGTGGAGGGGGCTTCTCCCTTAGGGAAGGCTTTTTCTGGGTTGTGGGGTTTCTCCTTTGCAGGATTTTTTTGCCATTGGAAGTGTTTCCTTAAAGAGGGGCTTTTGGAGGGCCTTCTTGCATTTTTGCTATTTAGTTCAAGCACTGCCTGGGTCTTGAGCTTGCACGTTTGTTTTGCTCCAGAGAACTCCTGCTGCCCCGAGCGTCTCTATGCCTCCGCCTTTGAATTCTGTTGCTGGTAGAACCTGCAGTGAGCTTAGCTGAACCCTGACCAAACGCCTGATTTGGGTCCCAGCTGCTCCTGGCCGTGGCAGCTGCCCCCAGTCCTGGTCTGGTCTTGCTCCAGCTCGAAGCCTTTCTCTGCTCAGAACCAGGGCTCAGGGTCCCCAGCCCCTCGTTAGGGCCCTGCTCATAGAGCTCTGTGTGGAGCTCACTCAGGGGTGCCTACAACCCCATCACAGCCCTGAGCCACTACTCAGAGGGCCTCCTCAACTTCCATCCCCAGCCCCAGCTGTTAAAATAACACTTCCCACCACTCAGTGATGCTGCTGGCGGGGACCCGGAGCACCTCCGTAAGTCAGAACAGTGTCTGTCCCAAGGAAATGTGTTCTGAGCTGCAGGACGGAACTGAAATAAGAGTATACCTGGGATGTGGTGCTTGCACCTGTCCTTACTTTCTCTGATCTCTGCTTGGTTTGCTGCCTCTCACAACTCTGAGTAGCAGTCAGGGGCTTGGAGCCCCCCTCAGGTCCTCGGGGGAGGCCTGGGAAGTGGGGAGTTCCTAGTACTTCACTGTGTTCTGCTTGCATTGCATTCGGGACCGAGGTGAGGGGTCTCTTCTCAGCAGACCCTTCCAGCAAATACCTCTTCCCTGTCCATGCTAAGCCTCCTTTCCTTTAGGACCGAGAGCTGCGCTGACCAAGGGACCCTGGGGTGATGATGGGCACAGCCCCGCCCTGAGCTCTTCCCAGGGTAGCCACTCCACACACATGCTATTGGGCACCTGCAACACGTGGTGTGACAGAGACTGAAGGTTGAATCTCACCGAGTTTTAACCGACTTAAATTACAACAGCCACACATGGCCAGAGGCTACCCAATCACCTAAGAACATGTTCACAGCTTTCCACACCTGCTGTGAGCTTGACATATTTGCACATGCTTGCTGTGCTTCCGGAAGTCTCTTTTCCTTTGAGGGTTTAAGAATACCAGGATAAGCAGCCTGTTTCCTGTGCTCAAAGCTGAAAATACAAATAGTTGTCTTTTCCTACAAATCAGAACTCTCCCTGGCTGAGACAAGCACTGTGTTGCTGAGGGGTTGCGAATGATCCACACTGCATTCAAATAAACCAGACAACCAACAAACTCGCCCGACCCTCACCTCCCTGCCAGGGATCGTCCCACTCTTTGTTCTGAAAGCAAAACTCCCTGGAAGCACCACGTGCCCCTGCGGCATCCACTCCTTCCTCTCTCCTTGTCCCCAGATCCTCTCCCACCCGGAGGCTCACTCAGCTGTGCGCTGATTCTGCGTCCTGGGAGACTGCGTGCTGTACGATGATGTCACACACCAGCTACCTCCCTATGGCTTCCCAGTCTGCACCTTCGGCTCAAACCCGTCCCCTCCCAAAACCCCACAAAACCCCGCAGTTTGCTGTGTTCCCGGAGCCATTTGCATGGATGGTTGAGTCCCACTCATAGCTCACCCAGCACACAATTCTCAGTGTCTCTGGTTCCCAAATCTCTACCTTGCCTACTCTGCTCCATCATAACAAAGGGGCCCTGGGGAAAACGTGCCACAAACGTGGGAAGATTCCTTCTTCCCTTTCTTGCACTCCCCATCACAGCCAATGCACCCGAGGCCACCGCTGCCTAACCCCACGGCTGGGCTGCGGCCGCTGTCCTGCCTCGCTGGCATCTCTGCCACTCAGGGCAGCCCAGACCCAGGGTTCTTCCAAAGTTCCACGTCGCGTCACCTCACTCTCGGCTCCCGATGCGCTCAGGTCTCCTCAGAGCTTGGAAGGCGAGCCCCGTGGCCTCCAAGGACAGAGGCTCCTGCTCCTTCCGCGGGCTGACCTCCACCCTTCCCATGCTGGCTCTGTTTGGACCACCTTGCATTCCGCTCAGCCTCTGAGCGCACCAGCAGAGACTCGTTCTTGTCCCTGTGGGGAACGCCCTTCCCTGACTGTCACCGGCAGCACTGGACTCTGCTGGGCTAGCTGGCCGCTCACCTGGCTTGCTTTTCTTCACACACCACCACTCTCTGAAACGACAGCACCTGTTTGCTGGTCCAGCATCTGCCTCCCCAGGTACGTAAGCCCCAGGGGGATAGGGACCATCTCTTGGTCCTAATTGGACGACTAGGACCAACCATCACACCACCAGGACTCAACCCTGGACCGACAAGGCTGCCTGAGGAGCACTCTAACCAAACGGAGCCCTCCACAGGCCGTGCACGAAGCCTAGTTTTCACGAGCATGCAGAAGGGGACGGCTGAGAAGTCAGTGTTCGCCCATTCTCAACACAGCACACACATTTGTCCCGTCACCACCTTCCCTGCAGAGAACGGCACCTTTGTGTTGTATTTTAAAGGCCGGCTTGGTAGTAAGCCCGGGTGCTGTTCTTTGTGACATTAAATTGCCAGCTGGCAGCTGTTCTTATGAAGAAAGTGCAGGACCTAATTTCAGAAAATCAAAGAGGAAATATCCGTATGCAGGGCTTCAAGACCTTCACGTCCGGTTGAGTCTACACTCCCAGGCCCTCCCTAACACCTGGCACCCCCATTTCCTTTTCAATCGGGAGAGTCTCCTTGCCACGTTGTCCACAAGGTCCCAGCTCAGCACCGTGGGGCACAGGAAGGCGCAGTCCCCAGGGAGGCGGGCAAAGCAGAGGGATGCGGGTACCTGTGGCGTGGCAGGAGTCCGGGGCGCCTTCTGCTGGGTCATTGCTCATCTGCTCCTGGGAGTCCGTCCGGCTTCGCAGCGCCAGCAGGGCGGGTCCTCTGTTCCCACTGCTAAGTGTGCAGGGCAGGCAGCTGGCTGAGAGAACAAGGACGGCGTTAGTGACGGACGGCGGACGGCTGCCCGCACCCGTCCCGAGCTGGGCTCTCCTGGACGTCTCCGTCTTGGTGGACCACGCACAGAGGTGAGAACCCTGTGACCAAGCCTCCACTGCCCTCCATGTGGGACCCTCTCGCCTCGTTACAGGTGGAGCAGGCACAGCCTCCACAAAATGTGGGGCACACAAACCCACACACGCACAGACCCCCCCCCACAAACCCACACACACAGATCCACACACACAATCTACATACACACAGACCCCCACACACACAGACCCCCAAACACACAGATCCACACACACAATCTACATACACACAGACCCCCTCACACACAGACCCACACATAAACCCATGCACGCACAGACCTCCACACACACAGACCCCCCCCACAGACCCACACACACACAGACCCACAAACACAGTCTACATACACACAGACCCACACACACACAAACCCACACATAAACCCACACACACACATACCCACACACACAGTCTACATACACACAGACCCACACATGCATACAGACCCACACACACACAGACCCACACACACAGATCCACACACACAATCTACATACACACAGACCCACACACACACAGACCCACACACACACAGACCCACACACACAGTCTACATACACACAGACCCACACACACACAGACCCACACATAAACCCATGCACGCACAGACCTCCACACACAGACACCCCCCCACAGACCCACACACACACAGACCCACACACACAGTCTACATACACACAGACCCACACACACACAGACCCACACACACAGTCTACATACACACAGACCCACACACACACAGACCCACACACACAGTCTAGACACACACACACAAACCCACACATAAACCCACGCATGCACAGACCCCCCCCACAGACCCCCCACAGACCGCCCCACACACACAATCTACATGCACACAGACCCACACACACACAGACCCACACGCACACAGACCCACACACACACAGACCCACACACACACAGATCCACACACACAATCTACATACACACAGACCCACACACACACAGATCCACACACACAATCTACACACGCACAGACCCACACACACACAGAGCCACACACACACAAACCCACGCACGCACAGACCCACACACACAGTCTACATACACACAGACCCACACACACACAGATCCACACACACATAGACCCACACACACACAGACCCACACATGCACACAGATACACACACACACAGACCCACACACACACAGACCCACACACACACAGATCCACACACACACAGACCCACACATGCACACAGATACACACACACACAGACCCACACGCACACAGACCCACACACACACAGATCCACACACACACACAGATCCACACACACAATCTACATACACACAGACCCACACACGCACAGACCCCCACACACACAGATCCACACACACACAGACCCACACACACACAGTCTACATACACACAGACCCCCCCCACACAAACCCACACATAAACCCACGCACGCACAGACCCCCCCCACAGACCCACACACACACAGACCCACACACACACAGACCCACACATGCACACAGACCCACATACACACAAACCCACACACACACAGACCCACATACACAATCTACATACACACAATCTACACACACACAGACCCACACATGCACAGACCCACACACACAGATCCACACACAAACCCACACACACAGATCCACACACAAACCCACACACACAGATCCACACACACACAGACCCACACATGCACAGATCCACACACATACACACAAAGCCACGCATGCACAGATCTACACATGCACAGACCCACACACGCACACAGACCCACACATGTACACAGACCCACACACATACACAGACCCACGCACACACAGATCCGCACAAGACCCCCCCACAGACCCACACACACACAGAGCCACACACAAAGAGATCCACACATGCACAGACCCCCACACACACATACACACACACATAGACACACACACACAGAGATCCACACACAGAACCCACACACACACAGACGCACAAGACCCACACACACACACAGAGACACATACACACAGATACACACACAGACCCACACATACACAGATCCACACACAACCCCATACACGCACAGATACACACATACACAGATCCTTACACACACACAGACTCCCCCACAGACCCACACACAAACCCCCCCACAAACCCACACATGCACAGACCCACACACAAACCCCCACACACAAACCCACACACGCACAGACCCACACACAAACCCACACACACAAACCCACACACACACAGACCCACACACACACAGATCCTCCCCCAGACCCCCCCACAGACTTATACACACAGGTACAGATCCACATACACACAGATCCACACACACACACAGACCCCCCCACAGACCCACACACACACAGATCCACAACACACAGACTTATACACGCACACAGGTCACACACACAGACCCACACACAAACCCTCACACACAAAGACCCCCCACAAACCCACATACGCACAAATCTACACACACAGATCCTCCCCCACAGACCCCTCTTCACATACACAGACTTATACACACATGCACAAACCCACACATGCACAGATCCACACACACACAGAACCACACGCACAGATCTACATACACACAAATCCATACACACACAAACCCCACACACAGACTCATACACGCACAGACTCACACACACATAGACCCACACACACAGACTTATACACACAATCTACGCACACACAAACGCACACACACAGAGAAACCCACACACGCAGAGATACACACACACACAGACCCACACACACACAGATACCCCCATGACTCACACACACATAGACCCACACACATACAGAGACTTATACACACACAGATATATATACACACACATACATGCACAGGCCCACACACACACAGACCCACACATAACCTTACACACACACAGACTTATACACAGATCCACACACAAACTCTCACATCCACAGATCCACACACACACAGGCACACACAGACTTATGCACACACAATCTACACACACACAAATCCATACACAGTCCCCCACAGACTCATATACACACAGACCTCCCACACACAGACCTACACATGCACAAACACAGACCCACCCACACACAGATCCATCTGTAAAATGCTGTGGCATGAATGCTGGCATGCGGCCGTCTGCTGGCCAGTTCCCATCTACCCTGTAGAGGCGACTGGTTAGCAGCTGGGCCCCTGCTGGGCGACACACTTGTAGGTGTTTAGTGTCCTTTGTCTCTCCTCACCACTGGTCTCTGCCCAAGAGCTGTGGCAGGCGGCACAGGTGCAGTCATGGGTTTCGGGGCAAAAGGAGTAGAAGTCAAGAGAGGTGGGCAGGCTAACGTGGGCTTCATGGGCAGGGCTGGCATCTAGCCAGGCTCTGCGAGGATGATACTGACCTGCCTGGGGGAGCGTTTGGCGAGGAGTGGCGGACAGAACGCTCAGAGCCTAGGATGTGTGCCTGCTGCCACTGTTGGCTTGATGAGATTGACTTCATCTAGAAGGTTCCATCGGGAGTGAGGATGGAACAGTCAGACAGCAGCTCTTTGCCCAACTGAAAAAGCACTACTAAACCCCCGGGCATCCACGGTGAGAACAGAAAACTGCAAGACCAAAATGACTGGGGTCAGTTTGCAACCGCTGCTTTTCCACTGTTGCAAAGAATTTGTTCCAATAAAACTAAAGCATGGGGAAGGTTTCCCTTCGCTGAAGAATGAATTGGGATGATTCATACATCCCCTTTGCAGTCTGAAATGCTTTCTAGCGAGGGGGAGAGATGGACTGGGGTTTCAATGATGCAGTGGGAACGGCCCCGGCACTGGGAATTTCTGCGATGGAGAGCAGTGCACAGTGTCATCCCATGGTTATGACAGACACGGCTTGAGAGCCACTCAGGGTCCCAGGGTTGCAGTGAAGCCATAAACAATGAAGGAGGGATGGCTTCGGCCTGAGGGTCCTGGGGGACGCTGGTTGGCAGAGCACACACCCCAGGGCAGTGCAGCGTGAACTCCCAGGAGCGGTGGCTGCAGGTGGCCCAGGAGGGGACAGATGGGGACACCCTGCCAGTGAGCTGCCTTGCAGAGATAGTACGTCCACTTCCACATGGACTGACCACAAGAAATTTAAAGTATGCATATATCCTGAGGATTTAATTCAGACAGAGGGAAGGAGCAGGGTGGCCCCTGTCACAGGAGTGCCAAGGAGGTTGGCTGGCCTTGAAGGGGGTGGTCAACGGGAAACTCCTGTGCGGCCTCAGAGGGGCCGGCTCCGAGTGGCGGCGCCCAGTGTGGACCGAGCAGGGGCGGCCTGGATGGGTGAGAAGCTGACTGCCAGGGAGTGGCATCAGTGCAAGCCCAGGTAGAAGCACCCGGATGCCAGCGCTCTTGGGAAGGTTGAATCCAGGTCTCTCCACGGTGACACAGGACTTCTGCATGCTGACCGCACGTGACTGCGAAGCAGCGTTTGCAGATCTCTGCACAACTGACAGAAGAAAGCGGACGTCGCAGAAGCTCAGAGGGGAGACCACGCGCCAAGCACCTGGCAGACGCCCCCTGAGTCCCGAGCCAGACACCCGAATGTCTTTCTGGCCTGAGGTCTTTGGGGCATAATAAATAATTCGGGTTTAACTACGTCCCCTGAGATCGCAGAATATTCCGAGACCACATCGATGGGCTGCAATGCTCACATACCCTGTCCTCGTGCGGGGAGTGTGCTGGGCACAACACCAGCACTGACATCATCAGCAGAGCACTGGGAGGGGCTTCCTGTTGCATGCAAACAACAGGGACGTCACAGGAGTGAGCCGTCTGTGGCTCGTGTTCTGATAACTCCAGAGCAGCACCAGACGACTCCCATCACACGCCTCCCACACGGAACCCATCGCACGCCTCCCACACGGAACCAAGCCACAGTGGGCAGTCAGGATTCCCCCCTTTCTGCTGCCCTGGCCCGTGCAGAGCCACAGAGCAGGGTGCCAGGAGTCGGCCTTGTCACAGGCTTGCTGCTTCTGAAGCCACGGTCCTCCAGCCCTGGTGTGTGTGACCACACACTTCCTTCCAGAATCACAGAGCGTTCCCCTGATGCCGGATCTAAGACCAAAGCCAGCCTTTCTCAAGCAAGAGGAATGGCCAGCGAGTGGAATCCCACCGTGGAGGCGGCAGGTGGAAGCGAACAGAAGGTGGGTAAGTTGTGGGTCATAACACGGGGGACGGGAGTGGGAGCCAGATGGTACCCCACTTCTCAGGGTGCAAGGGAGCCTCCAGGGGTGGAATCTGCAGAGGATCCGATGAGTTTCAGGCATGTGAGGGTATCTGGCAGAGCAGGAGAAACGGTAACATAGTTGCAAAGGGGACCTTTGAGCCTGGGGAGAAAATCCCTGTAGCTGAGAGTGAGAGACACTGTGAGACAGGCTGGATTCTGCCCGGTGCCTAAGGTTGGAGGGGTGGGATCCCCCTGCATACAAAGCGGCTGCCACTTGTCACCCAACCAAGGGGTGCAGAATATGTGTGTGCATGCATGTGTGTGAGCGTTTTCGTGGCTGTGTGTGTGTGTGTGTGTGTGCGCACAGCTGTGTGTGCATATGCAAAGGGCGCCACTCTGGGGCCAGAGCAACAGGACACACCCACCTTCCCCAGCCAAGTGGCTGTGTGTTCTTCCTTTTCCAATTCTACAAAGCTCTGCTCAACAGGCAGAGCCTGGTGAACTCCAAGGCATGAGCCGGGCAGGGCTGATGGACATGCCCTTGGCTGGAGGCCAGGCCCACTGGGTAGCCAGGATAGGGCAGTGAGCTCAAGGGGAGGAGACGGGTGACCACAGTGGACAGCTAAGGAAGGACGACACGGGGCAAGTGCCCATGGGCCAGCAGGTGGTGGCCGTGCCTGGGACATTCCTGAGCCTTAAGTGCTGTAGCCAGCCTGTGCCCTTCCTCACACTGGACAGGTGAGTTCAGGGACAGACAGACGACGTGTGACTCTGGGACAAGCAATCATTTCTACACTGACAACAATCAGGGCTCTAAATGTTTCACAGTAAAATCAAAACATTCATCCCAGAACCACACGCTGCCCGTGCACTCGAAAGTCAGCCAGCAGAAGCTGCACGTGCCCCAGCTGTGCAGCTCAGCATCTGAGCCGGCGCCCCGAGAGGTCGCCCCCGACTGCTGTGATGTCTTGTGCTGTCGGGACATTCTGCCATGCTGTGTTTTGAGTCAGTGAGAGGAGCGCACTTCCCTGAAGGGAAATAATACATTCCAAGGAAATGCAGAGGAGTAGGGGGAAAGAGAAGAGGCAAAAAGGGCACACATGCACACACACACACCATTAATTCCCATGCACACACACATGCTCACTCAACATACATGTACACCCTCACACACATTCACATACAGACATTCATATATGGACATATATACATACACACATCTACACCATACACACACAAATAATACATATTCACACGCATGCACATATGCATGGATGCACACACATGTGCACACATAAAATATACACACATGCACACACAATGCATATTCAAGCATAATACACACTTTGATGCATGTTCATATGCACACGCATTCACATGCTCTCATGTACACACATACATATACACACACCCATACAATACACACATACATGTGTGCTCACACATGCACACACGTATGCACACAACACACAGTATACACACATACACTCACACACACATGCACAACACATGCTCACATGCATGCATATACACATGTGTGCGCAGAGCCTCCTTCAGCGTGTCACAGCTTGGAAGACAGATCAAGTGGCTTGAGGGGACCCCTCTGTTGCACCGGCAGTTTAGCTCCCTTTCTCTTCACCACGCCTGGGAGTCCAGGGCACTGCTAACCCCCGCTTATCTCCCTTGGAAGGTCCTGCTTTGGCTGTGGTGCCACAGCCGAGGATGAAGACAAGCGCTCTACCAGAACAACCTAGCACGAGCCCCAGCCTGGGAGTGCACCCTGGATGGAGCCCCAGCTGCTGGGGCTTGAGCCCCGCCTCCCAGCCCGGGCCTGCAGAGACTGCACACAGCAGGTGCCTGCTGAGCGCTGGGCCATTCTGCAAGTAGAGGTGCAGCCTGGGCTGGAGTCTCCACACCACAGCACTCACAAGTGATTTGAGAAGCTGACTTGGTTTGTGGAACTCACGATAGGCTTGCTTCACAACGCCTTCTTCTCCCTTTACCCCTGCATCTGCACAGACCTACTGAGGGGCTGCGTGGAAAGGGTGCTCCTGGATGGTGCTCAGCCACCTGGACTTCCCAGGGAGGTGGGAGTCGTTGAGAGGGCCTGAAACCGAGTGCCGGGCAGCCTTAGAATTTACTAGGAAGAGAGAAACAACTGTAACATTTGCAAGAAGCAGGGTTCCAAGCATCAGACTGGAGGAAGAGATAGTAGATTGGAAGACGGGCATTATTAGTGAGTGTGGGAGGAGTCTCAGTAGAACCCTGGGGCCATGGGCGGGACTCAGAGGAGCACACCAGGGACCGTTTGAAGAGGGATGGAGTGTGAGGTCCCCGGGAGAGATGAGGACTGCTCTTTTTCCTTGCCTATAGGAAAACGGAGGAGGTGGGTGTTGACAGAGAGAACTCTGCCTTGAAGAACCATAAGGGAGAGGAGGAGCCAAACACGATTTTGTGAAATGCAGTATCTGGGAAGCACAATCTTTTCTTTTAGATGATTATATTTGATTTTTAAAAAGTAATTTTAAAACCTTATTAAGATTTGCATAGCATAAAATTTACCAAAGCAACCATTCTAAAGTCCTGGGTTCCGTGGCACTAAGTACATCCACGGTGTTCAGCCGTCTCCACCATCATCTCCGAAGCACCTATGATCCAACGCTAACTCCCTACCGCTTCTGCGCAGGCAGGCACGGTGTGTGAGCAGAGTCTCATAGTCCTCGTCTTTGTTTCCCATGGCTCATGTCACTTAGCACAGTATTCTCAAGAGTCATCCACGCCGTAGCTTCTGCAAGAACTTCCTTCTTTCCTACGGCTGAGGAGTGGCCATTGTTCATACAGACCACGGTTCATCTACCGAGGGGCACACTGTTCATACAGACCACGGTTCATCTACCGAGGGCTACATTGTTCATATAGACCACGGTTCATCTACCGAGGGCTATATTGTTCATACAGACCACGGTTCATCTACCGAGGGGCACACTGTTCATACAGACCACGGTTCATCTACCGAGGGGCACACTGTTCATAGAGACCGCGGTTCATCTTCCGAGGGGCACACTGTTCATAGAGACCGCGGTTCATCTACCGAGGGGCACACTGTTCATACAGACCACGGTTCATCTACCGAGGGGCACACTGTTCATACAGACCACGGTTCATCTACCGAGGGGCACACTGTTCATACAGACCACGGTTCATCTACCGAGGGGCACACTGTTCATACAGACCACGGTTCATCTACCGAGGGGCACACTGTTCATACAGACCACGGTTCATCTACCGAGGGGCACACTGTTCATACAGACCACGGTTCATCTACCGAGGGGCACACTGTTCATACAGACCACGGTTCATCTACCGAGGGCTACATTGTTCATATAGACCACGGTTCATCTACCGAGGGGCACACTGTTCATACAGACCACGGTTCATCTACCGAGGGGCACACTGTTCATACAGACCGCGGTTCATCTACCGAGGGGCACACTGTTCATACAGACCGCGGTTCATCTACCGAGGGGCACACTGTTCATACAGACCGCGGTTCATCTACCGAGGGGCACACTGTTCATACAGACCACGGTTCATCTACCGAGGGGCACACTGTTCATACAGACCACGGTTCATCTTCCGAGGGGCACACTGTTCATACAGACCACGGTTCATCTACTGAGGGGCACACTGTTCATACAGACCACAGTTCATCTTCCGAGGGGCACACTGTTCATACAGACCACGGTTCATCTTCCGAGGGGCACACTGTTCATACAGACCGCGGTTCATCTACCGAGGGGCACACTGTTCATACAGACCACGGTTCATCTACCGAGGGGCACACTGTTCATACAGACCACGGTTCATCTTCCGAGGGGCACACTGTTCATACAGACCACGGTTCATCTTCCGAGGGGCACACTGTTCATACAGACCACGGTTCAGCTACCGAGGGGCACTTGAGCGGCTGCTGCCCTTTGCTGGGCCTGCTGTACAAACTCCTTTTCTTGTCTCTGCTTCCCTTCCTCGGGGGGTACAGCCAGAAGTGGAACGCTGCATCAGAAGGTAATTCTCCATCAATTCTTTTGTAGGAACCACCAAACTATTTTCTTTCTTTTCTGTTTTTTATACAAATGGCTAATGGCTATTAGAAAATTATTTTATTTTATTTGAGAAGCAGATGGGGGAGGTGAAAGAAAAAGAAGGAGAGAGAGACAGAGAGAGAGAGAGAGAGAGAGAGAGAGAGATGGGCAGAGCTCTCATCTGCTGATTTACTACCCAAATGCCCACAACAGTTGGGACTGGGCCAAGGCTGAAATCAGGAGCTGAGAACTCGATCCAGATCTCCAACACTGGTGTCAACATTGGAGGCATCACGCTGTCTCCCAGGATCTACAGTGGTGGGAAGCTGGAGTTGGGAGCCAGAGGTGGCGACTGAACCCAGGTTGTTCTGATGTGCATTGCAAGCTGTCTTAACCACTGGGCTAACCATCCATTCCCCACTGTGTCATTTCCCATTGTGTCTACACCACTTAACATTCTCACCAGCAATGCACAAGTGTTCCATGTTTCCATGTCCTTATCAGCACTTGTTATTCTCCGGGTTGTGTTTTGTCTTTGTTTCTGTTTTGATAATAGCCATCCTCATGGCAGTGCAATGGTGTCTCACCGTGGTTTTGGTTTGCATCTCCCTAATGATCCCTGATGTGGGGCATCTATTCATGTACACGTTGGCCATGTGCAAATCATCTTTGGAGAATGTCTGTTCAAGTCCTTTGTCCAATTTTTAATCAGGTTGTTTGGTTTTGTTGCTTATAGTTAAGTTGCAGGAGTTCTTTATGTAGTCTGGATAGCAATTGCTTGCCAGATATTTGATTAGTAATTTTTTCCTCCCATTCTGTGGATGCCTCTTCATTCTGTTGACTGTCTTCTTTGAAGAATAGATGTTTTTAATTTTGAGGAAGTCCACCCCATCCCTTTTTTCTTTTGTGTTTTTGGTGTCATATTCAAGAAGTCATTGCCAAATCCAATGTCATGCAGCTTTTGTCCATGTTTTATTCTTAGAGCTTTGTAATTTTAGAATAACTTTAGGTCTTTGGTTCACTACAACCTCTTTCTTTAAAATGTGGAACACACTATGAGTTTGCCTGTCTCCCTGTGCAGGGGCCTGGCTAAAGCTCTCTGAACAATTTAGTCAGTGTGCTGCTGAAGCACCCACTGAAAGGAAGTCCCGGGAAGAAAGGCATTATCATAAAGATATGAAAATGAACTTGGCGTGTGATACTACTACTCATATCCAGAAGCAACGAAGGGTTTGTCTCGGAGTAGCTAAACCAATGGGACTTGGAACTCAGCCACACTGTGCACGGCGCAGGGGAGGGGAGCAGAACCCAAGGAGCCAATACGCCAGACTGGGAGGTGTTCCCCTCCTCCCCACCAGGTGCCCCTGTCCCTGGCTGGCCCTAGGCGGCATGCCCCAGGCCTACACTGCACACCTGCACTCCGCCCAAGGGATGGGGGCTTTTCCTGGAGAAACTGAACCAGGCCGCAGAAAAGACTGGATTTTACTGAATCTGGCCGGGCAGGGGCTCACCTCCTACACAGCCAGCTCGGGGACAAGGGTCTCTGAGGGCCACCTAGCCTTCCCGGGCGCCCCCAGCCTGTCTCTGAGAGACTCGCTCCTAAGTAGGAAAGAAGAGCAGATGATGATACGCTAGTGAGGACAGTGACAGATCTGCGAGGACATTTTGAAAATTCCCATGAGTAGCTCAAATTAAGCACATGAGAAACCAAGGCTGATGTTAACGATAGGGAAATAAGTCACACGAGAGAAAACATAGAAGCCAAGTCCTATTCGGATTATGCACATGGATTAAATAATTCAAATGCTGCAGCTTTAAGTGCTCATGGTGACGGCTAGGCCCTGGACCCTGGGGAGCGCAAAGCCTGTGCACGGTCCAGGTGACAGCCGAGAGAATTCAATCTTCCTCACGAGGACCTCTCGAAAACAAGAAGCCATCATGAAACACCGGTGCAACGTCTGATCTAGAAGGAAGAAATATTTGAAACAGCGGAAATAAGAGGCTGGAAGTGGTGGTTTCTTGGATGCAAGACGGGAGAGGAGGAGAGAAGAGGGTGATTCTGTGTCTGATTCTAAGTGCTTCCGTTCTGCTGAACATTTTATCAAAAACTGTCGCCTCTTTGGGCTGACTGTGTGGCTTCTCTCTAGTCTCTGAAGTTCCACTGTGCCCTGCTGTTGGGGTCGCCTCTAGTTTACACAATCCCTAACGTGCGGGTTAAGGAAGACATTCTTTCTTTGGGACAGAAGCAGCCCCGGGCCAGCACATGGGGTCTGCAGAGGGCCAAAGGGCAGGACGGGGGCTGGATTTCAGCTCCATTGGCTCTGAGCACATCAGGAAACCACACAGCAGCCCTGTTATAAAACATAAGCCCTGCCATTAAAGCCATGTAAACTAAAGATGGTAGCAGTGCGAGAGAGTGTGGCAGAAAAACAGGACCAGGGAAAAACCTACCTGAAATTTCCTAAGATCAAATTTTTAAACTCGTGGTTTGCCTGCGAACAGCTGTGGTGACATGGTGCAGTGGAAATGAACACCATCAGAAACACCGTGAACGGGCCAGGGTTTGGCTGCCCTAGACAAGCACGGGGCCCTGGGGAGGAAGGCACAGGTAGGTACTGCAGGTGCATTTACTCAACTGTCAACCACCGATGGGTGTGATTGCAGGGAGGGAGGGAGCGCCGGGCCAACCTCAGGATGAGAGAATGAAAGTCTGGTCTCAAGAAGAAATGGAAGATGGCTGCACCATCCTGCGCTCTGGCCAGGCTCTGTGTGGCCTGGGGATCTTCAGAGGTCATCGCCTGTGCCCAGCGAGGGGTCTGCAGTGTTCAGGGACTGGACAGTCCTTTCACAGCAGGCAGGAGGCCCGAGATCACAAGTTATCTGCACGTAGTCTCAAAGGGAAGAGTGGTCACATGTCAGAACCTTGTTCAATGGAGGTAAACAGTTAAAGGGGGAGAGGGAGCAAATCAATGTGAAGCAGACCTCACTCACTCAATAGAGCTTTGAACAAACAAAAGGTGTTGCCTGACACCACTGGGATCAAGACTGGGCCCTTGGGGCTGGTGTTGTGGCCCAGCAGGCTAAACCACTACCCGCAATGCTACATCCCATCCAGAGTGCTGGCTGGAGTCCTGGCTGCTCTCCTTGTGATGTAGTCCCCTGCTGATGCGCCTGGGAGAGCAGTGGAAGACGGCCCAAATACGTGGGCCCCTGCCCCCATGTGGAAGATCCCAAGGGGGTTCCTGGCTCCTGGCTTCAGCTTGGCCCAGACTTGGCTCTTGCAGGGAATGAACCAGCTCATAGAAGATTCTCTCTCTCTCTCTGAAACTCTGCCTTTCCAATAAATAAATCTTAAACAAAACAAAACAGGGCCAGCTCTGTGGCATAGCGGGTAAAGCCAATGCCTACAGTGCCAACATCCCATATGGGCTCTGGTTCAAGTCCCAGCTGCTCTACTTCCAATTTGGATCCCTGCTAATGCACATGGGAAAGCAGTGAAGATGACCCAGGTCCTTGGGCCCCTGCACCCATTTGGGAGACCCAGAAGAAGCTCCTTGCTCTTAGCTTCAGATTGGCCCAGCTCTGGCCATTATAGCCATCTGGGAAGTGAACCGGCAGATGGAAGACCTCTCTCTCTCTGCCTCTCCCTCTCTGTAACTCTGCCTTTCAAATAAGTAAATAAATCTTAAAAAAAAAAAACACTGGGCCCTTGTGTGGTAGGACAAGAGGGTGAAGTCTACGCAGCATTCCTGATGTGGCTGACACAACGTTCCAGTGCTGAGTGCTTAAGATTTGAAGTATTTATCACTTCCTGAACCCCGAACTGTCTACTCAGAAAATACTTGAGTCTGGTGTTTGGTTAGGAATGATTTAATCTCCAATCCAATCCATCACTTCTCAACTTGAAACCACCGTCAAGCCTGTTACTTGCTTCAGGTTCAATGATCTGTGGGGTGAGTTAAGACCCAATCAAATTCAGTAAAAAGATTGGTGGGTTTAGAGTTCCTGAACTGCTCAAGACAGACTTCTGCCATTCTTCTCTGCTGGCCGTATGCTACGTGCCACTTACAGACTGTGGTGGCCCACATGCCGGAACAGCAGTGGAGTCCACATGCATTTTCCTCTGCAGGAAAAACAGGCTCTTGTCGACTTCCCCTGAGACGGTCCTGGATGCGTGAGGGAGGTCTGTGTGCCTGTGCACCCAGCCAGTGCTCAGTCCCCACGTGTGCATGCGCCATGTCTCTCAGAATTCATTCATTGTCTGTAACATGTCAGATAACATAGAGGGAACATGGTCTAATGCAAAAGATACTGACACTAAGATACTAATAAAATTCCCCAAGCTACAAAAAATTGCATCTGAGCACTATTCATTACCGTCTTCCCACAACTAGCTACAAAGCATCGGGCCTGAAATCACCCACCTCACAGCATTCCACAGTCTTCTAATCCTGGGAATTCCAGGTGATTCCTTCAATGGGAGTTTAACAAAAAAAATTGTGTATTTAATCAAAGATGCATTTTTCCCAAATTATTCAAGCAGTATCTACATGATTATGTCAGGTCATTCCACCTGCTCCATCTCATCTTCAGAGTAGATAAATGTGACTACAGAGCACACGGTGAGGACAGCTGCACAGCACGAGGTCTCTCTCTCTCTCTCTCTCTCTCTCTCTCACGAGGTCTGTGGGAAAGACAGAGGCACAGGCTGTGCAGCCCTGCTCTGGAGCAGAATTCAAGTTCCGAGCGCTGCTCTTGGTAATCCCCGGGGGCTTAAGGTTCCTCCTGTGACTCATTCTCTCTTTGCTTTCTCTGTTCTTTATTAGTAGTATTTCTTGGAAAGGCAGAGATTGGGGGTGGGTGGGAAGTGGGTGGGAGGAGAGAGAGAGAGAGAGAGAGAATGTCCATCTATCGGGAGCCCAGAACTCAACTGGGGTCTTGCATGTGGGTGGCAGAGACCCCAGTACTCGAACCATTACTTGCTGCCTCCCAGGGCGTGCATTAGCAGGAAGCTGGATTTGGAAGAGGAGCCAGGATTCGAACCTAGTTCCTTCAGCAGGGAGGCTGGCATCCCACAGGGCAGGTCATCTGCTGAGGCAGCCCACTCTGTCTGTCCTTTATGTTCTCCATCGACCAGGGAGGGTGCTGCCATGAAGTGTAGCCATGCAGTAGCTCTGCTGGGGACTCCATCTCCCGTTGGTCACACCACAGAGCCTGTGCCAGGCTCAAGGCAGAGAGTGCTGTGCTATGGTTGCCCCCAGTTCCAAGCGTAAACTCTACAGTTTGGAGACAGCTGGGAAAGGAACAAGCCCTAAGTTTTTCCAGAGCACTAAGGTAGGACATGCATTTCAACGCTCTCATTTTGAGCTGTTTATGACACAAATTCTATTTCTAATGAGTTGGTCACTTAACCATTGTCAAGACAATTTTGAAGGTGTGGGAACAAACAAGGGAGCTGATTATTTCTTTGTTTTCCCTTGAGGTCGGTCAATGAACTTTTATTCAAATAATAAGATCCTGAAAAATAAGATGCTGAAAGAACAGGGTGATGCCACTGCAAAGTGCAAGCAATGAGCTAAGTGCGCTATTCAAGGACCAGGCTCTCCAGGACTTCTGGGTGCTGTGAGCCTAGCGTTTGCAGCGGGTATGCCATCGACATTCAGATACAAGGACTGGACATGAGTCAGTAAACCACCAGGTACAATTAAGTTACTTTGTGTGTGCACATCCACAGGGTCCACGTGGAGCAGCTAGGCTGGGAGGTTGCCCAGTGCCTGTTAGGGCAAACCGGAGAGTGTTATTAAACCCACGGACCCGCAGGCGTTAAGAGCTGGAAAGGACAACAGAGGTCACCTGCTCTAACCTCCGAGGGGCTTTCCTCTCTAAAAACAAGGTCATAAAATCTTTCCTAGCCACTGCAGGGCCTCCGTGAGATGCAGGAGGGTACCCCATGGGTGAGAGTGTAGCGAGAACATCAGAAGAACTTGACAAATGCCAAATTACATCACTACCTCTCTATTTTATTGTTTTTTTCTTTATTTTTTATTTAAGTTATACGAGTTTCATATATTTCATATATACAACTTTAGGAGCAAGTGGGGCTTCCCCTTCCTCCTGCCCACATTCCTAATTTTTGCGATGATCTATTATCAGTTTACGTAGTGATCTTATAGTGAGTTCTACTCTAAGTAGAGGAGTTCAGCAAATAGCATGAAGAGGAAGACAAGAAAACAAAACAAAGCTAGACTAAACAAAAGATCGTTCCTGAGTGGAAGAGACAAGGGCTATAAACAAAACATCCATTGTCCAAATGACTATTGCGCTAGAATACAGTACATTTCAGGTATTCTGTTAGTTGCATCGGATCAGGGAAAACATATGGTATTAGTCTTTTTTGGGACTGGCTTATTTCACTAAGTATAATGGTTTCCAGTTGTGACCATCTTGTTGGAAAACACAGAATTTCGGTTTTTTGTTTTTGATTTTTTACAGTTGAGCACTACTCCATAGTGTACAGATACCATAATTTCTTTATCCAGTCAACAGTTGATGGACATCTGGGTTGATTCCATATCTTAGCTATTGTGAATCATGCTGCGATGAACATGGGGGTGCAGACATCTCTTTCATATACTGATCTCTTTTGGTTTGGGTAAATTCCCAGGAGTGGGATGGCTGGGTCGTATGTAGGACTATATTCAGATTTCTGAGCTATCTCCGTACTGTCTTCCATAGTGGTTGTACCAGTTTACATTCCTACCAACAATGGATCAGGGTGCCTTTCCCCCACATCCTCGCCAGCATTTGTTGTTCGTTGATTTCTGTATGAGAACCATTCTACTTGGAGAGAAGTTAAACCTCCTTGTGATTTTGATTTGCATTCCCTGACGGCTCGTGATCCTGAGCATTTTTGCAAGTGTCTGTTGACCATTTGGGTTTCCTCCCTTGAAAAGCTCCCATTTAAGTCCTTTTCCCCTCTTACCATCATTATTGCAGCCCAAGAGGAAGACAGCTAAACACCAGGAAAGGCCAAAGCTGGAAGCCAGGCGTATGGTCTGGTCGCACTACCTCCAGGTTGGCAGAGTTCCTTCCTGGCAGCCGTGTGGGCTCCATCTTGAGCCATTCCATCTTGGAATATGCCAAATGTGATTCTAAGTTTCTTTCTTCACACCCAGCGGGCCCTGTAACTCTCATTAGACATGCCAATGAAGGTGCTCAGGTTTCCTCATTGACCAAAGACGGCTGCCGTCAAACAGGGCTTAGTGGTGTCACCAGGGTTTAGGTGGGAGGAAACACGCATGCTGTCCGGGGCTGCAGAGGGGCAGAAAGCCAGGAGACTGCTGGAGGCTCATGTCAATAGCCCGGCTTCCAGGGACGTCCCTCTCACCAGAGCAGAGGCAGCTGCCCTGCCCAAGGACTGAGAGCCAGAGCCCCGTGGGTCCCACGTTGGAGATGGTTCTCCTTCTCTGAGCACTTCTCTGGATTCCTGAGCCCCACAGGGTGCAGCAGGAGGAGCTGAGTCTGTGCACCCAGGAGCTCCTGGCCGTGTCTCCACCCTCCTTTCACGTCACCTGAAATTCACCCACACTGGTGTACCCCTCCCTCGGCCTCCCCAGCGTGGCTTCTCAGCTGCCATCTTCTGCCTCCCACCCTCCACGAACACACGCCAGCTCTGCGTCTCTCGCCACCACGCTGTGTCTGATGCCCTCACCGGCTCCATGACGTCCCCCACAGCGCTCAGCAGCTCAGCAGGGCGGTTCTGTACCTTCAGGCTTTGAGGGATTTTGCCCACGAGGTGCAGCATGATGGACGTGGAGTCCATGCACTGAGCCTGTCGCCTGTCTCCTTCTGAGACGCACACACTCGCTAAGAGAACACGCCGTCTTGCTGCTCAGTGGCATGCTGCCGGCACACAGCAGAGCACGCACCCAGGGACGCGAGCTAAGGGGCTGGGGCCGGGAAGAGCAGAGGCCACGGTGCCCTGTGGCCCCAGCTTCCGCAGGAACAGAGCAGAAGGACTGGGAGACTCCAGGGTCTCTCGTCTGAGGCAAGCGAACAAACACACGGATAAATAGATGGACATTACAAGGGCCAGGAAACACAGTGCTGATAGAATTACACCAAGAGGAAATATCACTGTTAAAGGTAACCTCCTCCCAGGGAAAATGATCATTTTTGATAGTCGTACAGAAAGCTTCAGAATTTCACAGGAGTGGTGGGCATGGCCGCTCTCACCAATCCCCAGAAGAAATGGCTCCCCAGACCATGGCCTCACGACTTTGCACCATGCAGCTGAGCACCGTGGGACGCTGGGTGCTGAGCCTGGATAGGAGGAGGGCTGGCACCCTGCACCCACTCTGGTTCTGCACATGCTGATAGACGAGTACCAAGCCAGCATGATCATGGCTGGAGTCAGCAGGGAGTGCCCCTGGTTAAATCCCACCCGGCACGGATCCCCGGCTTCCCTGGACACCCAAGGGTGCAGGACGACACAGACACACTCTGGGAGGCCTCGCTCGCTGAACTGACCTGCAGCCCTGCATCTTACAAGAACTGACACCTACCACGGGGAGCCAGGCTGCAATCCCTTTTGGGAAAAGTTCTCCACTTCATGTCGGACCAGACTGTAGCTGCCGGAGGAGCCCAGTGTGCTCCAGACCAACGACGAAGCCACCAGCAGCAGGGACCATGCGTGCTTCAGGACACAGGACAGGGGGACCCTCCGAGCCTGGAGGCCACCCTCCTCCTCTCAGCCACGTTCGCAAGCTTGGGGCAGGTTGACTCACTGGGTGTGGGGATACTCCCTCGGGAGCTCAGGCCGGACAGACAGCAGAGTCCCCCATCCTGACACTGGGCAGCAGCATACAGGTGCACCCCCCAGAGGCTCTGACTTCCTCCCTGGAAAGGAGTTGGAATTTGGGGAGGGGTCCTTGAAGTTGGAAAACCAGATCCAAAGGACCTGGAGCCCAGGAGAAGTGTCGGTGGTGAGTGGCCGCTCCACGCTGGTTTCCCAGGGGCTGAGTGAGGCCACGCCCCACAGGCAGATCCCCCCCCAGCCCCAGCACTGTGGCTAATGTGCAGGAGACCAGACATTATTTGTAGGAATGGATGCGCCATTGGCCTTCTTGTCCAATCACTCGATTCCTTGCAAGGAATAATGCTAATCTGCTTATCTAATGCAACGAAACGTTCATGTTTCCCGAGAGAACAGAAAGCGTTTGATTCGTCCACCTGCTTCAGTCTGCAGTGCTGAGACCACTGCAGGTTTGAAAACACGAGAAGAGCGATATGGGATCGGAGAAGGAGGTTTAGTTCATTATTTCTCAGAAAGACAATGAGGCCTTGGTCTTCAGTAGAAAAACAGGGGGAAAAAATCCAACCATCTGAGAGAGACTCCCCCACTGCCAACACACACACACCATCCAGGGGCGTGGTGGCGCAGATGGAGGGCAGCCGGCAGGAGTGCGCCTGGTGCACTGTCAGCCCTCCATGAGAACTGTGTCCCTGGCAGAATGTCTGAAAACCCCGTGAGAGCTGCCCACCCCATGCCTCACTTCCTGCTGGAGTCAACTCGGCCCCCACACCGACGCTTTGAGAGTGTGCAATAGCGTAGGATGCAAATCAAGACTGGGGGGACCTTAAGCCTAACGCAGCTGTGGAGGGGACACGCTCAGTCAGCTCCTGATGCGCCACCCGGCACAGCCACTACGGTGCACAACACGGGTCCACTGAGCTGGGGGAGCTCACAAGAAAGCATACACCTGTTGATGAGCGTGATGGTTGGAAGAGAGCGACTCTGTCTGCCATACCAGTCTAGCCATCATCGCCTTCTCACCATTGTGAGAACAACCACACAGCCGCGGGAGAGCTGCACTGGCGCTCGGGAACCATGTTCTCAGGCCGACATTTGTAATGCACAAACGCACTTTATGCCGTCCAGAGCACAGATGAGATCCGGAAGGTGCAGGGAGAGCAGGGAATGCCACGCCCCAAGGCTCACAACAGGTGGACGCACTTTCTGGGCCGAGTGAGACAACCATGGGACAAGAGCTGGCCGCTTACTCCTCAGGACCGACAGTCTTCTTTCTCAGCTAATTCGTGTCATGTGAGAGCTATGGCACTTCCTGTGGCTGAGCAACTCTTCATCTGTAGTGAAGCTAATTAAAGAGAGATTGGGAGACAATGGGTGCACGGAAAGGTTTCCAGCGAAACTCGATTTTTACACCCAAGTGAAATGCAGTAACAACCTTCAGACAGAAAAATCCCAAAAATATAGCAAAGGCTTTTATACAACCAATTTTATCCTCCAACTTGTGAAGAGATGAGAAGAAAACATAAAAGTATAAAAGTATTTGGATAAATTACTTGAAACATCTTCTCCCATATGGAGAAGTGGAAACCTGTTTTAGAAAGGACTGGGTAGTGAGATATTTAGACACAATATTAAAATCATAAGGGGCCGGCACTGTGGAGTAGCAGGTAAAGCTGCTGTCTGCAGTGCCAGCATCCCATATGGGCACCGATTCGAATCCTGGCTGCTCCACTTCCAGTCCAGCTCCCTGCTATGGCCTGGGAGAGCACTGGATGATGGCCCAAGTCGTCAGGCCCTTGCACCTACATGGGAGACCTGGGAAAAGCTCCTGGCTCCTGACTTCCAGAGGGCCCAGCTCCACCCATTGCAGCCATTTAGAGAGTGAATCAGCGGATGGAAGACCTCTCTCTCTCTCTCTCTCTCTCTGCCTCTGCCTCTCTGTAACTCTGCCTTTCAAATAAATAAATAAATCTTTAAAAAAATCATAAATGAACACTCCCTGTTGCTACCACTGAGGGGCAGCAAACCCAAAACTCACCAATTTTGGGCACCCAGATAGGTGGCCTTGGGACCCAACCACAGGGATGCAAAGACTTGGGGATCATGCAAAGACTTCAGGGGAACTGTAATCGAGACAAGACTTGGGCATTGAAAGCCATATGTTCAGCAAGGCCCACAGTAGCGGTCACCTCGGAAGTGAGTCTTTTAAACAAATGGAACAGGTAGGGACAATATTGAAAATCCATCCTTCTACCTATTTGCTACCAAATAACTACAGTAGGTGTGGAATACTAAGTGGAGAAAAAGCCACCTAGGTTATTTAAAGGGAAAAAGCAGACCAGCCTTGGAGGCCAGCGCTGTGACGCAGCAGGTTAAGCCGCCGTTTGCAGTGCCAGAATCCCATATGGGCACTGATTGAGTCTCAGCTGCTCCACTTCCGATCCACATCTGCTAATGTACCTGGGAAAGCAGCAGAGGATGGCCCATGTGCCTGGGCCCCTGCACCCATGTGAGAGACCCAGATGAAGCCCCTGGCTCCTGGCTTTGGCCTGGCCCAGCCATTTGGGGAGTAAACCAGCAGATGGAAGATCTCTCTCTGTTCTTCCCTGTCTCTCTGTAATTCTTTCAAATAAATAAATCAATTGTTCTTAAAAAAAAATGCTGGGTATGGTCAGCACTGTGGTATAGTGGGTAAAGCCACCCCCTACAAACCCGGCATCCCATATGGACACCGGTTCAAGCCCCAGCTGCTCCACTTCCCATCCAGCTCCTTGCTAATGTACCTGGGAAAGCAGCAGAAGGTGGCCCAAGTCCTTGGGCCCCTGCACCCATGTGGGGGACCCAGAAGAAGCTCCTGGCTTTGGTCTGGCTCAGCCCTGGCCATGGTGGCCATTTGGGGAGTGAACCAGCAGATGGAAGATCTCTCTCTGTCTCTCCCTCTCTCTCTGACTTTCAAATAAAAAAATAAATCTTAAAAAAAAAAGACCAGCCTCAGACTTCTGGGTAACACTTCCAGGTGGAAAACAATGGGGTCACTTCTATTATTTCAGACATAAAAGTGATCTATGCAGTCGCTGACTTATGCATATACGAATATGCAAATATCTCCAAGAAGCATGCCATCAAATATCTTCCCTGAAAAGTGGCTAGAAGATGCAGTTCAATCAAAAGAAGATGGGGGCGGGGGGGGGGGAGAAAAAAAACCCACAAACTCCAGACTGGGTATTAAAAGCGGTGGGAAATGTTGAGACCAGCAAACACAGAGGTCAGGGGTAATAATCCATCGCTGTGCTCGGCATCACACCTGGTGTCTCTGCCAACAGCTCAGCCGCCCTACAAGGCCGAGCTCAAAAACTCACTCTCTCTGAAGTTGTCCCTTAGCCCAGTTTCCCGTGCCAGATAAGCCCCTCACTGGGATCTCAGTGCTCTCTGTGTCATCCTGAGCCATAACAGTATGCACAAATGCCAGCACACGTACAATTTAAAAAGAGGCCAACAGTGTGGAGCCCCCATCCCCAGGTCAAGAACCAGAGCACTGCAGTAGCCCAGAGCCCCCGGAGCTCGCCCTTGTCCCTGTCCTGTGGCCCCGAGGAGGGAACCACGGCCCTGTGGATGCTGAAGGCGCTGCAGGGAGCACAGTGCAGACCGGAGTCAGATGCACAGCATGCCGTGCAGTGCTGAGTGCCACGGAGGCCGGCCACGGAGGCCAGCCATGGAGGCCGGCCACAGAGGCCAGCCACAGAGGCCGGCCACGGAGGCTGACCACGGAGTCCAACCACGGAGGCCGACCATGGAGGCCAGCCACGGAGGCTGACTGTGGAGGCCAGCCACAGAGGCTGGCCATGGAGGCTGACCACAGAGGCCGGCCACGGAGGCCAGCCACGGAGGCCGACCATGGAGGCTGGCCACGGAGGCTGACCGCAGAGGCCAGCCACAGAGGCCGACCATGGAGGCTGACCATGGAGTCCAACCACGGAGGCCGACCATGGAGGCCAGCCACGGAGGCTGACTGCGGAGGCCAGCCACAGAGGCTGGCCATGGAGGCTGACCACAGAGGCCGGCCACGGAGGCCAGCCACGGAGGCCGACCATGGAGGCTGGCCACGGAGGCTGACCGCGGAGGCCAGCCACAGAGGCCGACCATGGAGGCTGACCATGGAGTCCAACCACGGAGGCCGACCATGGAGGCCAGCCACGGAGGCTGGCCACGGAGGCTGACCACAGAGGCTGACCATGGAGGGCTGGGGTGCAGGAGGAGGGTCCAAGACAGCCTTCTGGAGAAATCAACAGCTGCGGACAACGAGGGGCCTGTGCCGGTCCAGAGAAGAGATGGCAGGCAGAAGCATCCGGTTCAAGGCCCCGAGGTGGGAGCTTGCCTGCACGTTGAGGAATCAGGAGGAGGTGGGGTGGGCGGAGAGAAGCAGAGGGGCTTTGTGTGAGTGACAGACGAATGGGGAGGTGAATGCAAGGCTGCAACGCATAGCAGTATTACAAAGAGAAAGCCCAACAGCTATTTTAAAAGAATGGCAACAAATCTCCAGAATTCATCATTTATGCATCAACATTTAGGTGTGTCTTTGAGATCAGAAGCCCAATACGGAGGCTTAACCCTCTGTGCCGCAGCATCAGCCCCAGAAAACTCAGTATGTTGTGCTCCCATCTGATACCAGCATCCAAGGTGCAGAAGTAGCCAAATAAAGATGGCGCTGTAGTTTTCTATGATTTTGTTCAGATCTTTCCCCGTGAAGCTCTCGGAGTGACTTTTCTGATTTTGGTGGGGAACATTGGCAGTGCTCTCTTATTGGAACATTACACCTGTGTCAGCTGGAATGGGCCAGGATGGACCACAACAAGAACCCTCATCCTGGGAACGAACGAGCTCCTCCTGTTTTTGTTTTTGCCGAGACAATCAGGAAGCTCGAGGGAAACGGTGCGCTGAGCCGGGCCACTCAGCTCTCTGAGGAACCGCCTGTCCTCTGTGGCTGTGCTCTCCCTGGGCTTGCACGGTTCACCCTAACTCGAAATGAGAGCCTGGCAGTCTTCATACGCTTTCCATCTGTGCACAAGGCACCTGATGATGTACCAGGAAGCCAGAGACAGAGCCCATGGCCCTCTGGGTGGGGGTGGTCTGGCTATGTGGACACGCTGACTTCTAGCATCATCACCCCTGCCCCAGGTGTCTGAGAGGCACGAAGCAGCCTCTCGCATCTGGGCGCCCCGTGGGGGAGACAGACAGCAGGCAGTCCCGCGGCCTGCTCAGCCTGCAGCCAAGCCCAGGTCCTCCCCGGGACCCCCATCAGCTCTGATCTGGATCAGCTCGTCCCCAATGAGAGCAGCAGCCAGAGCAGAGTCCACTGCTGAGGGCACCATCTTGACCTTGTGCAGATTTCCAAAGAGAAACATTGGATGCGACGGAAACAAGCAACCTCGTGCCCTCCCTCAAATCCAGAGCTTCTCAGAGTGGCAGTGGCCGTGAAGCTTCTACCTGGCCCATCAGCCCCATCTCCAATTCTCTGTCCAGCTCTGTCCCATCAGGACAACCCCGGGCACCCGCCTGGGCCTGGTTGGCACCATCGTCTGCTGGTCACTCTATGCTGGTACAGCTGGTCTCTCCAGGGTTGGGGCCCTCCCCCCTTCCGGGGGTCCCTTTTGTAAGGTCAGGACCACCGCCTGGTTCTTAGCCTCTGTTCCCTGTGACTTTTCTGGCATGTCAGTGGATAACTACCACCTTTCCAAATTCCAAACATTCTCAGAGGAGTCTGAACGGTGCCAGCCATGCCCTCACTCGTCCAGCACATTGTCAGCCAGCACCATGCACCCTCTGGGCTCCCCATCATGTTTCCTGGTATGGTGATCCTGTTACATCCTGCTGTCATCACGGGGAGAACACGCTGCCCTGCCCCCCCTGGGCTGGAGACACAGAGGAACCATCCCTTCAAAACTCCTTCCTTAGAGAACGCTGGGATGCGAATCGACTCGCCTTGCTCGTGGCTTTGAATCAGAACAGCCGGCCTGTACTTGGATTAGCGGAAGGACACTTCCTGTCTTCCTGCTGCGTGAACTTGTCACTCGTGGTCTACTGTGATTCTGTTTTGGGGAGGGGTGGCAGTTGTAATGGATGCCTTGTCTCCATGTTCCAAAAAACAGACTTTTGCACTCACAAAGCGGAGACCACAGCACGCAAAGGTATAGTGAGGATAAACGGCGTGCGTGGAGTTCCCTGAATACAGAGTGCAGCAGAAGAACAGAGAATTAGCACATTATTATTCTCATCAGGAGTGGGTGGAATTGCAAAGAGAAATCATGTCAAAGATGTAAGGAAGCTCAAAAGTCTCCGACTTTAAAAGGCTGGGATGATTAAAACACCCAGTTGTTTGACAGGAGAAAATTAAACTGTTCTCCTGTCTCAGAAGATATAATGCCACCTTCTCATTCCCCACGTAGCCCACCACCTCTTCTTCCTGCACCGAGCTGTCACTGGAGTCAAGAAGGTGCCGTGTATAAAGAAGTTCTGGCACAGGTGGGCCACAAGGTGACGGTCTGGCCAGGCAGGCCACGCTGCTCTTTTGTCCACAGCAGTACCTGGATTTACGATTACAAGACCCAACATGCAACATCCGCGTGCCTGGTCAATATTTAATTCTTATTTATGGATAGGGCATGAGATTGGGGTCCAGGCGAGGTGGGGAGATGGGATGAGCTGGCCACACAGAGCCAGGATGCCTGAAGGGTGGCCCCCCCATGGAAAAAGGAGGCTTGAGGGAGCCATGCACGGCAAAGGAGCGTCCCTCCCTGGTCTGTCTTCTGCACCCAGCCTGGGGCGGAACCTGAACATTCCCTGCACACGCTGGGGCTCGGGGAGCTGACAGCCCAGGACAGCTGCCAGGAACAGGAGGGGACTCCTGCAGAGGGATCTAAGCCCTGCACACTTCCCACAGGGAAAGATGGGGTGGAAACTATAGCAAAACGTCTGTAGATGTTTCTGCCTCTCAGAAAGGATGCAAAGTCACAAAGAATGAAACATTACAATGCAAAGGAGAAGCAGATTTGAGAGAGAATCAAAGAATCGCTTCTGAAAACAAAAATGCAGAGAGCTGAAATAAACACCATATCGGGTGATATTCACGAGAGAATTCGCGGGCAGGAAGGTAAACTGAGGACGGCCCCGAAGGAACCAGAGGAAGTTGAGACATGGATTTCAGAGGGAGACGTCGGGTGTATTCTTGATCAGAGAATCTGAGGGAGAAAATAAAGAGAAAGACATCAATAAGAAGAAGACGGGAAGAGACGATGGTGGGGGATTTTCAGGATCGTGAAGACTGGCAAAACGTGAGCGTTCTGAGCAGCACGAAATCCACACTGGGGCTCGGTGTCAGGGATCGCCAGAGAGGCAGAACCAGTAAGAGCTCAGGCAGACAGACAGACTGATAGAGACAGACACAGCAGACATAGAGAGGACGATTCAGATGCAGACACAGATAGAGATAGATGCAGGCACAGACGGACAGACAGACAACAGCTGTGGTCAGAGATTTGCTACCGGGAATTGGCTGCTGGGTTATGAGACTGGCAAGTCCCAATCCTGTAGGAACTGCATCCCAGTTTGGTCTGAAGGCTGGAAGTTGAAATGGGGCCAGGAAGAGCCAAAGCTCCAGTTCAAAGGCCACCCACCGGTTAGGAGAATTCTCTCTCATGTGGGGGAGGGTCCATCTTTTGTTCCACTCAGGGCTTCAGCTGGTCATGGAGCGCACTTTGCTCTCCTCAGTCTACTCACTCACGGTTTGATATTGAGCATTAGTCTCACCCCAAAGCACCCTTACAGAAACGCTCAGAGCAGTGTGACTGAACAACAGGCACTGTGTGGCCCAGGCCGGTTGACACACGAAACCAACAGGCACAGATTGCTTACTCGGTGAACCTATGGAGCGCCAAAAACCAAAGGAAAGTATTTTTTTAAACCAAGAAAACCAAGAAATAAAGATATTTAGCTTATAAAAACATGAAATGGGGGCCTGCAGGAATTCTCCACAGATCAGAAAATATTTAAATAGTCTTTGGGTCGGTGCAGCTCCAGTGGTTGCAGCCAACTGGGAGTGAACCAGCGAATGGAAGACCTCTCTCTCTCTGTGTCTCTCCTTCTCTGTGTAGCTCTGCCTTTCAGATAAATAAATACATCTTTTTTAAAAAAAGAAGCCATGGGGCTAGTGCTGTGGCATAGCAGGTAAAGCCGCAGCCTACAGTGCTGGCATCCCATATGGGTGCCGGTTTGAGTCCCGGCTGCTCCACTTCCAATCCAGCTCTCTGCTATGGCCTGGGAAAGCAAAAGATGGCCCAAGTGCCATGCACCTGCATGGAAGACCAGGAAGAAGCTCCTGGTTCCTGGCTTCAGATAGGTGCAGCTCCAGCCATTGTGGCCAACTGAGGAGTGAACCAGCGGGTGGAAGACCTCTCTCTCTCTCCTTCTCTCTCTGTGTAACTCTGACTTTCAAGTAAACAAATAAATCTTTAAAAAAAAGAAGTCAAATGTCTAGGAAAAAAGGAATAAAAATCATACAAATTGGAAAGAAGTAAAATTGTTTCTGTTTATGTATAGCATGATCTTGTACATAGAAAACCTAAAGACACCATATACACACACATACACACAAGTTAGAATGAATGAAGGAATTCATTCAAGTTACATATGCAAAATTAACATAAAAATCTGTTGTATTTCTGCACATTAACAGAAAACTACTCAAAAAATAAATTAAGAAAACAATTTGCAATATGGAAAAAAAATTAGGATTACATTTAACCAAGGAGGTGAAAGATATGTACAGTGAAAATATTTTTTAAAGATTTATTTATTTATTTGAAAGGCAGAGTTACAGCAAGGCAGAGAGAGACAGAGGTCTTTCATCCATTGGTTCACTCCCCAGATGGCCAGCATGCTGGACCAGGAGCCAGGAACTTCTTCTAGGTCTCCCATATGGGTGCAGGGGCCCAAGGACTTGGGTGCCATCTTCTACTGCTTTCCCAGGTGCATTGGCAGAGAGCTGTATCTGAAGTGGAGCAGCCAGGAATCAAACTGGCGCTCACGTGGTATGCCAGCACTGTGAGTGGCAGCTTTACCCACTATGCCACAGTGCTTACCCCATACAGTGAAAACTGTAAAATATTGGTGAAAGACACTGAAGAGGACCCAAAGAAATGGAAAGACATGCTATGTTCATGGACTGGAAGAATTAATACTGTCATAATGTTCCTGTCACCTAAAGTGATCCACGAGTTCAATGAGACCTCTGTCAAAATGCCAGTGGCATTTTTCACAGGAATAGAAAAATTCCTAAAACTCACATGGAATTTCAAATGACTAGATAGTCACAAGCAATCTTGAACAACAGGACCAAAACTGGAGGCATCACCCTGTGCAACCGTCATCGAAGTGTGACACTGCCATAGAACAGACCTGTTGACAGATGGAGCAGAACCCAGAGCCCAGGAATAAATGCACACTCCGACAGTCAGTCTTCAACAAAGGAGGACACAGAATGTGGGGTCAGGGTCTCCAGAAACCAGTTCTGTGAAAATTGGATATTCACAGACAGAAGAATGAAGTCAGACACTTATCGCATACCACTTGCAGAAATCAACTGAAAATGGGCTAAACCCTTAAACAAAGACTTGAAATTAAAACTATGGAAGGAAACAGAGGAAATGTCTCATTAAAACTGGTCTTGATGATGACTTCTTGGATGTGACTCCAAAACTACAGGCAACAAAAGCAAAAATAGACACATGGGATTGCGTCAACTTCAGAAGCTTATGCACAGCAAAGGAAGCAACCTACAGACTCAGAGAAAATAATTATGAAATGTATATCTGATAAGTGGTTCCTATGCAAACTACAAAAGGAACTCGACCAACTCAGTAGCAACAAAATACATAATTTGGGGCTGGTGCTGTGGCATTGTAGGCTGGGTCTCTGCCTGCGACACAGGCATCCCATATGGGCATCAATTTATGTCCCTGCTGCTCCTCTTCTAATCCAGTTCTCTGCTAAGCCCTGGGACAGCAATGGAAGACGACCAAGTGTTTGGGCTCCTGCATCCATGTGGGAGAACTGGAAGAAGCTCCTGGCTCCTGGCTTCAGACTGGCCTAGTTCTGGCCATTGTGGCCATTTGGGGAGTGAACCAGTGGATGAAAGACCTTTCTCTCTCTCTCTCACTCTCTGTCTCTCTCTCTCTCTTTCTCTCTCTCCTTCCATGTAACTCTACCTCTCAAATAAATAAAAAAACAAATAATTTAAAAATGGGCAATGAATCTGAACAGAATTTCTTAAAAGAAGACATACAAATGGCCAATAGATGTATGATAAATGCTTAGCATCACTAAAATCATGGAAGTACAAACCAAAATGACACTGAGTCATCACCCAGTTAGGACAGCAAAGAGACAAAGGGGACAAGTGAAGAAAGGATGTGGAGAAAAGGGAGGCATTGCTCACTGCCCGGGGAATGCACAGCACAGCTGCTACAGAAAACAGTACAGAGGTTCCTCAGAAATGGATAGGCTCCAGCAATCCCACTGTTGGGTAAATATCCAAAAGAAATGAAATCAGTATCTTGAAGAGACACTTGCATCGCCACATTGATTACAGTATCATTCACAGTAGCCGAGATAGGACATTAACATAGCATCCCAGGACGGATGATGGATAAGCAGAAAGTGAGATATGTGTGTGCGCGCGCACACGACTATTATTTAGCCTCAGAAAAGAATGGATCCACACCGAGACAATGTGGGTGAGCTTGCAGGACACAGGCTAGGGGAAGGCAGGCCCAGGATGGTGACTGCCATCTGATTTCTCTTACGTGTGGACTCACAGAGTTGACCACAGGAGCACAGAGTGGAATGTGGTTGTCGGGGCTGGGGAGGGTGTGCATGGACATGTTGCTTAAAAGTTCACCATTCCAGTCATGTGGGGTGATTGAGTTGGGAGATGTCACACGGAGTGTTGGCTGTTCTAGTAGAACTTGTCCTGGGTACTTGAAATTCACTAAGTAAGTAAATCTTAAATGTGCTCACCACATACAAAGATAACTATGTGAGACTGATATGCTAATTAGCTCAACAGTGGTAGTCAATCACATATGTATGTATGTGCATATATGTATACTCATATAATGAAACATCATGCTGTAGGCCTCAAATAGGCACAATTTTTGAAAACATTTTTACTTATTAGTTTTATTTATTTGAAATGGAGAAGGAGAGAGAACCTGATTCTGCTGGCTCACTCCTCAAATGCCAGCAACAGCTGGGGCTGGGCCAGGCTGAAGTCAGGAGCCTGGAACTCCAACCAGGTCTCCCACATGGGTGGCCAGGGCCAGAGCGCCTGGGCCATCATCTGCCGCTTTCCCAGGCACATCAGCAGGGAGCTGGTGCTGATACGGGACGCCTGTGTCACAGGTGTGACCCAGTCCGCTGTACAACGCTGGCCCCCTGACTGACTTTTTGGAAAAACTCTGCAAAGCCTGAGTACAAAATACAAGGTCAGAAACTGTAAGCAGAAGGGTTTGCTTGAGAGATTTAACTTCAATCCTCCTGATAGGTCTTTGCACCAATGATTCATGGAAGCAGTAAAATGCATGATGCCTTACAACACCGGCAGCTAGGTGTGAAAGAAGTGCAGGAGTTAAACCAAGCCTGGGCGCTTTGGTTCAGGTCACGCAACATTCCCAGTCACAGCCGTGGACCGGGTGCCCGGGTGCTCGGTAGTCCTAATTCCATTTCGCCGTCACACTGATCTCACAGGTAGGATTTATGGCGGTCTCAGACAAGATCAAACTCACACTCAGGGCACCAAGCGGCACAACCTGAACTGAGCTGGTCTGTCTGCCGTCGAAATCCGTGCTGACTCCTAACTCAGCTCGAAAGGGCCCCTGGAGGCCCTGGTGCTGCCAGCTCCCTCCCTGCCTCCAGTCTGCTCTGGGCACAGTGTCCCTCCATGCCCACATGGGCGATTATGCAGACAGGGCCCTGCTGTCTAACCCACTTCTGGATGATGACTGAAGCCCAAAGTGGAGCAACCCGCCTGGGAGTGGAGGAGCCCAGCTCCTCGCCACGCCACCCCACCCTGGAGCCACCCACTCCCGTTAGGGTCAGGGAGGGCTGTCCACACTGCAGGAGCCCTGCAGCTGGCCTCTGGTGACTGATGGCTCTTTTCACAACTACTCCTGAGAAAATGCATCTGACAGAGAGGACTCCCGCAGACCAGACTCCAGTCCTGGCCGAAGGTTTGCTGTCAGGAGGCACGATGACCCCTGGGACAGGAGCTCTCCTGGGGGTGAGCCTTGGCCACCTGTGCCCACCATGCCTGCTCCCAGCTCCAGACACCTCCTGACGCTCCTGGAGCAGGTTTCAAGTTCAGGACAGAAACGGATGCGCAGCACTATCTGCCTGGGGTAGGCCAGGGTAAACGACACGGGTCACCCTCAGTGGGCAGCCCTCGCTCAGTTCATGCTCCCACTGCTGAGCCCTCGTCTTTTCCCAGGGAAAGATGTTGCTATAAAGTTGTTGAGACCCTGGGGACTGGGTTTTCCCAGGGAACTGCGGACCACAGTGCACACGTAACACTTGTTCTATGTCTTTTAAAAAAAAATCATTTCTTTGGAAGGCAGAGAGACAGAGAGGGAGACATACACAGCCAGATCTCCCATCCACAGATTCACCCCCCAGAGGCCTGCAACAGGGGAGACTCCAGTGTCCCACGTGGGTGGCAGGAACGCAAGCCACCATCCACTGCTGCCTCCTCAGGTCTGCATTAGCAGGAAGCTGTGTCGGGGCAGAGCAGGATTCAAACCCAGGCACCTCCGATAGGGGATGTGGACTTCCACTTGTGTTTTTTTTTTTTTATTTTATTTATAGAAAGGGAACAAATTTCACGTATTTCATATATACAGTTTTAAGAGCATAATGATACTTCCCACTCTACCCTCCCTCCTCCACTCACTCCCACCCTCCCTCCTCCTCCTTCCCTTATTTTTCTGTTAATTTTTGCAATGTCAATCAAACCACTTAACCAAGTGCCTGTTCCCTGCTCCGTATCTCAGCCGCCTGCATTATAGCCTACTCGGTACTAATTGCTACCCTGGGCACCACTGCAGTGGTTGTATAAATGTTCCCAGATATGTCACTTTTTAAAACCCTTTCATTTTGAAATAATCTTAGGTATACAGAAGAATTGCAAAAATGTCACCCATGCTTCCCAAGTGTCGACTGGTGTCTTTCCCCTGTGGTTAACGTGGTACAGAGCTGTGGTGCATTTACCAAGACTGAGAAATACAGCGTCTGTACTCCACTGACCATTGAGCCCCCATCTTTATTTGGATTCTACCCCATCTTTATTTCGAATTTCTACCGTGGTGAAAGTGGGCCTTATGCTTGCCCGTGATGTACCCCTCAGGCCCTGCCTGCATTTCTGTCTACAGAGCCGTGGAACGATAGCGCTAGGAGAGCTCTGTGTTCTCTTATGTGATGTTAGTGCCTCAGTTTCTCAGTCTGTAAGATGGATCCACGAGTTCCGCGTGCAGTGAGGACATGCACACCCTGCCCACTTCAGTTAGCTCCACTCTCGCCGTGGCCCCTGCGAGATCAGACCAGGAGCAATGGGCATCTTCATGCAGACCGTTCACTCGGTGTCAATCCCAGAGCGAATTAAATGGAAAGATTCGCTCTTCGATGTTCTGCACCCTCCCGAATCTTCAACGAGTTCTAGTAAGTGGTATCATTATCCTCACTGTAAAGATCAAAAGGCAGAGGCCCTTGTCTTCATACTAACTTTATTTTCATTTAGATGCATCTCCCATGTAGGACACTGACAAAAGGAACAGGCCACTTGGCCTGCGTTCACCCTCGCAGAGGCCAGTGGATGTGTGTGGAAAACCCAGGCACGGCCCCATTGCGACTTTGGATGGTCACTGATCCCCTCCTCACAATGCCTGTTGGGGAAAATTGAGGGTAATTGATCATCTACTGGGAAGGGATATTTTTTACAACAGTTTTAAAAATCTCTCAGAAAAATGGCAGAATACATTAGTTTCACTGCATATTTTTGGCAAAAACATCCATTTTACAAGTAGTAATGTTTACAGGAAATCTTAAATTTACCTAATTCTTATAGAGCAATATTATGTTCATTTTATTTGTGATATGAATACTGCTGATACTAATATCTCTGTAAGATAAGGGTCTTATACACATTTATGTCATTAAAAAGCACTGAATGATTGTTATGAATTTTTCATGCAGAATTCAATTTTTTTCTGAAGTTTGAACTCAAAACTCACTGAGGGGTTTCTATCTTGTTCACAGTGGACACCCACACAGGGCCATGGGGGAAGGACTCAGGAGTCAGGCTGGGGGTGCCAGGTCCAGGTGCTTAGCACCCTGGGGCAGACACCCAGCCCAACTTCATGCTGGCCTCTGGACCACAGTCACCTGGGCTTTGGCTCAGGGGTGTGCACCACGGCTGCATTTGTTTTTTAATCATGTTGGGCTCTTTTATCTATGATGGCTTTCTAATACTGAGAGTCCTCGTCTCGTGGGCAGAAAAGTCTTATTCCAACTTAGGGTACGGCTGTGGGTTTCTAGCACACTCACCTTCTGGAAACCTCTCCAGCACTCTGCTCCATGGTCAAGGCAGCATGTGCTGGCTTTCACACGGCTCAGGTAATAGTACACTGCTGTTTTCATCCACTTGTATTTCAATTCCAGCAAATGTAATCACTTTTCCAAATTATGAGTCTGATAAGAGTGTCCTCATGTTTGGCTCTCAGCATCATGGGAAGGTCCCGCCAGTTTCTTTATGTGAAACGCTTGCCCTCTCTCTGCCCATTTGCTGCAGTCTGTAATTATTTTCAGCTACTGCTGTGCTGTGCCATACATCTTGACCCTCGTCCATAACTTTTCACAAATATTTCTCCAGGATTTTTCACATTATTTGTATTTTAGTTGTGTTGGCTTTATTGTACAAAAGTCATGACTTTCATCTTTCACTTTGTAATTCCCTTAAATTGCTCCAATTATTAGAAAATTGTTGGTTCTAAACAGTTAACTAATATCTTTTCAGAAGTAACTGAAAGTATCTTTAGTGTTTTCCCTTTTTAAGGGAAAATGGATATATTTGGGGCCAACGCTATGGTTTGGGGTAGCAGGTAAAGCCGCAGCTCGCAGTGCTGGCATCCCATATGGGTACCAGTTCGAGTCCTGGCTGCTCCACTTCCGATCCGCTCTCTGGGAAAGCAGTAGAAGATGGCCCAAATGCTTGGGCCCCTGCACCCATGTGGGAGACCCAGAACAAGCTCCTGGCTTCTGACTTTGGATCAGCCTGGCTCTAGCCATTACAGCCACTTGGGGGAGTGAACCAGCAGATAGAAGATCTCTCTCTCTCTCTCTCTCTCTCTCTCTCTCTCTGCCTCTCTGTCCTTCAAGTAAATAAATAAATCTTTAAAAATATAAAAATAAAAATGGGTAGATTTGGGGGGAGGAATTTGGCCTAGCAGTGAAGAGGCTGGCCGGGGAGCCCGTGTCCCGTACTGGAGAGCCTGGGTCAGAGTCCTGGCCCCCTTCTCAATCCCAGCACCTGGGGATGCACACGCTGAGAGGCAGCCATGATGGCTCACAAAGCTGAGGCCCTGCCGCCGCAGGGGAGCCCCAGACTGAGTTCCCACCTTTGTCCCGCTCCCAGATGCTTGCCTGTTGGGGGCATTTGGAGAGTGACCCAGCAGATAGGAAACTCCCTCTCTCTCTCCCTCTCTCTCTGCCTCTGTCTCCCCCTGCGTTTCAACTAAATAAAGCAAACAAATAATAAGTTTTCAAGCATTTGGACAGGTGATGTCAAAATTAAAAGTTGGTTATTGGCTCCAGTTGCCATGGATCTCATCTTCATCTTTTCTTTCATGAAGATTCTCACAGCCTCGAGGTCACTGTCTCGTGCAAGCTCTGCTGAATGTCCCATGTAATGTCAAGGACATTGCTCTCACACCAAGCCTCCCTCGCAGCAGTGTCTCGTGCCTCTAGACACGGAGGGCTGGGAATGAGCTGCTGAACTGATCCTTGCACTGAGTATTTTGCAGTGTAAACTGGTGCAGCCACTGTGGCAGGGAGTATGGAGAGATCTCAGTAACCTGGACATGGACCTACCATACGACCCAGCCATCCACTCCTGGGAATTTACCAAAACCAAAAGAATTCAGCGGCTGAAAGAGTTATCTGCACCCCCATGTTCATTGCAGCACAGTTCACAATAGCTAAGACCTTGAATCAACCCAGGTGTCCAAAAACCGTTGACTAGGTAAAGAAATTATCATATATATACACTATGGCTACTACTCAGCTATAAGAAAAAAAATGAAATCAGGTCTTTTGCAACAAGATGGATGCAACTGGAAACATTATACTTAGTGAAACAAGCCATCCCCAACAGACAGATGCCGTATGTCTTCCCTGATCAGAGGTAATGAATAGATTAACTAAAATATAATGTACAGAAGTAAAATAGACATTTTGACAGTTAGTGGTGGTTATAGCCCTGTCTCTTTCATTGAGGAACAGCATTTTGTTTTGTTTTGTTTATTTTCTCTTCATTGTGTTTGTTAAACTCTTTTACTTCGGGTAGTGTTAGCTATATGATCATAAAGTGTAGTAAAATAAGACCATTGTAAAAATGAGAGGGAGGGGGAGGAAGCGTTGGAACATGGGTGGGGGAATGGGTAGGGGTAATGGTATAAAGGAAATATATGGAATATATATCCTAAATAAAATATATAATAAAAAATCAAAAGAAAACTGGGAAGGGAAGGAGGAGGGAGAGTGGGAGCAGGGAGGGAGAAGGGTAGCATGGAAGGATCATCATGTTCTTAAAACTGCGCACATGGGGGCTGGCGCTGTGGCGCAGTGGGCTAATCCTCCACCTGCAGTGCTGGCATCCCATGTGGGCGCCAGTTCGAGTCCCGGCTGCTCCACTTCTGATCCAGCTCTCTGCTATGCCTGAGAAAACAGTGGAAGATGACCCAAGTCCTTGGGCCCCTGCACCCACGTGGGAGACCGGGAAGGATCTTCTGGCTCCTGGCTTCAGGTAGGCCCAACTCCGGCTGTTGTGGCCATTTGGGGAATGAACCAGTGGATGGATGGAAGATCTTTCTCTCTGTCTTTACCTCTCTCTGTAACTTTGCCTCTCAAATAAATAGATAAAATCTTAAAAAAAAAAAACACCCGTATACATGAGATTTGTTCCCCTTATGTAAATATAAAACTTTTTTAAAAAAAGGAACATGAGGGCTGGCGCCGTGGCTCACTAGGCTAATCTTCTGCTTTGCAGTGCCAGCACACCGGATTCTGTCCCGGTTGCCCCTCTTCCAGGCCAGCTCTCTGCTGTGGCCCAGGAGTGCAGTGGAGGATGGCCCAAGTGCTTGGGCCCTGCACCCCATGGGAGACCAGGAGAAGCACCTGGCTCCTGGCTTCGGATCAGTGCAATGCGCCGGCCACAGCGCGCCGGCCACGGAGGCCATTGGGGGGTGAACCAACGGCAAAAGGAAGACCTTTCTCTCTCTCTCTCTTTCACTGTCCACTCTGTCAAAACACACACACACACACACACACACACACACACACACACGAGGCAAAGCAGGGGCTGCCAGACCACAGTGTTTGCTCTGCCTTCCAGGACAGTGGCTGGGGGAGCAGTGTGTTTGGGTCCCCAGGAGTGGAGTCAGGCGGAAACGCCCCTGGCCGCGCAGTACACACACAACCCTGCACGCTCGGGTGCTGGAGGGCCTGGGTGGGCTTGCTGCACTGGGCACTCACACCCCCCTCTCCCCCCCGCCTCTCAAAGCAGACCAGCGCCCAATGCGGAGTGCTCTCTGTGACACACGTTCTGAGGGAGCAGAGGCTTCTGGGAGCTAGAAAGCCAGACTTCTGATCGCTGAGCTGACTGAGAATGCCTGAATCCTCGCCAGGTGGAGAGTGAGATGAGCTTCAGAGTGGCTATTCAATACTAGATTTTCTGTTTTTATTTAAAATTTTTTAGACTTTTATTTATTTGACAGAGTTAGACAGTGAGAGACAGAGAGACAGAGAGAAAGGTCTTCCTTCTGCTGGTTCACCCCCCAAATGGCCACCATGTCTGGCGCTGCGCCGATCCAAAGCCGGAGCCAGGTGCTTCTCCTGGTCTCCCATGGGGTGCAGGGCCCAAGCACCTGGGCCATCCTCCACTGCACTCCCGGGCCACAGCAGAGAGCTGGCCTGGAAGAGGAGCAACCGGGACAGAATCCGGCACCCATATTAGATGCTGGCACCATAGGCGGAGGATTAACCAAGTGAGCCATGGTGCTGGCCCAAAATTTTTCTGGTTTTTTTTTTAAAAACTGAGCAGCAAGGTTAGAAATGTCCCCAATACTTTCCCATATCCACTAGGATGCTCACTGAATGTGTTGATATGGGAGGATCTTAACAAATAGTTCAACTTGTTCACGGCTTTTTAAAGTGTCAATCATATGCAATTTGATGATTTTTGAAAGAGTTGTATATGTATGTATGTATGTATTCATAAGAATGATGAGCTTGTGATGTATTTTTTTCCCTATGTCCTGTCTGGCATTTCATTTCATATCAGAAATGTCACACAGATGTCCACTGTCATTAGTCAGGGCAGTACTAGACATAAACTATTTTAGTTATTGAAGTGAAAGACATAAAGCTGTCACACTTACAGGTATTATTACCAATGACAGAGGAAACCCAAGGAAATGTAAAAACAACGTGCTAAGTTTTTTTGGATGAAATTTGTTGGATGAAAGACCAACCACCTGCATGGAGCTAACAACTACTCAGAAAACGCTGTTTTGATAGCAACCAGATAGTTAGAGTAACCAGTATTAAACCTAATAAAAATTATTCATTATCATTGTGCAGAAAATTACGAGCATGTTGTTAAAAAATATTTAAAAAGACCAAACTATATATCCTATTCCTGAGATAGATGCGTAACTAAAAAGGCATCGATTCCCCCCAAATTCAGCTGACGGGTCTGTGCAGCTGTACCCCAAATCCCAGCAGGGTCTTTCTGATGAGAGACTCTGGAGTCGTTATGGAAAAGCCAACAGCCAAAAACAGCCTGGACCATTTTAGGAAGAAAAGGTGGGGAGGGTGCTTTCTTTACCTGACAGCAGGAATTTATTTAAGCTCTTGTTTACCGAGACAATGAGGTGCACTAGGGAGATCAGGAAACAGAGTCACCCACCAGAGGAAATTACAATGCGACAAATGTACAATATGCGTTTAAACGAGCAGTTCAACAATTGGGTCTCATCTTGAACAAGAAATTGCCTCCCTACGTTGTGTCTTGTACACAGATCAGTTCAGATGGGAAGAGCCTCCCTTAATATAAAGAGAAAGCTCAGAAGACATAGAAGAAAATTTGGGAGAAGATCTTTAGGATCTAGGAACACAAATCAAAAATAATGATTGACAAAAGTGGGAACTTCAAAATTAAAAGCCATTCATCAACAGACATAAAAAGAATTGAGAAAAATCAAGACATAAACAACAAGCTGTTTGGGGGAGTATAAACTGCAAAACAAATATCCAGCGTACTGAGAGAACTACAACGGGAAGATAGAAAATCTCCAAAGGAGAAAAACAAAACAAATGACGAAACTCCAGCATCCAAGAAACACGGAAATGTGGTCAAATCCAGGAGTAATCAAAACGGACACTGAAGAACACGAAAGCTGTTACTTGGGTAATAACTCACTTTGGGGGAGCAAAAAGCTAAACTATCCAAGAGCTAGGGTGAATGTGGCTCCGTTTCTAATCTGCTCGATGATTTTGGAAGGCAAGTTGGCCACATCAGGCAAAACTAAAGACAACAGACACTCTGTGATCCAAGGATTGTACCCCTGGAAAACCTGTCCCCCAAATCCTCACAAATGTTCACAAGGAGATAGGTCCTGAAAACCTGCACTGAACCAATTTTTATATAAAAACAAATCAAAAAGAACCTAAAGCAAAATTATTTTCAATGCTTATTTTTTCAAAAGAAAAATAAACAGAATTGAAGCATATTTGTATAAAAAAATCTCATACAGCATTGGAAAAAAACTATCGACATAGAAAAACTAGGTTGCAGAATAATAAATACAATACTGTTTATACCTCATTTTAAATTTGCAAATCATTACTAAGTGTTATTTGCATGTGGCTCATATGGTGTGAAAATATTAAAAACCCAGGAGAGAAAGAGAAACACCAACTTTCAACAGTGAAGCCATGGATGCAGAGGGAAGGTGATGAGCTTGAGACAGAACGCATGATTGTGGGTAGGGCGGGCGTTGTTCTCACCGGCTGGTACTTCTGATGGCGTCAACAGGGTGGGAGCTACACGGGCACTCACCACGCGATGCTTGAGTGATATGTTTAGGATACTGGTAGACTTGTGTGTGTTTGCCCCCCGGCTGTTGAAGTCTGAGTACAGCCCAGATGTCTGCAATCTTAATAAACATCCCAGAAGCTAGGGCAGGGGACAACCAGGATACAGAGCAGCTCTGTATCCTGGAAGACTTTTTAGCCTAAAATGAGGGGATATTAATAGTAACACAGCAAACGTTCCAGAAATCTAGGAATAAGTACGTTGGTCTAGAATGGGGCCCGTGGTGGTCAGACAATGTGTTTTTTCGTTCCAGATTCTGTCAAATATTACTTTTGTGCAGAAATTAGAAATTGCACAGGATCCCAGGAGCACAGTGCAGAACAACGTGAACCAAGTGAATGCCCACATGGCTCCCACTTCTCTTCCAGCGACTAATCACGCAGACGGGGCCTCTCCTAACCAAACAACCGAGTTCCCTTTGTTCAACAAATATTCACTGGCTCACAAGTGCATGTCCAGACACTGGGGATGCAGTGACCTCCGTGGTCCCTGGAGTTTCTATATGAGCAGGCCAGACCAGGCCAGGCCAGACCCAGCCAGGTGCAGACATGGGAGCCTGGAATGGTCACAGCTGACGACAACAGGCAAGGCCTCAGGCTGACTCCTGAATCTGTGAGCCTCTCCCATTTTGCCTCTAGTTGATGTAAGGAAATTTAGGTGCTTGGCAAATTCTCTCGATATTTGATTGCCATATTTCAAAATAAAGAGATATATTTCGAGCTATTGTGTTCTGGAAAATTGCAAGTTTTTGATATATCTGTAATACCTACTAGGAACTCGTCGAAAATCTATGATTCTGAGGTCTATTAATACAGAGCCTGAAATAATTTAATTTTACATTCTGTAAAAGTGCTTCTTGAAAAATCCAGTGGTATTTAGGGGCAGGCATTTGGCCAAGTGGTTAAACTGCCCATTGGGACACACATGTCCATTATCAAAATGCCTGGGCTCAATGACCAGCTCCGGCTCCCAACTCCAGCCTCTTGCTAATGTCTCCACGAAGCAGTGGTGGGGTCTCAAACACCTGGGCTTCTGCCACCCGTGGGAGAATCCTGAATTGCGTTCTTGGCTCCCAGCTTCAACCCCAGCCTGGGCCCATTGGAGGCTTTTGGGAAGTGAACCAGAAGGTGGAAGCACTTTTTATCTAGCTCAGTCTCTTTGTCTCTTAAATGAACCATTTAAAGAATTCAACGGTTTTAAAATAAATGCTAAATACAAAATCTTGCTTTAAACAATTTCTATCTTTGTGAGGAAATTGTTACACATATAATGACTGTATATAAAACTTGGAAGATTCATAAAGTATTAAAGAGGAATAAAAAAACTACAACTCAGAAAAAATATCTGATATATTTGTATGTTTCTTTAGCATTCTTTGTTTCAAAATAAACATGAAAATAAAAAATGTTTTCTGGTTGACTACCCAGATGGCAATGACCAGTGCTGGGCCAGGTAGGTCAAAGCCAGGAGCCAGGAGCCAGGAGCCAGGACCTTCTTCCAAGTCTCCCACACGGCTGGCAGGGACCCAAATATTTGGGCCATCTTCTGCTACTTTTCCTAGGCCATCAGCAGGGAGCTGGACCAGAAGTGGAGCAATGGGGAGACAAATTGAAACCCATATGGGATTCTGGCATCTCAGGGGGAGGCTTTACCTGCTTTTCCACGAAGCTGTCCCTACCCCTGTTACTTAAATGTGAATATTTTGCCCCAAAAAGTCCATTAGCATTTCACTGTTGTTCCTTTTTCATTATTTATGCCACTTAGACTCCTGGAGCATGGAAGTGTTAGGAAGTGGCTCCTGCCCTGAAAATGGATGCAGAAAACCATGAAAAAATATTAAGGGCTAAGGCACCCAATGCTTTGGACAAAGGGGAGATGCACAATTCTGTGTTGGAATGGTAAGATTTGCACTTTTCCCCTCTTTCAAATACTCTTCTACTTCAGAGCCGCTGGCTCTGCTAGCAGCACTGCTATTTCAGTGTCAAGGACGTGATGGAGAGCTGTGCTTTCTCTGTGAAATGTGTGGGCTGTGGTAGCGAGTTGCTCACAGTAGCACAGCCACCGACACTGCCACAAAGGCCAAGAAGAGGAGCAGTCATCCGGAAAGGGGAACAGCAGAACACAGGAGCTATGCACACACACAGGGCCGGTAGGTTCAGAAGCTGCGCATTCAGGGAAGTGTGTGTGAGTGAGTGTGAGTGTGTGTGTGAGTGTGTGTGTGAGAGTGTGAGTGTGTGTGTGAGTGTGTGTATGTGTGAGTGTGTGAGTGTGTGAGAGTATGTGTGAGTGTGTGAGAGTATGTGTGAGTGTGTGTGAGTGTGTATGAGTGAGTGCATGTGTAAGTGTGTGTGTGTGTGAGTGTGTGAGTGTGTGTGTGAGTGTGAGTGTGTGTGTGTGTGAGATCCACCAGTGGAAAGTCCTCTCAGAAGCAGAAGGGAGAGTCACCTGCCCCTGTGGGACATGGAGAAATACTGTGGTGTGGCTCAACTCACAGACTCAGGGGCAGAGTTTCTAATGTATGTCCTTGCCACTGCAGGATTTGGTAAGATATTTAAACCTTCTCTGCCTCAGTTTCCTCATTTATAAAATGAGGGCAATAAGAGAATCACTCTTGCCAAGATCTATGAGAATTAAATGAGTTAATGCACGGTGGAGGCACTAAGCATGAGGTCAGAATTTAGCACATCATCTGCAAAGCACTCAGTAAAGACATCCTATCATTAACACCATCATCACCAACACCACCACTATCAACATCATTACCACCATCATCACTAACAACATCATCACTATCAGCATCATCACCATCGTCCTCACTATCCAAATCATCATCACCACCACTATCATCACCATCACCACTGTCAGCATCACCATCATCACCAACATCACCATCATCACTGTCAACATCACCATCACCACTGTCAGCATCACCATCACCACTGTCAGCATCACCATCATCACCAACAACATCACCATCACCACTGTCAGCATCACCATCACCACTGTCAGCATCACCATCACCACTGTCAGCATCACCATCATCACCAACAACATCACCATCATCACTGTCAACATCACCATCACCACTGTCAGCATCACCATCACCACCACTGTCATCACCATCAACACCAACAACATCACCATCATCACTGTCAGCATCACCCTCATCACTGTCAGCATCACCATCATCACTGTCAACATCACCATCATCACTGTCAACGTCACCATCACCACCACTGTCATCACCATCATCACTGTCAACATCACCATCATCACTGTCAACATCACCATCATCACTTGCAACATCACCCTCATCACTGTCAGCATCACCCTCATCACTGTCAGCATCACCATCACCACTACACACATTAGCATCAGCTGTCACCATCACTATCCTCAGGAGAAGCACAACACCTCCACTATCATCATCACCATCAACATCACCATCACCCTCATCACTGTCAACATCACCATCATCACTATTAACATCAGGGTTATCATCAACACTGTCACCATCACTATCCTCAGGAGAAGCACAACACCTCCACTATCAGCATCACCACCACCACCATCAACATCACCTTTGTCATCATCCTGATCACCCATGAATTATTTCTCAGTGAAGTTATGAAGAAAGAATAAATCCAATAAAAGGTAACTACAATGGTTCCTGGTCAGGCCTGCACATATTTTATATTGGATGTACCGTTTTATGAACCTCCAAATTGGCACACTTACAATTCTGGCCACGCAATCTAACTTGTTTAAAGTTTTGTGAGTGAATGAAAAATATTTCCTTTTCTAAATTCCTGAGTTTTCACTAATTATCAATTCTGATGCTAGATAGACAAAAGAGAAACATCACAATTTGTCTCTGAAATGCCTCAGGTTTCCAACCTGAATCCTGCTTTACACTTTCCCAGCATTCATAGTTCCTGACACTACAGGGAATGACTTTCCTCTCGCATCACCCTGGGGATAAAGACTCAGGCAATGACCTCATGAATTAGGAGGCGTTCAGATGTGCAGCCACTGGCTTGGCCCTTCCTGGTCCTCACCCATCTATTGAAGTTTCTTCAGGTACGATTTGAATGGAGAGCACAGGACACTCCGATGGGTAAGTCATGGGCTGTGGAAGGCTCAAGAAGACATGAGGACTGCATGGAGATGGCACAGAGGAGAAGGGGGCCGTGAGCAACCCCTCGTCCCACTGGATTGAAAGATGCTGATGGGAGGGAGTGCAGAGAGAGCCAGCGCTTTCCTGAGACCAGGGAACAGACTTGAGTTCTTTAGGGAGCATTTCTGAATTCAATGTATTCAATGTAAAAAGTCAAAGGGATCCTAAACCAAGTGGTCAAACACTATCAAGTGAAAAGTTTTTAAAAAGGAAGTGAGAGGAGGATTTTAGTCCTGGAGGGTTTTCATGGGCTTTCGCAAAAATGTCTGTCGAAGAATGAAATGGGTTGAGTGGGTGAGGGGGTGCAGGGACCCTACCATGGCTGGAGCCTCTGTGGCCACAGGCGAGGCCAGTCCAGCGGTGGGGAGGTGGCCACAACCAGTCCCATGATGCCACGTGCTGGGCTGGCCACTCTGCCACTGGGCCTGGCTCTCAGACTCGTTGCTGGAGGATTCCCTGTCCCACACGGAGGATGACTGTGGTCTGCTCTGGCTTTGGAGATGCCAGGGACAGACGCAGCAGAAGTGCACATGGGCACACCTGCTGCCACTACACTGGGGCTCTGTGCTCACAGGACTTTCCCTGTTCTGATGCAGCCACCTTTAGGCTTGGCTTCTGCAGCAGTGCCAACTCAGACCCAACCTTTGGACTCGTCTTGGAGACACAGTTTTTCACATTATCTCAGCACAGGGCAGGAACAAGGAGCCACAGAGCCCAGAGCCTGAGTGTCCGCTGAGGTGAGCCCCATCTGCACAGGGCCCACACCTCCACGTGGGCAACCTCCGCAGACCCTCAGCTCTGCTGACACAGTGCGTTGCTGTCACCGTCCTCGGCGGCTGCTGGCAGAAGTCGGTTCTGAGACACGAGCCACAGTACTGAAATCTGACAGTACCTGAGTGCGGCTCCATCAGGCCACGTGGGGCTGCAGGGGTGGAGAAGGCATTGAAGCCGGGGCACATGCAGGCTACGATGGGCAGGGAGATGGTGTGGGCATCGCCATTATCTGCAGGTGTGTGAGGTGCACATTCACGTGGCATTCCACCAGCGACCAAGGCCACCCCCAGTCATCTTCCCCACTGTCATTGCCATCTAGAGACCCAGGTACACTTTTGCCCTAGACACTACGAGGTACCCCCATCTTTATGACACCTTTTACCTTTTCTGGCATAGAAGGCAGAACCCATGGCGGCTTAGGTGATTCCCTGTCTGGAGTTTGCACCTGTGTGACCCCGTCCTTGGCTAGAACTCCTGTGTCACCCTTCCCTCCTCTCCGTGGCTCTCTCTGATGGCCAGAGCAAGGCAGCCAGGAGAGTGAGGGCCACTCCACCACCGCCGGCTACACCTGCACGCACTCCACCCGCTCCACTTTAAATCGCTAGGAGGTAATGTGGGACATAATAGATCACACAGACGACTGGTTACTTCATCTGCACCAAACCAGTCTTAATTGTCACATCCACACTGGAGTGTTTAACGTTTTCAGGAGCTCATCCCCTGGCTTACATCCCTGCAGGGCCCGGTGCAGAAGGAAGCATCATGACAATGCTGATGTGTTTGTGCTGTTTAAGTCAGCAGAGAGGTGAGGGATGGCCTTGCAGTGGTGTTATTTAAAGTGTGAACCACATTGCTTGGAGACAAAGTCATTCCCCAATGAGATCACAAGAGGGAACGCATGCCCATTTACTTGCCATATACCTGCAACACACATGTTACATGTATGTGTCCCCGTGTACCTGGAAACTACCTTTAATGTGAAGTCCACACTTTACATGAAAGAAAGACTTACATGAAGAAAGACTTGCTGCTAGCATTGAGAGAAACTTTCAATCACCTGTTTGCAATGCAACGTAAAACTAAATAACCCAAATTGTAGGCAATTGTGTCATCAGTAACAGCCAATAACTCAAGGGCATCTTGCATTGAGCCTTTAGCCAATTAAATAATGACTGTCACCAGCCACCCTGGGGGATCTGTGGCCTGGATGGAGGGAACACGCCCCACAGAGGGAAGGGCAGCTGGATGGCGTCCGCTTTTGGACTCTGTTGGGTGGCTGAGTCTTGTAGCGCTAGGAGGGCTCCAACTCCCACGGGAGGCTTTCCACGGAGGCAGGGTCCTCCCAGCTGAGCGAGGGCTTTCCCTTTGCAACGGAAGGTTTGTTCACTAGCCTTGCTTCTTATTTTAAGTAGAAATGCTAGGAATTCTCAGGCTCTACTTTGAAAATAGACATAATCTTAATTTTAGTATTTAGTTTATTTCCTACCACAGATGTTAATTTGCTTACATTGTAACTACATGACTTTTAATAATTTACTGCAGGCTTATTAAAATTGTGGTTAGCTTCCTGTAAGTCACAAAATTTCACTTCTTCCCCAGAAACAAAAAATCCCTAGGCCCTCTCATGCTGCTACACTTGGAAGTTTTCCATTTTGCAATAAGCATGCCCACAAATGGCTGGAAATAACATAGACAATAACTCTACGATCATTTCCGTCATTGTCTTAAATTAGTGAGGGCTCGTAAGACGCAGTTTTAATGGGCAGCCCCTTGATAGAGCTTTAACATAAGATCTTCCTGTTGCCCCCCCCCCCCGCCCCTTCCCATGCACCACTGTGAAAACCCTGTGAGTGTTCCCAGGGCATCTGATTCACGCACAACCACACGCTGCCCTGGGAGGACACCAGCCACTAAAGGCATCTGAGAAACAGTCACCTGCCAGGTATGGGATCACCCGCACAGGTTTTTGCAGTCAGTATCTGAAAATTGCCTCTCCTTGAGTATTATTAGCTTTTCTTTCTACCGGATATTGGGTACACGGTCGGCTGGCTCACACGTGTGCCCGGCCTACAGCCGGTGGTGAATAATGAACTCTCCATAGTTTTTGAAAGAGACTTGAAGCACTCTCCCAGGAAACAAACTACATTTCCCTGTTGTGAAGGAAGGAAGACCCACCATCACTCCTGTTTGCAAAGACTACCAGTCCCAGCTCTGGAGGTCAATCAGCACATTGTTGCAGACAAGCACTGCATTAGAATAGCTTCTGAAAAAATAGATTTGAATTTTAAAGGGGCGTATTCATTTATTTTTATTTATTTGAAAGGCAAGGAGGGGAGAGAGGGAGGGAAGGAGGGAGAGAGGGACGAAGGGAGAGAAAGAGAGAGAAAGAGAGAGAAAATCTCTTCCTTCCGCTGTCAGGCCAAAGCCAGGAACCAAAAACTGCTTCTGGGTCCCCCAGGTGGGTGACAGGGATCTATCACCTGGTGCCTCCCAGGTGCATGTTAGCAGGAAGGCGGATCAGAAGCAGAGGCGGGACTGGAACCCTGACTGACATAGGGGCCAGGCACCCAAAGGGCGTCTTAGCCCAGGCCACCACAACACCTGCCCCAGATTTGCACTTTAATAGATCAGTCCTTGAGGTCTGGGCAGCCAAGAGGCACTTCCCGCAAGCATGGATGCGTCTGTGAGAGGGCTGGTTGAGAACGCAGATTTTGGATCAGGAGCTGCAGCTCCACTGCATGAACCGTGTATGCTTAGGCAGGGCACTTCACCTTCCAAAGCTCCCATTTCCTCATCTGTAAAATGCCAGTAATGATAAGATGCTGGCGAGTACCCTGTCTGAAACGCTGGTGACTACCCCTGTCTGAAATGCTTGGTATCAGAAGTGCTTCAAATTTCCAATTTTTTTGAACTTTGGGATACTTGTAAATACATAATGAGACATCATGGGGATAGAACACAAGTCTAAACACAAAGCCCATTTATGTTTCATATACACCTTATGCCCATAGGCTGAGGGTGCTTTTATATATTTTTAATAATTTTGTGCATGAACTAGAGTGTCATGATACAGAATTTTCCTCTTATGGTATCATGTCCATACTCAGCACGTGTCACAGCTTGGAGCATTTGGATTTGGGGTTTTGAGATTAGCAGTGTCAGCCTGCTGCACCTTCTTGGTTGTGCTGCGTTGGGAATCAATTAGATAACACCTGTAAAACACTCGGCTGCTCGCTCTTTTGGGGCCAAGAATCTTAGACCAAATCATTTAATGAATTGAAAATTAGGATTGTGGGGCACAGTAAACCAGCTTCTCTCAGAGGGTCTGCATCCTGAATTTTATTAAGAGATGACATAAAAACGGAATTTTGTTTTAACAATAAATGTTTACATTTAAAGATGAACAAAAAGCCCCGAGAACTAAAAGAGTTTCATAGGTAGAGAAAGAGTGCTTAATTACTACACAATATCTGATGTTAAGACTAACCACGGGGCAGGCATTGTGGTGTGGGAGGCAAAGCAGCTGCCTGTGACACCAGTACCTCATATGGGTGCAGTTTTGTGTCCTGGCTGCTCCCCTTCTGGTCCAGCTCCCTGTTGATGGCCTGTGAAAGCAGTAGAAGATGGTCCATGTGCTTGGTCTCCTTTATCCTCCTGGGAGACCCGGAAGAAACTCCTGGCTCCTGGCTCCTGGCTTTGGTCTGGCCCAGTGCTGGCTGTTGCTGCCATGTGGGGAGTGAACTGGTGGAAGGAAGATCTCTCCCTCTCTCTCTCAGTCCACTGACAGCCAGGGTAGGGGTTTCCCTCGCTCGGTCAGGCAGGGGTCAGGGAGCTCCTCTGTCTGCCACCACAAAGGCAAGGTCATGGACAGGTGGGAGTGCTCACTCAGGGACAGATCTATCTTGTCTTCATACAAGTCACTAATATGACAGGTTGTAGACATCCTAGAAATAAAATGCATTATGCAAACTTCACATATTAAAGAGCTGTAAAGATAAAACTATAAGACAGATGGGTTTACACATAGTGGATGAAAGACAGCTACTCGTGTGGGGAGTGTCCTCAAAGAGACGTCCACGGGAAACAGCCTCAGATGAGCACCCTCCAACACCAAGTGCTGCACCCAGGGCTCGGGTCGCCCAGGCCCTTTCTCCGTGCAGATGGTGATGGCAATGCTCTCTTCTGGGTCCGTGTTTGAGTTAATCTCAATTTTCCGTTCTGCGTTCACACTGGGAGTCGAGAACCAAGCAGTTGCTGCATGGTACATGACAGTCAAGAAACAGCAAACTGGCTTGGAAGAGCCATGGAGAACGGTAACCCAACAGCTGCATTGCTTGGATTCCATTATGCGTTTGTTTTTCTTACAACAGAAATAAGGCATTGAGTCTGTGCAGACCTAACGCTGTTAGACATGAGCTGGGTCGCCCACGGTCATGTCCACAAGTGGGCAGTCATTGCTGTCCAGCCAGAGGTGGCACCCGGCTGGAAGATTGCCAAATTTTAATTGAAACCCTCTGGAGAGCTGATCTTCTCTGCATTTTAATCTTTGATTCACCATTTAGTAGTTCTGTGATTTGGAAAAAAGTACTTAACTTTTCATTATTTCATTGGAAAGGCAGTGGAGACTCCCATGCACCGGTTCACTCCCCAGATGCCTGCAGCAGCCAGAACTGCTGGACGGGCTCAAGCCAGGGGCCAGGAACTCAATCAAGGTCCTCCTTGTGGGTGGCAGGGACCCAACCACTTGAACCATCACAGCTGTCTCAGCAGGAAGCTGGAATTGGGATCCAATGCAGTCCCGTACGGGACACAGGCACTCAAAGCTGCATCCTAAGTGATAGGCCAAGCGCTCACTCCCTTACTTAATGTTTTATTTAGCTTTATATTTCTACCTGGAGTATAGAGATAAAGCGGATTCACAAAATTAACACAGGCAAGGAATACACACGGTGCAGGCCCTGAGAGAGACATGGGTACACGAAGCCCTCACCTAAGAGACGCTGAGTTCTCTCATGAACACTTGTGTAGTTCTCATCAGCTTGGATGTCAACCCCACATTAGGAGCGGAAGGAAAAGGCTGATCTGTGCCTTGTTCTACGTCCATCCTACACAGGACACCATGGGAGCAAGGGGACATGCCCCCACCCCACCCCAGCCCCCCACCCTCTGGATGGGGCCAGCATAGGGACAGGAGGGACAGGGAGAAGCAGAAATGAAGGCCCAAGACTGTGTGTGGTTCTCTACCAAGCTGCTCTGAAGATGTGTGTGGCCCCTTTCACAGAGAACAAAGAGATGCAGGCATCAGCCCCAGTGGGACCTGCGGCTGTGGGGAACGTCCGTCCCCAGCCTTCCTGAGCGTCACTGAATGGAGCCTCAACTCTCACGGAAACAGCACTCTTGGTGGTAGGCGTGGTCTTACCCTAAGAGGGTCACAACCCCCCATCAATGAAGCGACACCTTCACAGTAGGGACTGCAGTTTAGAGCGCCTGAGACTTATCTTGAGAAAGGACCCACCACCGTGGGGCTCTGGTCTGAAACTGTGATCCGACAGTCCACTGCATTCCACTCGGCAGAGCACGGAATCTCCCCAGCATGATGGCTCAAGCTTGAAACAGACAGGCTGCACCTGTCCAACTGTTCAGACTGTAATTTGTCGATTGTCAAGACTGTAATTGATATTAGTTTCACATAGGCCTTAGGTCAGCTTGACCTTAGCAACCACGTATTCCCCCCAAGCCCAATCCTAGCAACCATGGATTCCCCCTTCCCGCCTTTGGATTTTGCCTTTATAAACCCCGTTGCTTTGAATTTTGGGGTTAAGAGTTCTTTGGGGCAGGAGCCCACTGTTGGCTGTCGACAATAAAGGACCATCAGATTTTATCAGTGTGCGGTGCTCCTCTGTTTGTACAGAAAGAGAGCAATTACAAGGCATTAACTTCAAAGTGTTTAATGGACTTCCTTCTAAGATTGGTAAAATAAAGGGGTGTCCTGGGGAAATGACCTTGTCACACACAGAGACACCTGTGTCGCCTGCTTCTCTTCCTGAGCGTGGCTCTGCCTTCACTCAGGAACGTCACCCTGAGAGTCTCACTTTTCCTTAAAACACTGCACAGAAACAGGATGTCTGGCCTTCCTCATCAAACGGGCTACAGGGGTGTCTTCGCAGAAAGTGGGAAGACTGGCTGACGAGAAGTTATCCAGACCACCGAACCAGAGGGTTTCCAGGTTGGGCGACTGCCAGGCGAGGGGTGTTTGTAGGACTTGAATGCGGAAAGCAGAGTGGGTGCCCACTTGGAGAAGAGGCTCCTACCCGGCAGTGGGCCAGGACGGAGAATCCAGCTGTCACCTCAGTGAGTGGCACAGCTCGCAGTGGCCCCACACACCCCACGGTTGGAAGAATGCACAGGACAGGCAGGAAATTGTGCACGGAGGCCGGGGAGCCACTTCCAACAACTCTCCTCGGCCTCCTGCTCCCTCTGCCCAGGGCGTGTGCTCCTGTCTGCTGCTCAAGAATCCCTTTCCTGATGCTTAGAATGTTCTCAGACACCGCGAAAATCCCACCCGAATGCAAGCCCAACAGCCCATACGATGCCAGGTGAGCCAGGCCCCAGGGACACGCGGGCCAGCACGGTGTACTGCTCGGCAGGAAGGTGGTGCTGGAAATACTAGACACGTTATTTCAAATTTCATTTACAGGAAGCCTTGCACAGTCCTTTGGGGAGGATGGATATGTCCAAAAATTCTTTTTTCCTGTTGATTTTTCATTTAAAAATACTAGTTTCTGCAGGCATGCATTCACATTGTCCAGTTTTTAGTGGGAAAGCAAATCATGTCTCAGTTCTCCTCTTCCCGTCCACGGTCTCCACTCACCATTACTACCCCTCACCCCCATTAGTTAGCCATAGTGACTAGTTTCCATCCCTCCAGATTCTTAGAAGTGCACAGATATGAATCCATACTTCTCCCTGTTAGAACACTAAACTTTTGCATCTTAAATGTGTCTATTAATAATGTGTCTGTGAGAGCTCTCCAGTTCACAGACTTCCTTCTTCTTTAATTGCATGGATGGACGGATACATGGATGCATGGATGGATGGACAGATGGACGATGGATGAAGCAGCAAATGTCATTTAACTAGTTCCATACTGAAGGACGCTTAGGTTTTTCTCGGTCTTTTGTGTTGCAGAAATATCACACTGAACGTGAAGGTGTGGCAGATGGTTTAAAGATTTGCAGAGCTGTCCATCTTTCCTGTTTTGTTTTTTGTTGTGTTTTCTTTTGGTAAATATTTATTCATTCATTTATTTGAAAAGCCAAGTAACAGAGATAGAGGGAGAGAGAGAAAGAGAGGGGCCCTCCAGAGAGACCTTCCATCTGCTAGTTTATTCTGCAAATGGTCAAAACAGCCAGGTCTGGGCCAAGTGAAAGCCAGGGGACCAGAATTGCATCTGGATCTCCCATGTGAGTGACAAGGGCCCAAGCAATTGAACCAAGTGCATTAGCAGGGAGCTAGATTGGAAGTAGAGCAGCTGAGACTTGAACTGGCACGCGAATGTGGATGCGGGATGTTGCTTTGACAGGCGGCGGCTTCACCCACTGCACAACCCTGGTCTCCGTCTTTCCTATTTTGGTGGACATTGTCAAGCTGCCCTCCATCAGCTTGTATTTTTCAACTTAAAAAAAAAAAAACCAGCCGGCGCCGTGGCTCAATAGGCTAATCCTCCACCTTGCGGCGCCGGCACACCGGGTTCTAGTCCCGGTTGGGGCGCCGGATTCTGTCCCGGTTGACCCTCTTCCAGGCCAGCTCTCTGCTATGGCCAGGGAGTGCAGTGGAGGATGGCCCAGGTGCTTGGGCCCTGCACCCCATGGGAGACCAGGAAAAGCACCTGGCTCCTGGCTCCTGCCAGGATCAGCGCGGTGCGCCGGCTGCAGCGGCGGCCATTGGAGGGTGAACCAACGGCAAAGGAAGACCTTTCTCTCTCTGTCTCTCTCTCTCACTGTCCACTCTGCCTGTCAAAAAAAAAAAAAAAAAAAAAAAAAAAAACCAGATCTTTAATAAGGCTATTTTTCAAAATAGGTTTCCAGTTCCAACATTGTTGCAAAACCCAGGGTGTTGAGTCTCTCCTTTAGCTGCCTATAGAAACCCAATTCTTCTCATTCTTCGCAATTCTGGAAAATATTCATTTAATTACAGAAAAGTGAAAAGGTAGCAGATATGCTTGTTGTTTGTACACGCAGACATGTGAGGAGACAGTGACTGGCCGCCACAGCTCCAGCTAGAAGTTGCTGGTGTGAAGGCCACCCTGACCCGGGCCCACACCCCCGGGCAAGAAGTAACTGTGTTGCACCTGAAGCAGAGCCCGAGGAGTCGACAGAGCTGGTCCATTGGGCAGCTCTGCTGTGGAAAAGGAGAGACAGCTTTCTGAGATAAGCCCCAAACACATTTACAAAAGAAGGTGGTGCGTAGCACCAAGTGTTTATGGAGAGCCTGGGGGTGGCTTTTAATAACCTGGGATGACTTTTGTTTCCCGAGTCACCCCCTGACAGGTGCGCTGAGTGGCAGGTGAGAAGTGTAGCGCCAGGGAAAGGGTTGTGTGGCCGTCCTGACTCTCCTGCTGTGTGGTCACTGGCCCGGCGAGGACCTGCCCGCTCTTCCAGGGGCGGGGACCGCCATCCGAGTTCAGCACCTGTCGGGCCCTGCTCTGAAGGGGAGGGAACACAGCCCCCTGACCTCACGGTTACCTCCTTCCACCCAGTGGCGAGGCGGCTCCAAAGCACAGACCTACCACCAGCGCGAAGGTTAGCTGGCCACGGCCTGCTCCTTGCTCGCAGGTGGCTGTGGACAATGTCCACCTGACGATACCGCCTTGCTTGTACGACAGATCACAAAATAGCCACATCTGGAAGTGCTTTCCCCAGAGTTGAGACATCCAAGCTCGTCACGGAGAACCAGGAAGTCAGACTGCAGGTAGCTGCCAGGTGTGCGCGGCCACAGAGGCCCTGGACCGACCTCTTGGACTTAATTTTTTTCTACTTTCACGTTTCCCACTGTTTTTATTAAAGCATCGTGGAAGTGGGTAGAACGTGGACTGCACAGCTCATCTAGTACCTGGGGTTGTTTTTGTCTGTCACCTACTTCATTCCATGTGAATGCATTTTCTATTCAGTTGAGATCTACATTCACTGATACTGGTATCAGGCTTATAATTCTGCACATAAAGTCAAACCTCACGTGAGAATAAAATGTTTAAACTTAACACCCTGTCTCTTATCCAGAAATTAATTCCGATTTTTCTTTTTTCACAAACATCTCCAATATGAATTCAGAGTCTCTTACTTTGTGCAACAATGTAGCCCGCATGCCCAGGCACCAAGGGTTTTCATCTTAATTACCATAAAATTGTAATTGATAAAGAAGAGAGTAATTTATTCCAGGAACCTGAAGGCTGCCTGACCTCTCCCGCCTGCCCTCTTGGCATCCACACAGCCACTGAGAAAGCAAACACTGGACCCCTGACCTCTCCCGCCTGCCCCTGGCCATCCACGCAGCCACTGAGAAGCCCAGCGCTGAATCCCATGGGGCAGGGCTGGCTCAGCGCATTTCTAGGCTGTTCAGCCGAGGCCAGCTACGGCATGAACACCTGAGATCAGCACCTGCAGCTCCCGATCACGGGCTGCACACGCAACGCAGGGTTTTCATTTACTTCTTTGCTTCGTGGCAGCCATTCGTCATCTGCTTCTCTTTTTTTATTTTTTGTAAACTGATACTTGTATTACCGTATTAGGCGCATCATTCAATATTAATAAATAGACATCTATTACATAACTCGTGCTGTATGTCATTTTATTAGAACTGGTAGTATCAATTCACCTCCAGTTGATGGACAATTAGATTAGGAAAGCATTTCACTATTATAAGCAGTGCTGTGACAAAAATACTTGTGTACACATCTGCTTATGTTGCTGGCTTATTTCTTCAGGATAAAATTCCAGTAGCAGAACTGTGGACTGTTTTCCTCTGAAGGTTTTGACTCATATAGACAGATTTCCCATCAGTGAGGTTCTATCAATTTATATTCCAGCCATGCCCAAAAAGTTGGATATTAGCACTTTTCCCAAAAGAAACCTTTTATTTAATGAGTACAAATTTATAAGTACAAATTTAGGAATACAGTTATTCTTCCCACCATCCCCACCCTCCCACCCACCTCCTCCTCCCTCTCCCATTCCCATCCTATTCTCTGTTAAGATTCATTTTCAATTAACTCCATACACAGAAGACCAACTTTGTGCTAAGTAAAGATTTCAACAATTTGCACACACACGAAACTGTTTGAGACAAGTTTTACAGTTAGTTCTCATAATACAACTCATTGAGGACAGAGGTCCTGCATGGGAAGTTAGTGCACAGTGACTCCTGTTGTTAATCTAACAATTAACAGTCTGAAGTATGATATCAGTGATCACCTGAGGCTCTTGACACGAGCTGCCTAGGTTATGGAAGCCTTTTGAATCCACGAACTCTGTCAGTATTGGGACAGGGCCATAAGCAAAGTGGAAGTTCTCTCCTCCCTTCAGAGAAAAGTGCATCCTTCTTTGATGGCCCCTTCTTTCCACTGGGGTCTCACTCACTTCACACAGGAAATTTGTGCCACAGTTTCTTGGCTTTCCATACAGAAATGTTCTCATGAACTTTTAAGCCAGACCAGAATGCCTTAAGGGGCTGATTCTGAGGTTAGAGTGCTAAAGTGATTGTCATTCTATGACTGCTGTATGGACTGCTTCCTCTGTTGGAACATTCTCTCCTTTCTATCTATCTATTATTATTATTACCATACACTTGATCTTATTAACACTTAATCCTATCTACATGATCACTTTAACACTTAATGTGGTTACTTTAACACATAACATGGTATTTTTGCCACCCAGCTTCTTGGGATTTGAGGTCCCACGGCAAGTTTTTAAACTGTACCCTTAGAAGTAAATCCAGGGCTCGGCGCTGTGGCTCAGTGGGTTAATGCCCTGGCCTGAAGTGCTGGCATCTCATATGGGCCCTGGTTCTAGTCCTGGTTGCTCCTCTTCAGATCCAGCTCTCTGCTATGGCCTGGGAAAGCAGTAGAAGATGGCCCAAGCCCTTGGGCCCCTGCATCCGTGTGGGAGACCTGGAAGAAGCTCCTGGCTCCTGGCTTTGGATTGGCGCATCTCCAGCTGTTGCGGCCATCTGGGGAGTGAACCAGTGGATGGAAGACCTCTCTGTCTCTACCTCTCTCTGTAACTCTCTTTCAAATAAAATAAAGTAAATCTTTTTTTTTTTTAAAAAGTAAATCCATGGGAATGTATGCAGAACTATACAGCTTTACTGTTACAAACTTCCTCCTCCCTCTCTTACTCTCACTCTTATTTTTTGCTGAGATCTATTTTCAATTGACTTTATTGGTCATGTTCTGCATAAGCACAGGTGTCTTTTGTCTCTCAGGACTTATGGTCAACACCCAGCATTTCTTTTGCCCTTGGTCTTCTTGCCTTCCTCCTCCCTCTTCCCAGATCTTCACCCACTGCCCACTGAAGGCCAGGGGACCAGTGCCTGGGCAAAGCCAAGCCAGTGCTCTGGCTTACATAGCTGCTCTGTGGCTTCCATCTGATTTTCTGACTTCCCTCCCCCCGGGTAAGAGGTCCTTGTTAAATATTTCTCGTGTGGACGGCTTATTTATTATGGGTGCTGGACCTGTTGCTGGATGCATTCAAGGACTCAGGACAAGACTCCCGCATCCTAGCATGCAGGAAGACAAAGGCTAGCAGCTGTTGGGCAGCTCCACGTGGTTTGCAGGCCTGGTCTCTCTTATCCCTTTAATGCACTGTCATTTTAGAAGAATGAGCTCCGGGCTGGCACTGTGGTGTAGCAGGTAAAGCCACCTCCTGCACTGCTGGCATCTCATATGGGCGCCGGTTCAAGACCCAGCTAATCCACATCCGATCCAGCTCCCCGCTAATGTGTCTGGGATAGCAGTAGAAGATGGCCCAAGTCCTTGGGCCCCTGCACCCATGTGGGAGACCTGGAAGAAGCTCCTGGCCATTGCTGCCAACTGGGGAGTGAACCAGCAGATGGAGGACCTCTCTCTCTCTCTCTCTGTCTCTCTCTCTCTGTCTCTCCTTCTCTCCGTGTGTAACTCTGACTTTCAAATAAATAAATAAATCTTTTAAAAAAAGAATAATATTGAGCTCATAGACATTCAGTGACTTGGCCCAGGCCCCATTGCAGGGAGGAGATTCCTGTCGTGGGCTTGTGGTCTCTAGCAGCTGAACTGTCTCCAGGCCTCTTACTGGTCTGCCCCTAAAGGGAGCCACATTCGAGCAGGTAGACATGCCTGAGAGAGCAGGGAGGCCATGAGAAATGATGCTGCTTCCTGTTATTGACACAGACTAGACTGCTACAGAATTCGAGAGAGAGAGAGAGAGAGAGAGAGAGAGGAATGAGGAGGAGGAGAAAATGAAGGAAGGATGGAGGGAGGGAGAGAGAGAGGGAGGAACAAACTCCTACTGAACAACAAGGAAGTTTCATAAAGCCTCGGACAGGGAAAAGGGAAGTTGGCCACAGACTCGTACACGACTTGATCCACATTCTTGGGCCTTGTGGCCTCATGTGAGTGGGACTTAACAAGGAAGCAGCTGGGATGCCTCCCGTGTTGCTGATGGGGCAGAGCACACGACCCACACGGAGCCCAGGACACCTACAGGTCCCCTTGCTTGTCTCTGCGTAGCTTACCACCAGTCCCCTGGAGTGCCGTCAGCTCACCTCACTTTCTCCCTTCCTTAAAGACCTCCCCATGTGTTTCCCGGCAGCCCCAGCCTGACACTCCTTTTCTGCTTGAGATCGTGTTTGAATATTTTATTCCACTTGTCACTTCATGTTTCTGTTCTATCTGGAGAACCCAACCACAGGGCTTTGCAAGCAGCGCCTGCTCATGCTGTTGCAGCTTTGTCTCTGCGGTGACACCAGGACCACCACAAGCATTCACACGTAGGTGCCTTCGTACTATGTCTATGAGCTCTAAGTGTGGAAAGCTTTGTACGCAGGAAGAGCTGCCTCTCACCAAATGCTCGCCAAGTTCCAGCTGTGTTCGAGGCAATACACTTGCAGTCATTCGTTTAATCTTAACAATCATCAAAAAGTAGAAATGATATTATTGTCCCCACTTTACACATGCGTAAACTGAGAACTCTTGATTTGTAGGAGGTGGGATGGGGGGCGTGGTGACTGACTACAAAATGCTGCCTTAGAAACCAAAATTCCATTCAGAATCCATGGTGGAGCGAGCCCAGGGGAACCTGGCAGTCCACCTTTTTGTGAGCTCTGCCACAGAGGAGCAGAACTCGGGCTCTACCGAGCCCTCGCCCTGATGCCAGCTCTCACCTTAGAAGTGTCAGCGATCTGTGGATCTTGGTTCTGCCATCCGGCAAATAAGGACGCTGTGAGCACTTTCCTCAACCGCACTCGAGAAACGAGGAATGTTAGTATCAGCCAATTTAGCGGATCACATTGGTGTTAATATATTCCACTGTCAAAAGTCTGTTTGCAGAAAAGTTCACGCGCAGGCGATGGGCAACATTGTGCTTCTTTTCTCTCTTGGAAAAATCCACAAAGTTTAGACACAGCAGCCTTTGTCCTATTTTGTAGCAATTCATTTAAATAGTGAGGCAACTGGTTGAAAACTTTTCATTTCTAGTTCTTTTCAAAAAAAATTACTGCATTTTCCAAAAATTTCCTTTAAAAGATTGAGAATATATTTTTAAGGATAGATTCAGTAAAATATGAATAAGTAAACAATAGCAACAAAGTCTTTTCTTAGACTACTAATACCTTCCCCCCACCTTGCACTGGTCCCTCCTAACTGGTGGTCTCGCCTTCCGTGGTTCCCTGTGATTCCTGGTCTCACTTTCCGTGGCATTGTATCCTCTCACACCATCACAAGAAGGGAGAGTTCAGCACACACAGTGAGATACTGTGTGGGAGAGACCACACTAACATGATCATTATTTTTTTATTAAGATTTACTTATTTGAAAGGCAGAGTTACAGAGAGAGGGAGAGAGAGAGAGAGATCTTCCACTTGCTGGTTCACTCCCCAAATGGCTGCAAGGACTGGGGCTGAAGCCAGGAGCCAGGAACTTCATCCAGGTCTCCCAAGTGGGTGTCAGGGGGCCAAGCACCTGGGCAATCTTCCACTGCTTTCCCAGGCATATTAGCAGGGAGCTGGATCCCAAGTGGAGCAGCCGGGACTTGAACAAGCACCTATCTGGGATGCAGGCATCACAGGTGTGACTTGCTATACCACAACGCCAGCTCCTAACATAGCCTTCAATACAGTACATGGTTACAACTATTCTGTCTTATCATTATTACTGTTAATCTCTTACTGCGCCTACTATATAAATGAAGCTTTCTCACCAGTATACGTGTACAGGAAAGAAAACATAATATGAATAAGTCCAGTACTATCCACAGTTCCAGGCATCCAGTGGGTCTTGGGATGTGTCCCCTGTGGATAAGGAGGTGGCTGTGTGTTTGGGCACCCTGTGTGCTCCGACATCCACCTGTAGTAATCTGAAAGAAAGCACTTAGGCTGGAAGGAGCCAGCCCTCCTGGATCACAGAAGAGCCATCCTTATACTTAAGTGTGATAATCGCATGTCATTAGCACTTTGTACAGGCCCTTTGTAAACGCGTTGAGTTATGGTGGGATTGGTCCTGAACTCCCCATTAACTTGGCACAGAAGCCAGGATTTGGTGCCAAGCAGGGAAGCTCCAGATCAGGTTTAGAGGGCACTCACGGAATCTCAAAGCTTTTGCAAATTAAGTGCAATTCCAGGTGCAGTCGCTTTGCAAGCAAGTCAAGTGCTTTTGCGCTGAATGCCCCCCTAGTTTTATTGTTTATTGGTTACGTGGAAAACACTCCCGCAGGTGGCAAGTCTGGAGCTGCGGTTTTGCAAAACCCAGGGAATGAAGTCAGCAGAGGTGCAGGCTGGGCAGTGATTCAACCTTTTTTTCCTGAGAGAAGCTGGCGCTTCAGAGATATTTAAATAAAAAACGCAGACAATGACAAATAAATTGAAATAAATGTGTCTAATAGTTTGCCAGTGCACTCAGAACCATTCCATTTATCTAAAACTTCAGAGACGTGGGAAAATCCTGTGCGGTTCAGAGCTTTTTTTAATGTGACTGTTGAACACTTATGTAACGTGAGATTTTGACTAAGAGATGCTAACTACTTGAGTCTTTTAAACTTTCCATTGTTTTATAATTGAATTTTCTGGCTCAAAAATAGCAATCTCCACTTCTAATTTGTACTCTCAGCTAGCATGAAAGATGACATCTCCTTGTGCCTGCAGGTGACACACAGACTTCCAGAGTCACCTGTGAGCTCTTCCCGCTGACACTCACTCTCCCTGCATATCTTCTCCTCAAGTTCCCTGAACGATGGGGTCAGACGACACTGAAGCAACATGTCTTAGGATTAGATTAGGTGGTAAAAAAGAACAACTAAGCATTATGTCCCTACAAATGGATATTTTTTAAAGGTTGCATTGGCAAATAACGCACGTCCATATACCATCAAGTTCATCCTTTGAAAGTGCACAAGGCAGAGGGTTCAGTGTACTCACACGACTGTGCAGGCACCACTACTATCTAATTCAGGATCATTTTCAGAACCACCAAGGGACACATGTGCCAGTGAGCAGTCTGTTCCCCTGGGCTCCCACCTTCAGCCCCTGGCCACCATGGTCTATCTCTGTCCATGGAGTGGCCCATTCGGGGCATCTCATATGAGTAGGACACACAGCAGGACTTCCAAAAGCTCATGGAATTGTGCAACACGTGTTCTTCTGTGACCAGCTTCTTTCAGAGTTCCTGGGTGTCTTAGCATGGGTGGGGCCTGGAGAAACACATAGAACATGCTTTATTCATGCATTAGTTGGTGGTCACTGGGGTTGTCCCACTCTGTGGTCATTCTTAATGATGCTGCAATGAACATTCCAAGACAAAGATTTAACAACACGCTTACTTTGAGTTACCGTCTGTGTGTCTAGTAGAGGAGTCTCTGGGTCGTAGGTCGTCTCCAGGTCTCACGGTCTGAGCAACTGCCAAAATGTTTTCCAAAGTGGCTGTGCCATCTCTACACTCTCACAGCATCCAAAAGTGCCCTTGCTTCTCGATGAAGCTTGCTGCGGTTTCTCTTGTTTGGCACCTGTGTGGCTCGGGAAGGGTGTTCCGTGGTGATATTGCTTGGTATTTCCTTCAGGCCTGATGAAGTACGGTATCTTTTCAAAGGCTGAGGGACCATTTGTAAATCGCCTTTAGGGAAACGTCTGTTCAGACCATTTGCCCATTTTAAACTCGGGTTGCCTTTTTCTTGTTGAGTTGGGTGAGTTCTACACATTCTTCGCATTGACCATTGACTTGAGGTCCAGTATGCAAGTATTTCTCCATCCTGGAGTGGTCTTTTCACTTGATAACACCCCTTGAAGCACGGAAGTTTTTAATTTTGGAAAGTCCATTGTGTCCCTCTCTCCTCTTGTTGTCTTGCTCCAAGAGTCATAGTTAAGGGATCATTGCCTGATCCAAGGCCTTGAGGATATATACAAATGATTTCTTCTAAGAACTTTATAGTTTTAGCTGGCATATTTGCTCTTTGATATATGTTTTCTATACAGGGTCTAAGGTAGTTTATTTTAATGTGCTTCACTTAGTTTTCGAGTTTCCACGTATATGGAGAAGTAGATTATTCGACACAATTTGTAGTGTTTGAACAACTATAGGAAGAACCCTATCAACATCAATTCAGGGAAATTCGCTCAGTAACTCCACCCAAAGCAGTGCCGAGTTTGAGCAAACTCCTGCAGTATGAAGTCAGAGAAACACTGAGGCATAATCATCTTTGTTATTCTCAAACTTCCCTCCCTTTGTCTAGAGAAGAAAGCCAAACAAAATGTACCAGAGTGCAGAGGTCCCCAAAGCCCATTGAGTTGCACTGTGAAGTGAAAACAGGAAGTACGCCTGCTCTAAAACCCGGAAAGTCTCATACCCTGCGTCCTAGTCCACAAAGAATACACGTGAAACAGCATCTCTGCCTTCAGTGCACCTCATCCATCATTACAGAAGCATTTCCACTCCTCCTCTATGAAGTATGGACACGCGGGTCAATGCTACTAACAGCGTCCATGGCACGACAGAACAGTCCATCACTGTGCTGTCCAACAGGGCTCCTGGGCCACACGTGGCCGCTGAGTACTTTAAGTGTGGCTATCATGGCCAAGGAGCTCAATTTCTCATGTCATCTCATTTTTTAAAAAAGATTTATTCATGGGGCTGGCACTATGGGGCAGCGGGTTAACGCCCTAGCCTGAAGTGCTGGCATCCCATATGGGCACCAGTTCTAGTCCTGACTGCTCCACTTCCCATCCAGCTCTTGGCTATGACCTGGAAAGCAGTAGAAGATGGCCCAAACCCTTGGGCCCCTGTACCCCCACGTGGGAGACCCGGAAGAAGCTCCTGGCTTTGGATCAGCACAGCTCTGGTCGTTGTAGCCACGTGGGGAGTGAACCAGCAGGTGGAAGACCTCTCTCTCTCTCTCTCTCTCTGCCTCTCCTCTCTCTGTGTAACTCTGACTTTCAAATAAATAACTAAATATCTTTTAAAAAGATTTATTCATTTATTTCTAAAAGGCAGAGTTAGGGAGAGACAGAGAGAGCTGTTCCATCCATTGGTTCACTCCTCAAATGGCCACAACAGCCAGATCTGGGCCAGTCCAAAGCCAGGAACCAAGAACTTCTTCCAGATCTTCCATCCATACAGGGACCCAAGCATTTCGTCTGCCTTCTACTGCTTTCCCAGGCCATAGCAGAGAGCTGGATCTGAAGAAGAGCAGCTGGGACTTGAACAGGCACCCATATGGAATGCAGGCATTCACTCACTATGCCTCAGCGCCAGCCCCCATCATTTCATTTTAATTAAGTTAAATTTAAATAGCTGCAGGTTGCAGGTGGCTTCTGCCGTGCATGCCGTCCAGTAGTACCAGCCTGCTAGAAAAGCCACCAGCACCGTGAGTCTCAGGGCAGATCGCACGGTCTTCGGAAACCACAACGTGTTTCAAAGGCAGTGACAAGAGGAGGGTGGCCCTGGGAGTAATCTGTGCTGGGTAATCGAAACAGCGGTGCGTGTTGCTAGAACCACTTCCCCTCTCTCGGCCAAAGGAAAGAACACGCGGGCTCCTTGCTGAAATATTCCCCATGCTCTGCCAAACACGTAACTAAAATTAAACAAAAGTGTAATTGCTAATAGTTTTTTATACCCTCTGAAAATCTTGGAAAGCGCATATTCATGGAGATGACACACCGATAGAAACGTGCAGCAGCAGCAAATCTGCCTGAGAACCAAGAAGCAGCATCTGACTCTCCAAAGACTGAAAAGCCTGCTTTGCCACGAGGGGCTCGGCTCTGCTGTCAGCGAACGTGCCGCTGACCGGTGCCTGAGCCCAGGCCGGCTCTTGTGTGCAGCACAAACGTCATGAATCATGCACACAGCACAGGATCTGAAGCGCTGGAGCCCACAGACATAAATTCCTTACAGATAGACTCATTGCCAGTATTGTGTGGCTCTGACGTTCTCCCGCAACGTAATTTCTGAGGAGGAAGTATTCCCAGATCCATGAACCTCTCAAGGAAACCACTTCTCTGCCCAGAGAGGAATGCTGACCACACAGACATCGCCATAGAAACACCCCGGAATGGAAACAAGCCAATGACAGCACACCAGTCACAAGCACAAAATGGAAATTAGATTCCGCGAGGGTTCTCTCTCAGTGAAGTCTAAAAGCAAGGTATCGGGGCCAGCACTGTGGCACAGTGGGTTAAGCTGCCGCCCCCTGCACCTGTGTGCCGCACCCAGGAGCCTCACTGCCAGGCTGGTGCCGTAGCACCTGTGGCACATGGCTCTGACTCAGGCCAGCAGTAGCTGCTGCCCTGCCCTCGAGGGACTTAGCTTGACGTGAGTGCAGCCATCTTGGTTATCACCTCCATCTTGCTGTCCAGAGGACCCTGGCAGAGATCCCTAAACCTTTGGGATAAACAAAGTATTGAGACCACGATGTATCTCTTATCTGAAGCCTGGAATGTTAATATTTCTTGAGAAGGCCCGGGTACATTCTGATCAGTCTTGGGCCACCTGTCTCAATAAAAGCCACGTGCTACAGGGATTCTCAGGCCTTGTAGCCATCCAAGACTGTCCATCAGCTCCTCTTGGTGACCCTGATTTGTCTGCCTCTGTCTTTGGTCTCACAACACCTCTGCCTTTGAGGCCACTCCTCACAGACCAGGTTTTCTGAAGCAGCCAGTCTACACCTTTTACCATGTCTGAAATGCACCTTTAAAAGATCCACCGTGTGTTTTTAAATACTTGTATACTTGGATTTCTTTTTTTCTTTTAGATTGATTTAAAGTCAGAGAGAGAGAGAGAGAGAGAGAGAGAGAGAGAGAGAGACATAGAATATAGAGAGATCGTCCATCCTCTGGTCACTCCCCAAGTGGCCCCAACAGCCAGGGCTGAGCCAGGCTAACGCCAGGTTCCAGAAACTCTATCTGTGCCTCTCTCAGTGGTGTCAGGAACTCAACTACTTGAGCTGCCATCTGCTACTTCCTGGGCACATCAGCAGGGAACCGGATCAAAAGCAGAGTAGCTGGACTCGAACCAGCACTACCACGTGAGATGCAGGCATCCCAGGGAACAGCTCCACCTGCTGCTCTACAACACCTGCCCCAAATATTCACACTTCTGGGACACCAAAATAGTGCTTGACTGTGACAATATCTTATCTGAACACTACCAAGTACATTAGGCCCCGTGACCAAGATGAAGGATAAAGCCCTGTGTTCTCAAAGCACATCAATGAGGGGACTACAGAGCTGGCAAAACACAAACCTTAGAATGACGACTTCTGGTGCTCGTGTGTGATGCGTGTCATGATTGTATGCATCCTGTAGGCTACACGGACTTTTCTACGTCCCCAATATTTATGTCATTCATTCTCATTTACTAAAGCCCGAAAAGTATTTTGGAAAAGCCCAACTCGACTCCTCAAAGCCCTGTCACTTCCAAGTGCGCCACCTGCTGTCCAAGGCTCCTGCTCCCCTCTCCTCTCCCCTCACCCATGCTCAGGGCCGCTGTCTCCTCACCTGTGAAATGTGGGCCTGGGAGATGGCAAAGCAAATTTGGCAAGGAGGAGGGAGTGAGGAAAACTTACACGTCACCAATTTTGTGGGGAACACAGCCATATGATAGTAGAATCTGATAAGAATGTTCTAGAAGATGCAAAATGGCACCCTTTGGAAGCAGGTGCACCCTGCTTCCGTGGGACTTGCCCCGACACAGCCATCATTTGCACAGGAATTGCTTTGTACCATGGTGAGCTCTTTAGCTGCTGTCCTTAGATAAACGGACTTCTGCTGCTTCCCCAGGCCTGATCATCTTTTAAAAACAGGCTGGCTGGAGGAACCATGGCAGCTCACGTCCGTCTGAATTTTCATTCTCTTCTCAGGCACAAATGAGTGAACCTGTGTTTACTCTGACTTGAAGCGCACATGCGATTGTTTCAGTCTGCGCACGCGTGTGTCTGGGCTCCTGCATCTTGTCGGAAGAAGAATCATTACTTTTCCTTGGCAGCACCGTTTTTCTCTGTTTATTTATTTGGGAAATGTGTGTTGACGTTGACGTTCCCTGGAAAGTTTACTTCATGTTTCCGGAGAGGCTGCTGTCATATCTTGGGATCACAACCCGTGCCCTGATGCGTCAGTACCATTTTCCTATTATCGAGCAAAAGTTCTAAGCTTAAAAATAGAAATTATTGCTAATTTATACATTTTAATTTTTCTGTTTACAAATCCAATTTTGTAAAAGTCCAGACCTTCAAGTTCTGTTCATTGGATCAGGACACAGCAGGAACAGAAGATAAAGAAAGACAAAAGACCTCTTACTCAAGGGAGCACACTCAATGGATTACCGATCAAAGATTAGCTTGGCGCACCAGCTCACTGTCAGAATTCCCAGCAACCGTCTATTAAGAAGCAGGGAAAGAAAGAAAAAGAGGCCTTCCAGAGCCCTCGCCTCTGACCAGAGCCAGAACCGGCTGTCAGTGAATGGACACAGAGTCTGGAAATCAGAACCGCACAGAGAACAGCAGTGCCATCTCACAGGAGCCCAACACCCGGCCCAGTGTCGCTGGCTTTTTTTTTTTTTTTTTTTTTTTTTTTTTTTTTTTTTTTTTTGCAAAGCAAAGACATTTTTAAGACGTTATTTCAGAAAAGCTCCCATCAAAAGTTTTCAATCAGAAAAAAAAAAAAAAAGATCTGGCATTTCAATTGTCTGGAAAACTCACTTACAGGTGACATCAGCCTCATTAAGAATTCCCAGTAATTAGAGAGAGGCCTTTCAAATTAAAACACTCTGAGCACCAAATGGAAAAAAAAGAAAGTAAAAAGTCAATGTAAAGTGAAAGAATGTCTAAAAATGGAAAGGGGAGAAGAATGTGACTTGGAAGTGATTCTCTTCCTTTGTTCCTTCTTCCATTGTGCGCTGAAGATGACTATTAAATACCAAGACCCTTAGGGAATAGGTCTGCGGCCTCTGGAGTTACTTATCTTTCAGGATACTGCTGAAGGAAGAAGACAAACGGCAGGAGCACACAGAAGTAAATACATTTCCTTGTGCATTTTAAACGTGCCCCGGGGAGGGGTGTTCCAGGGCAGCAGGTACAGCTGCAGCCTGCGATGCCCACACCACGCACCAGAGCACCAGTTCCAAGGGTGACTTCCTGAGGCAGCAGAGGAGGATGAAATGCTTGGTCTCTGCCACCCCCACCCCGCCCCAGGAAACTGGGATGGAGTTCTCGGCTCCTGGCTCCAGTCCCAGCTGTTGCAGGCATTTGAGGAGAGAACCAGTAGGTAGGCGATCTCTCTGTCTCTCTCTTCCCATTACTTTGCGTTTCAAGTAAGTAAATGCAACCATAAAAGCACACATGGGAGGGCTACTCTTGCTTTATAGATGTAAATATAAGCGCAGCACATCCCTGACAGCCATTGCTTCTGGGGGAGGGGTGTGCAAAGGGGCCTGGGGCTTTTCTCTATTTGAAAAGAACAGAAGCTAATTTGACCAAATTACAACTCCCACGTCTGGGTGGCTGGACTGGAGCTCACTTTTTTATATGACTTTGTAGGATTTTGCTTGTTTAATAGTTAAAAGAAAAACTCCCAGAGTTCACCAGCATGCAGATCCTGACTCCAAGGACAGAGAGCGATGAGAGACCCTTCCAGGGCCAGGAGCTGTGCACAGAGACCCTTCCACAACACCATCCGGGACAGAAACAATGACCTGGTGCCATGATGCAGCATGCACGCTCCTGCTCCTGCTGGCGACCTTGCAACCAACCCATCCCACCAAACCAAAATGCAGACATGTCCAGCTGACCCTCGGGAAACCTTTCTCTTCCTTCTAGTTTATCTCGGGAGCATTGTCAAGAAAATAGTCAACGGAATAAACAAACGCAAACCACGCCAAAGCACATCAGAGGACGCGAGTCTGTTGCTACAACAAGGCGGTGATGTCATCATGACCGCGGTGGAGCAGGTGCAGGTGGGAGTCCCCCGTCTTCCGAGTGGCTGGCATCTGTCTAACGCACAGACGGGCTGTGACAACCACTTCACTGCACAGCAGCAGCCGCGGCAACGCTTCCTTAGCAACCCGCTGCACGCCCGGACTTTGAAATCAGCCCTCACTTTGGTAACGGGATGAATATTTACCGTTCATGAACTCTCAAAAGGTCATCAGCTGAAAGCCAGCTGGCCTGGCTTCCTCCGGCCGCACCCCACGCCCCCTCATCCGCCGGGCCCATCAGGTTGCAGCACAGACAGCCTCACTTGCTGAGAAGGAAACAACACTCTCCCACAGTTTGCTAAAGGGAAAGCAGTTTTATTGGGGGGATGTTGGAAAAGCAATGTCCTGGGGGTGCCGGCTCACACTTTATTTATTATTCTGATAGAAGGCATGAGACCAGCTGCACGTAAACCACCCTGTTTAAGCAATTTTAACCTTCTTTGGTTTATCTTTTAAAGGCATTGATTAAAGTATACCTGTAAAACCATTACAAAAATAGCCAATATGTAGAATTATTCAACTTATCACTTGCATTAGAATTTAATTTGAAACTCATACTTAGTGGTCAACGGCTGTATTACTTCCAGAAAGTGATTGGTTTGTATTCTTACAGAACTCACTTGATTAATAAACTTATCCACTTCCATATCCCCAAATCTTCAAGTAATTAGTTGTATTAGAGTGGTATATTCAGGAAGAAATAGGTCAAAATAACCAAGTGTACTGAGCTGCATTTTTTTTAAAGATTTATTTATTTATTTGAAAGTCAGTTACACAGAGAAGAGGCAGAGAGAGAGAGAGGTCTTCCATCTGATGGTTCACTCCCCAGTTGGCCACAACGGCCGGAGTTGCGCCGATCTGAAGCCAGGAGCCAGGAGCTTCTTCCAGGTCTCCCACATGGGTGCAGGGGCCCAAGGACTTGGGCCATCTTCTACTGCTTTCCCAGGCCATAGCAGAGAGCTGGATCAGAAGTGGAGCAGCCGGGACTAGAACCGGCACCCATATGGTATGTTGGCGATTCAGGCCAGGGCGTTAACCCCCTGCACCACAGATCCCACCCCATCAGCTGCATTTTAAAAATCCATTCACAATGCTGGGATGTGTGTAGCCTGACAGAGAGGATGGGGACAGACACCTGTTGCTGCAGCCCTACAATTGCATTTCAGTAGAAGAAATGGCTTTTTCTAGACTGAGTGTTTGAGATGGCTTAGAGGGAGGACACAGGACACAGGCCTCTCAGGGGTGCACAGGGCTGGTCTCTCTCCTGGGAAGCAAGCTGAGTGGTTTCTCTCTGCTACAGTTGCAGCCAAATTTTTCACACGAGACCCTTGCCCAAGGAGTCGTGCTGACAAGGACAAGCCACAGGCAGCACTGATGATCCAGGCCAGGGGGACGTGCCAGGGCCTCATCCTTGCTGTCAGGGGCAGCCTGTCTCCAGAAGGAGAACCGCAGTCAGCGGGCTGAACTTCCTGTCACACACTCTCCTGTCCCCATCACACCCCCTTCTAGGGAGACCGCCAGATGTGCAAGACTATTCGGAAACCAAGTGGACAGACAAGATCGGTTGGGTGACCTTCCCTGGGGCATTCACATTCACGTTTACTGTTTAATATCATGACACACACGCACCACAGAATATCTGCGTGAAATAAAGAGGTGTGCTATTTAGAAGCACAATGATAAACCGACCAGCACGGGCCAACCATCAGACCAGAGTCAGAAGGCTTCTGACCCACTGCGCAGGCCAGCCTGCACCCTCCCACTCCTCCTCCCACTTCCTGCTGTCCCAGTGCCTTGGCTCTGGAATGTTGTGTAAGCACCGCCTCCTTTCAGACAGCAGTTCTGCGGCCTGGCTCTGGCACTGGGTGCCCACATCCTGTGTGCGAGCACCGTGGTTCCAGTCCCGGCTCTCCTGCCGAGTGCAGCTCCCTGCCACCGAGCCTGGGAAGGCAGCAGGTGATGACTCAAGTACTCAGGTCCCTGCCGCCCACGCGGGAAATGCAGATTGAGTTCCAGGCTCCTTGTTTCCATCTGGCTCAGCCCTGGATGTTGTGGGCATCTGGGGAGCAAAGCAGCAGGTTGGAACTCTCTGTCACTCTCTGTTTCCAATAAATAAAAGGATACGAATTTTAAGAGAAAGTAGTTTTGTCACACAATATGTGTACCTCCTGGAGGACACGACACTGAGTTTGCTTAGTTTGGGGTTTAGCAGAAAATGCTGACTCTCACCACCCGCTTGTTTTCACTTGGTTCTTGTTGTTTGCTGGTTTCTGAGAGTCATCCCTGGTCCAGCCCGTGGGGAGCCATCCCCACTGCTGCACAGCAGTCCATTTTGTGGGTAGAGCGTTTGTTCACCGTTTCTCCCGGTGATGGGCTGCTGGGGGCTTCTCCAAAGCTGCTGTGTGCACCCTGAGCCAGGATCACACGGACACCGGCACAGCTTTCTCTGGCATCTCATTGCCACGGAAGCTTGCGATGCCCCTCAGGAGCCTCCGCTTGTCACCTGGAGAACATGTGCACCCCGACAGCAATCTCTGTCACTGCACTCAGCCTGCGCCAGACAGAAGTTTAACAGGACATTGACAGCGATGGAGCGTCAACGTCACACAGCAGGCACTAGAAAGGGCGCTGGTGTGGTCCTGAATGCTGGCACTTCTTCCTGCACGTCCCAGCGCATCCCTTTTGCCAAACGCAGCAATGAAACTTGGGCACAGAACCAAGCTGGGGAGCTGTGAGCCCCAGAAAGGGGTGCGAACACCCACAGCCCCCATGGCTTTCCCGTGAGGGTGCCTGGTCACACACAAGGGGAGCTGTATTCAGGACACAGCCACACCGCCTACAGGAGCCCCACCAGGAGAAGCCCGCAGCCAACATCAAAAACGGGAGGGCACGGAGGTTGCTGTGCAGACCTCAGAGCAGCTGTTGGGAGGGCAGACGTGGAGGACCGAGGGCATCAAAGTCACCTCGTGTGAGACCCCGCGCTGGCCGGAAGGAGACCCCTGCTCGGGCAGAGGCACCTGCTCCTTGCACAGCTGAGTCCTGCATCGCTTTCTGGGCTTCCCTCACACTGTTCCATTTCCCCTTCTCGGATGGCGTGATCACTTTGCTCTTTACATGCCATGAGTTTGAATTAAATTGCAGGGAGCCTTCAATTCAATATATAAACAAAAAAATGGTAAAATCTGATTCTGTCTAAACAGGTATGAAAATGCAATGAAACAAAATAGTCTTTCCTATTCAAACAGGCTAGTCATTTTCTTTCAAATTGTCCACCTAAAATGTTCATGCTTAGTGAATCCCAATGGGTGAAATGATTATTAAGGTTGCTGAATCCAGTAATCGTATTACAAGTGTGTATTTAAATGACCATTTCCACCCCAGGTCAACCTGGGTCAATGCCTAACCATCTCCACCCCAGGTCAACGCCTAACACGACTAATTTGCAATGCTGCATTTTCCAAGTGACACTGAACAGCCTGGATCATGCGAGAACAAGGAACACGGGGCCGGTGCGGTGGCATGATGGGTTCAGCTTCCACCTGTGATGCTGGCATCCCGTGTGGAGCAGGTTCAAATCCCGGCTGCTCCACCTCTAATCAAGCTCCCTCTAATGCACCCGGGAAAGCAGCAGACAACGGCTCAAGTACGTGGGCCCCTGCCACGCACACGGGAGACCTAGATGGAGATCCAGGCTGCTGGCTTCAGGCTGGCCCAGACCCAGCGGTGCAGCCATTTGGGGAATGGGTGGAAGATCTCGTTCTCTCTGTCCCCTGCCCCTCCCCTCCCCATAACTTTCAAATAAATAAAGAAATAAAAAAACAAAGAACACTTGTCAAAGCGGGGACGGGAAGGGATGGGGTAAGATATCATGGCCGCGCTGATGCTCAGGCTCTCGGGTTCAGCAGCCCATGGAGCACACCTGGCCAGGCAGAGGGCCCATGGAGCGCACCTGGCAAGGCAGAGGGCCCATGGAGCGCACCTGGCAAGGCAGAGGGCCCATGGAGCGCACCTGGCAAGGCAGAGGGCCCATGGAGCGCACCTGGCCAGGCAGAGGGCCCATGGAGCGCACCTGGCAAGGCAGAGGGCCCATGGAGCGCACCTGGCAAGGCCAGAGGGCAGCGCTCCGACCTGTCCGCACCTCGAGCGTTCAGCAAAATCCACCTGCAAACAAGCATCCTCTGCGAGGACTACTCAGCCCGACTTTGTTCTATTTCAGGAAGCCAAATCCTCCCCAGACATCTAACCACCACCGTACCAGGTCCATACTGGGCCAGGCTGTCAGCCAGGAGCCTGCCCACGGCCCGACCCTCTGCACTCCCCTTCTGCCCACGGTCCCACGTCTGACCCTGACTGTGGCCTTCCTGTGTGGCCTCTGCTGCCTGATCATTTCTCTCCCTGGTGTAGGCTTTGCTACTGCTTTGTTTGGAACATTCAACCCCAGCAACAGGCACCTGAATAAATGAACCAAAGTTAATGCAAAGAGTTAGAGAAGCAAGAAACAGCGTTCCCGGCCGGGGATCTTGAGATGTAGAAGTCAAGACTGACCACGCATCACGCTGAGCGCCCGGCAGGCCAACACGCTCTCCTCCTCCAAGGACGTCTACATCCGAGTCCGAGCCTGCGGCCCCGTCACAGACACAGGAGCCACAGCTCTGATGAAATGAAGGCTCTTGAGGGGGGAGAGAGCTCTGGCTTATTCCTGGGAGTCCAGTCACAGCTGGAAGGCAAGGCAGGGCAGAGGGGTGCTCTGGAGACGGCTCAGCCGATCCCCACGCTGTGCCGGAGACAGACGGCCTCAGGGAGGGGAAGCAGAGGCCCCTGGAAGCCAGGACAGGTGGGGAAACAGATTCCTCAAAGCCCCCAGGAGGAAGGCAGTTCGGCTAACATCAGCCATGGTTTCGGCCCAGGAGACCTGGGCTGGTCTCACTCACAGAACTGCAAAGCCTAAGTTACATCGTTTCAAACCTCGCTACATTTCTGATTCTTTGCTACATCAGCCACAGAAAAATAACACAGCACCCCAGATAGTGAGGGGAAAAACCCAGAAGGAAGAGGGTAACCAGGAACAGAGCAGGGAGGTAGCTGATTGACTGCTGAAGCTCCGCGGGATCACGTTCACCTTGGATTCCTTCCATCCAAAGTTTCTTAATAACTCCAAATTGAATCGCAAAGTTAGCATATAGCTCAGCAGAAGGACGAAGTCACGAGCAGCTCTGACAAGTTAATTGTCCTCTGAAATTCACCGTCAGCCTCCTCACGAATTTGATTTATCGCTTCAGAGAAATCCTGCTGCTAATTCAACTCTGCCCCGCAGGCTTCTCCGTAGACATGCCGCCTTACTTCAATTTACAGAATGTGTTTGGCCGGCCTAACTGGAAAGCACTCTGTAACCTCGTCAGAGTCCGCAGCAGAGCCGGGGGCGGGCAATGTGATACCAGCAGCACCAGCTGCCTGGAAGAGGCAGCGCCCACGGACCCCGGCGCTGCATCCACATCCGACATCAGGCTGGGTTTCCTTTTCTTCATTTGCCCTTCAGAGCCGAGCATGGGACTCAATTACCCAACCCGCTCCCGGCATCGCCTGTGTTGCCGGGGCCTCAGCTCACCCTTTCATCCTTGCTCCCCAGGCTCACATATAACATGGCATCCGTCACGAACTCTGAAACCATCGAGAACTCCAGGCTCCAGGGTGCCACCGAGGTGGTCACTGCTTCCACCTGGCACCTGCAGACACATTGTAACGGTCCCCAGTGTGGGGAGCAGGAAAGAAAGCCATCGAATTTCAAATCCACGTCCACTGTATTGTGTGCGGATGTGTGCACAGGTTTTAAACGCTGCAGAATATAAAAGGCAGAAGAAAGGCAAAAATATAGTTTTGTTGATCACTTTCGTTCGATGGCATTCAGGAGGATGGACGTCTCCATCATGGAGGATGGATGTCTCCATTCATGGAGGATGGACGGTCTCCATCATGGAGGATAGACGTCTCCATCATGGAGGATGGACGTCTCCATCATGGAGGATGGATGTCTCCATTCATGGAGGATGGACGGTCTCCATCATGGAGGATGGACGTCTCCATCATGGAGGATAGACGTCTCCATTCAAGGAGGATGGACATCTCCATCATGGAGGATGGATGGTCTCCATCATGGAACAAGGTTTAAAGCTCAGTGGGAGAACCTGGTTTCCTTGTGGGCATCAGATAAAGGAATTCCTCTCCTGAAGCTGGCCTTGTCCACCTCGTGTAGCACTGGAGAGCTCCCGCAGCCCCCAGAGCACCGTCCGTGGCTCTGTACGGTGGGTGGGCCTACAGTCGTACCTCCTTGTGTTGTGGTGAGGGCGGACGGAGGTTATTCTAACACTACACAGATGAAGCAGAGCCCGACATCACGAGCTACTGAGTGAGTATTAGCGGGCGTTTTCATGTCGCCCAATCCACTCCTTTTCTCCACCGCGAGCAGAAACTCTAGCAAAGCGGAGCCTTCAAGTCTGCTTGCTCTCTGAGTCAGCTCTAAGTTGGTAAAATAAAGCTCAGGTTCTAATTCAGGGGACCTTGTGAGTAGCACCACAGACATCCTCATAAAGACGTGAGGCTTCACTGACGACGTCTCCATGCTGATAAAAATGCATTATTGTTGATGTTACGTCTTTGGGTACCAGCAAACTATCATCTTGGCACTATCAAAATTTCACAGCCTCTAAACTCATTGTCCTGTGAAAAACAGAACCTAAGATCAAGTTGCTGCCCCTTGCCAAAGAGTGTTACGTTCTTAACAAAGGACAGGAGGCCCTCCGCATCCTGACAGAGCTCAGGATGTGTATCCTGCAAACGACGGGCCCCTGACCGACGTGCACAGCACCCACTTTCTAATCTGTTTCAGAACTGTTTGAGTAACCGCTGTTTCATTAGCAGTCACGGCATTTCAACTCCACTCATCAACACTCTCAGTGACTTGCAGCTTCCTAAAATGCAGGCCTGAAAGATGGGTTCAGCTATGTAGTCAATTTCCTTAGCCTCTACTTCCCGGAGCAAAGAGAAATCATCTAAGACTCAGCCTGTAAGAGAGGACACGTCCAGCTGGAGAGAGAATTTCACACGAAAGAAATGGTCCCTGATTAAACTGGGGAGGAATTGCCGTGAGTGCCCCAGAGTTTGCCAGAGCGACCACCCCTGGGCTGGGGAGACTCAGCCTAAGAGAGTGCTGATGGGGGCTGGCGTGGTGGTGCAATGGGTTAAGTCGCCACCTGGGACACCAGCATCCCCTATGAACACCAGATCCAGTCCCTGCTGCTCCACTTCTGGTCCAGTTTCCTGCTAGCAAGCAGCAGAAGATGGCCCAAGTCGTTGGGCCTCTGCAGCCACGTGGGAGACCCAGATGGAGTTCCAGGCGCCTGACTTTGGCCTGGTCCAGCCCCAGCTGTTGCTGCCATTTGGAGAATGAACCAGCAGATGGAAGATCTCTCTTTCTCTCCCTCTCTTTCTGTAGCTCTGAGTTTTAAATACAATAAACAAATCCAAAAAGGAAAATAAAGACAGTGTTGACGGTGCTATGAGACAGCACAGCCTGCATGGAAGGGGTGACCCTTGTTTCTGTGCTCAGCAGTGTTAGTTTCCAAAGCACCACTAACTCATTTTGCAGATGAACACTGAACTCAGTGAACATCGAAGCAATTTAAATTTATTGTGAGAGTAAAGGAGCATTTTCCCTTCATGTGAAAACTTATTTTCCAGATGATTGTTCTTGGAATGGTATTCCCCTGCAGCTTTTCTGAATCAGAGGTAACCAATTGGCTCTTTATCCAAGCGAGACTGGTGGGTCCGACCTCGTGGATATTTTTTTTTTTATTTTTGACAGGCAGAGTTAGACAGAGAGAGAGAGACAGAGAGAAAGGTCTTCCTTTTCTGTTGGTTCATCCCCCAAATGGCCGCTACGGCCAGCGCACTGTGGCTGGCACGCTGCGCCAATCTGAAGCCAGGAGCCAGGTGCTTCCTCCTGGTCTCCCATACGGGTGCAGGACCCAAGCACTTGGGCCATCCTCCACTGCCCTCCCAGGCCATAGCAGAGAGCTGGACTGGAAGAGGAGCAACTGGGACAGAATCCGGCACCCCAACCGGGACTAGAACTCGGGGTGCCGGCGCTGCAGGCAGAGGATTAGCCTAGTGAGCCACGGCGCTGGCCCAGAACTTGAGTGTTTTGTTTCTGAAATTCAGCGATGTCACATGAGGCTGGTACCAGACTTCTTCCATCAGAGAAAACATGTGGAAGAGCTCTGCTATGCATGAGATCAGACGGGGAAGCAACTCTGCACGGGTGCGTTCGTGAGTCGTAAATGCTGAATCACAAAACTGGACATTTATAGATGTCTTTCCACTTGGAATTTCTAAGATACTTACTACTGTGGCCTTCATATTTTAAACTTGGTTCCTAAGTTCCAGTCTTCAAGTTCAGCCATAACTGCAGCCACACGAGTAACTATTCTGTAGTTTAAATGAGTGTTTATTAACATTTTCTTAATTCATTCAACAAACTAGATGTCTGAGTAATTAAATGTATTATTTCTCCAGCTGCTAATTATTCTCAATGGATATTTTAGATTCAGGGTACTGAATGAGGTCTCATGGTTGATGGCATGGAAGATATACACATGAATAAAACGTCAGTTGTTTCTAAAAGAAGTAAGGAGAGACTTCATGAATGAAATCGCTACTGAAGTAGAAGTGTAAACAAGGTGCTCTGATCATGACGTTGCCAACAGACAGCCATCAGAACAGCCCACAGCAGGGACCGGCATCGGAGTGGTGGTCAGGATGCCCGAATCCCATTTCCAAGGCTTGGGTCGAGTCCCAGTCCCAGCCCCAGCTGCAGACCAGTTCCCACTGATAGCAGACCCTGGGAGGCAGAGAGGACTCAAGGGATTGGGCTCCTACCACCCACACGGGAGACCAGGGCTGAGTCATGGTCAGTGGGCATCTGGGGACTCAACCAGCAGATTCGAGGTCTCCCTCTCCCTGCTTCCCAAATTAACAAATACATTTACAAAGAAAAACTGAAATAATCTCCCTCAAATCAAGAGACTACCTGGCCACAAAAGGTCCTAGAGATTTTGAGTGTTAAGAAATAGTAAATTTTTGTACAAGAAATAAAATGAAACTATGAAGTTTTCCGCCGTTCAGAGGTGGAGATGGAGTACTTTTTTTTTAGTTTTTAAAAAAATATTTATTTATTTAAAAGTCAGAGTTACACAGAGGAGAGGCAGAGAGAGAGAGAGGAAGAGAGAGAGAGAGAGAGAGACAGACAGACAGGTCTCCGATCCGAAGCCAGGAGCCAAAAACTTCCTCCAGGTCTCCCAAGCAGGTTCAGGGGCCCAAGGACTTTGGCCATCTTCTACTGCTTTCCCAGGCTATAGCAGAGAGCTGGATGGGAAGTAGAGCAGCCGGGTCTCGAACCAGCGCCCATATGGGATGCCAGCCCTTCAGGCCAAGGTGTTAACCCACTGCGCCACAGCACCGGCCCCTAGTACTTCTGACAGTGATTTCCCCACCACAACCAGAGCCTGTCCTGCTCCTAGGGAGGTCCTTCACTGATTTTGGTAGCACCTAAAAAACGCCCCAAAATTACTGAAAGCATGAATAAAAGAAATAAAGGGCCAGGAGGAAGGCCACCTGAGAACCAGCTCGATGATCTGAAATCTTGATTGCATCCACACTCCTGGCCCCGGAAGCTCCATGGTGCATTTGCTCTGAGCACGACAAGACCAATGGGCTAGAGACCACCTCCCTGCTCATCAGTGAGGGGCCGGCTGACCCACAGCGGGCACCGACCCTGCAGACCTGCACTCCTCCCTGTGGCGGGACCTGTTTTCCTAAGTCGGCAGACTTGCTGCTGCTGCTCCGTAGATTGCTCCGTGTCGTGGTAGCAATGGTTAGCACAGGCATCTACGTCCCTGTATTATGCACAGTCTGCAGAGAAATAGAGAAAAATACGACCTCCGTGAGCTGAGGTGTGATTTCAATATTTTTCTAAGTGACATCTTTTGCAATGGTCGGTGTTACCTTTACAATCAGAGAAAGAGCTATGAGGGCTGGTGCTGTGGCATAGGAGGCCGAGCCTCCACCTGGTGCCGGCTGCTCCTCTCCTGATCCAGCGCTCTGCTGTGGCCTGGGAAAGCAGTGGACGATGGTCCAAAGTGCTTGAGCCCTGCACCCGCATGGGAGGCGTGGAAGAAGCTCCTGGCCCTGGCTTCAGATCAGCTCAGCTCCGGCCATTGTTGCCATATGGGGAGTGAGCCAGTGGGTGGAAGACCTTTCTCTCTCTCTGTTTCTCCTTCTCCCTGTCTGTAACTCTACCTCTCAAATGAACAAATAAAAAAATTTTTTATTTTTTTATTTTTATTTTTTTGACAGGCAAAGTGGATAGTGAGAGCAAGAGACAGAGAGAAAGGTCTTCCTTTTTGCCTTTGGTTCACCCTCCAATGGCTGCCACGGCTGGCACGCTGCGGCCGGCGCACCACGCTGATCCAAAGGCAGGAGCCAGGTGCTTCTCCTGGTCTCCCATGGGGTGCAGGGCCCAAGCACTTGGGCCATCCTCCACTGCCTTCCTGGGCCACAGCAGAGAGCTGGCCTGGAAGAGGGGCAACCGGGAAAGAAGCTGGTGCCCCGACTGGGACTAGAACCCGGTGTGTCGGGGCCGCTAGGCGGAGGATTAGCCTATTGAGCCGCGGCGCCGGCCAAAAAAAAAAAATTTAAAGAGCTATTTGTTTTCTTTAGAATAGAAGAATTACAAAACCTGATTTGTTTAATTTGGGGTATATATCTAGAGTGATATTTTATAACTGGAGTTGTATTTCGGATAGCCGTCACATACGATGTATCCTTTTAGGAATACGCTGCTTTCCAGCGTGATTTTTTGGTTTCTGTTAGCTTGCAAGGCACATTTCACCCAACAGTCCTTAAATTCGTGCCCTCACAGGGCTTGAATTTGGTCCTCAGATTTGTAGACTATTTGGGAATACTGCTGACTGATTCTGGAGGAAGTAACTCAGTTCGGGGATTAAAGAGCGGTGGTTGTTTAAGCATCTTATTTTAGATTCATACTCTACAACCTGGGCTGTGATTTAGGGTGCACTATCTTTCCACGGCTGGAGGACAGAGGAAACCTCAGGTGTATCAACCAGGTGTTTCCTGGAGATAAACAGGATGCCTGGTTCAAGGGTCACTCCTGTGGGTGGGGGTGGGGAGGGACAGAACAGGCAAAGGTAATGAATGGGGCCGTTCTTGCTGGTGGCCACCTGGCCTGAGTCCCTGGAGTCTCAGCACAGGGGGGAGAGGGGAGCACAGAGCCCACCCCAGGGACTCTGGACGAGGGAGAGCCAGGGTGGTGCAGCTCGGGGGTCTGCAGCTCAGCACAGAGGTGGGCAGAGAACCTGCCTTACAAAGCTGATTACACTCGCAGAGCTCAGAAGTTCGCATGTCTTTTCACTTAAAATATATGATTTGTTCAACAGATTCTGGCCTGCAAATACAAATGCAGCCGCATTTACACAAATCTACTAGAACCCAGCTCGCTGGACTCCACCACAGGTGAGCGAGCTCAGCACGCATCTGGCTGTGGAGCCCCTCCCGTCAGTCTGTGACATGATCAGAAGCACACTCTGTCATGCATTGGGAATTGTTCCCTGGGGCCTCCATGCCTACGGGGAAAATGGATACCCTGGGCCAGCACTGAGGCAGGTTAAGCTGCAATGTGAAGCCCTAGCATCCAATATGGGAGACGGTTCAAGTCCCGGCTGCTCCACTTCCTATCCAGCTCCCTGCTAATGTGTCTGGGAACAAAGCCGAATATGGCCCAAGTACTTGGGCACCTGCACCTAGTGGTGACCTGCATGAAGCTCCTGGCTACTGGCTTCGGCTGGCCCATCCCAGGTCATTGCAGTCATCTGGGGAGTAAACCAGCAGATAGAAGACCTCTTTTCTCCCCGCCCCCCGCTGTAACTCTGAGTTTCAAATAAATAAAATCTTTAAAAAAAAAAAAAGAAAATGTATAATCAACTCCAGATTATTTGATTCCCAACCCCTAGTGATTTTCAATAAGATGCATTACTTTAAACAAATCGTTATGTAGGAAAACAGCCCGTGCTGACTGCTGATGGCAGAGTGGAATATTGAGATGTGCAGGTTTTCCCACTCAAGATGTCCCAAGCCCAGGATAAATGCTGGGGGGTGGGCAGAGCTGACTTTGCCCTTAGTCCTGGCACAGATGACATCAACCTCTGCTCTGTTTGCAAGGGTGCTCCTTGGCTTCTCTCTGCAGCCCACACCTGTTGTTCCCCGGCCTCCACCAATGCATTCCTCTCCTGGTCCCCAGACCCCACAGGGCTCAGTCCTTGGGCCACTGCCGTTCTCTGCCTGTGACATGGCCAGCGCTGAGCCCGAGATGCTGTCTTGCAGCCAAAGCTCCCAGCTCCAGGCACCATCCACACCCTCCATGTCCCTCCAGGCGCAGGACATCAGGGTCAGCCCTGACACAGCTCAAGGTCCTGACCATCCATCACTCGGACGCGTCCACCTCTGCCCATTTCTCCTACTCTAGCCACACTGCCGTTGGCTCTGCCTGCAAGATGGGTGAAAAGGCACCGTTCCGCACCTGAAATACTTCAGTCACCCTGTTGTACATCTCACTGCTTCCTCCATTGCCCTCCTCACAGTCTCAGCTCTAAATGAGGTCTCCTGCAATATTTTAAACTGCGGGCTCTGTCCTGCCGTTCCTCTGCTCCAGCTCTGCAATGATTTTTCTTAATTGCCCAAAATAAAATTCAAGTCCCACATTGCGACTGGGCCCTGGGAGGCCCAGGCCTCCATGGCCCCGCCGCCCTTCTGGCTCCCTCCACTCCAACTGCACCTGCTGCAGGCTTGCTGGAGCTCCCTGAAGCACACTCCGCAGTGCCCCCCACCCCGGTCCTCACGTGCGCTGCTGTTCTGCCTGGAGCACCTGCCCACAGGTGTCCCCTGGGAACTCCTGCCTTCCCAGCCTCTCGTCAATGCCAGGCTGTGGGGATGACTCCCTGACGGAGCTGCACGCAGCCATGTTCCTTTGGGCTTCACGAGTGAGACCCCTGACTGCCACCCCCAACCAGAACATTAGCCCTCGCATGCAGGGCCCTCACCACTGTGCGTGGCCACAGATGGAGAAGGAGCATCGATTCAAATGCACTTGCTCAAAACCCACAGACACGGAGCCCTGTGCAAAGGCAGAAGCGTGAAGCAGAGGCTGACTTCCTGCTAAAGCAGGTGTGGGCGTCACAGCAGCTTCCTTCCAGAACTGGGAGCGGGGCATCCAGGCAGGTGGGGAAGGAGGGCTGCGGATAGCAGCAGGGCGTTCCTCTCAGTCAGGGCGTGGGTTAAGGCCAAGCCACGCAGATAGGGGCTGCCCTAAGAATCCAGCGGTGTGCGAGTTGTGTTGGCTTGAAGAGGAAGCAGTAGCAGACACTGCCCCACTTCTGGACTCAGCGTGACACTGCAGCCACCTGGACAGTGTGGGGTGTGGTTCAGGGATTAGACAACCAGGTCAACAGGGTGGGAGAGAGAGCAAGGAAGGGACCCTCACAAACACAGTCAACCAGCATTGACAAAGGCGCTCAGGCCACGCAGTGGGGACCCACATTCTCTTCAGCCAGTGGTGCTGGAATAATTGGACTCCCACATGCAAAACCCTGAGCCCAGACATCGACTGTACACAAACACTAACTCCGGATGGATCACAGATCTAAATGTAGAACACACACGATAAAATCCCTGCAAGACATCACAGGAGAAAATCCAGGGACCCTGTGTTGGGCAATGACCTTTGGATACATCAAAGGCATTTTGCACAAAGCAGGAGTTAATGCACCACCCTTCATTACAATGAACATTTCCTGTTCTGTGAAAGAGCCTAGAGACGAGGCATGATGGGGAGAAAGTCTTTATTTCATAAGACCTCATCTGAAACACGCAGCGAGCACTTCAAACGTAGCAAGAAGAAAAAAAAAAGACTTAAAAATGGGCGTAAGATCCATGCAGACTCCTCGCCAAAGAAGATGCAAAGATGGGAAAGAAGCCCTTGAATAGACACTGCACATCACATACCAACAGGGCAGTGCAAATTAAAGCAACAATGAGAGACCCTGCACGCCGGTTAGGGTGGCCATGACCCGCGACGCCGGCAGCATCCAGAGTGTGCTACTTGGCATTTATTTAGTTGCACAAAGATCTTGGACCGTACAGAAACCCAGACACAGTCTTATTCATACTGCAACCAATAAGCTGGCGTTTTCCCAGACAATGAAATCTTGTTCTGAGATAAAAAGCAGTCAACAATCAAATCACGAAACAACGTGGAGGAAGCTCAGGTGCATACTCCTGCGTGAAATAGCCAGCGTGTAAAGGCTGCCTATTGTCGCGGTCCAAATATATGACCCTGAAAAAGAGAAAATTATGGGGACCTTTAACGAAATCATGGCTCCCAGGTATTTGGAATGGGAGGGATGGAAGGTGAGCAGGAGGATGCTTCAGGCAGAGCGACTGCTGTGCTGACTGCAAGGGTGGGTCCCGGACGTCATGCACTCACCATCGCCTCCGGAACTGTGCAGCACCCAGGTGGGCCCTAATGGGAGCTGCAGCTCAGGGGAGAATGAGTAACAATGTATCAGGATTGGCGCCCCAACTGTGACAAAGGCGCCACAGCCACACTGATGCAGGATGCTGATAACAGGGGGACTGGAGAGGAGAGGGCGTTTATGAGAACTCTCTGTACTTGCTGTTCAAATCTTTGATACACCTAAAACTGCTCGAGAAAACAAAGCCTAAGCAAAAAGGTAGACATGCGGCCAGGGATCTGTTCTTTCAGGCTGGGCACGCGTGGCTGAGTTAAAAATTAATGCCGTGTCCCTCCATCATTTCACGACTGAGAGCTGCGTCCACGGCTCATGCAGAGAGGTGACAGGGGGCGCATCCTCTGGCCACTTTCCAAAGGCGTGCGGGCAGAGAAAGAGTAACAGAGGTTGGGATGGGGCGACCAGTGATTCTTGTGGCATCAAGCCAAAATAGTTTACCAACAAGCACGCCTTTAAATATCTTAAGAGTTTCTTTTCTTTTCTAATTGCTGTAATTCCCACTGATTGAAAAAAATGTCTCCAGACACGTCCTGTTTGGTAGGACAAATCCCACTAGGTGCAAAGGGGGAGGGACAGCTGCTCACGGTGCCTGTCGATGCTCTCAAGAATTAGGTCTTCATTCCACGGTGCAAACAGCAGGCATGGAAAGACAAAAACAAAGCCCGCGGCCGTTTTGTACAACGGACCACACAGACTGCCCCTGGCCGGATGGACTTCAAAAGCTGACTTTCTACAGAGTGGCAAAGAGGCATTGAATGTTACCAAACATCGCCATCCTCCTCTCTCCCCATTCCCGTTTTCTGCATCTTCATCCTAAGACGTCACGGGCCTCATCAGTATGAAGAAGACAACGTTCCGTTTTACAGATTCGAAAATCTGGTTATCAGAGCCCTGTGGGCTTGTGTTAGAAGTTATTTTGCCACACTGAGGACCTTGCCCCCGGAGCCACGGAGTGCAGCCCAGGGCCCTCACTGCAGAGCTTGTCACGCCTGCAGGTGCACGGGACACGGGGCACCACTGAGCAGCAGCGGCTTCTGGGAGCCTGGGGGACGGAGGGGCTTCAGACCCCAGGCCCGGGGCTGCCGGCGCCCGCGTTCTCTTCTGCAGCAGGCTCTTTGGGGTTTGCAAAGGCGGTGCCGAGATGTCCATGTGAGAGTCATCCAAGGAGAGGGAGATGGCACAGGGTGACGGGAACTAGCAGGTGCCAGGCCCCTGTGACAGGCCGGGGTCTGGGATCCGCGCGTGCCCCCGGGGCCTCCCTAATCATCACAGAAGTCCCATAAACGGGTAGCATCCTTCTCATGTCACAGAGCTAACGGGGAGTCTCGCGGAAACTGGAACCTGGTCAACATCAGGAAACAGACGCAGGGTTCCGGAGCGAAGCGCCTCGGCGTCCCGGCTTCACGGCTCTGTGCTGCGGCCTGCACGCTCGCCCACACTCCCTCACACGAGCCTCCCGCACATGCTCTCGTACGCACACACAGTCCTCACACACGAGCCTCCCTCACACGCTCTAACACACACACACACACTCCTCACACACGAGCCTCCCTCACACACTCTCACACGCACACACACACTCCTCACACACGAGCCTCCCGCACACGCTCTCGTACGCACACACAGTCCTCACACACGAGCCTCCCGCACACGGGCTCGCACACACACACACACACTCCTCACACACGAGCCTCCCGCACACGGGCTCGCACACACACACACACACTCCTCACACACGAGCCTCCCTCACACGCTCTAACACACACACACACACGGTCCTCACACACGAGCCTCCCTCACACACTCTCACATGCACACACACAGTCCTCACACACGAGCCTCCCTCACACACACACACACACATACACACGGTCCTCACACACGAGCCTCCCTCACACGCTCTCTCTCACACACACACTCCTCACACACGAGCCTCCCTCACACGCTCTCGCACACACACAGTCCTCACACACGAGCCTCCCTCACATGCTCTAACACACACACACACACACACGGTCCTCACACACGAGCCTCCCTCACACGCTCTCTCTCGCACACACACACACACACACACGGTCCTCACACACGAGCCTCCCTCACACGCTCTCGCACACACACACACACACTCCGCACACACGAGCCTCCCTCACACGCTCTCGCACACACACACACACTCCGCACACACGAGCCTCCCTCACACACACACACACACATACACACGGTCCTCACACACGAGCCTCCCTCACACGCTCTCGCACACACACACACGCTCCTCGCACACAAGCCTCCCTCACACGCTCTCTCTCTCACACACACACACTCCTCACACACAAGCCTCCCTCACACGGTCTCTCTCACACACACACACACACACACACACACACGGTCCTCACACACAAGCCTCCCTCACACGCTCTCTCTCTCTCACACACACACACTCCTCACACACAAGCCTCCCTCACACGGTCTCACACACACACACACGGTCCTCACACACAAGCCTCCCTCACACGCTCTCTCTCTCTCTCTCTCTCACACACACACACTCCTCACACACAAGCCTCCCTCACACGCTCTCTCTCACACACACACTCCTCACACACGAGCCTCCCTCACACACTCTCTCTCATACACTCACACACTCACCCACTCACACTAATACACTCCTCTCACACTCACCCCTCACACACACTCTCACATGCACTCCCCCACACAGTCACACTCACTCCTCACTCACATACACTCCTCACACACACATACATCCTCACACACACACACACTCTCACATGCGCTCCCCTACACGGTCACACTCACTCCTCACAACACAGTCCTCACACACACACTCACATACTCACACTAACACACTCCTTGCACACACACTCCTCACTCACATGCACACACACATGCACTCCCCCACATGGTCACACACACTCCTCACACACACATACTCCTCTCACACTCACCCCTCACACACACACTCTCACATGCACTCCCCACACAATCACACACACTCCTCACACACACACACTCCTCACACACACACACACTCCTCACACAGGAGCCTCCCTCTCTCACACACACACTCACCCACTCACACTAACACACTCCTCTCACATTCACTCCTCACACACACACTCTCACACAGGAACCTCCCTCCCTCCCTCTCTCTCTCACCCACTCACACTAACACACTCCTCTCACACCCCTCACACACATGCACACACATGCACTCCCCCTCACGGTCACACTCAGTCCTCACACGACTCATTCACACTACACTGGAACACACTCCTCACACGTGCACTCACACTCACTCCTCACACTCACATACACACTCACACACACACTAGTTTACTTAGCACAACGTGGGCACCACTGACCAACTGGATGCTGGGGGCTGCCTTGCACCTGCACAGCTGAGGGCAGGTCCCAGGGGAAGCGACGATTCTGTCGCAGTTTTGTGGAAACCGAGAGCTGGGGAAACTTTCTCAGACAAGGCACCCACCATGCTACTGAAAAGGATTCAGCAGATTGTTAATGAATAAACATGAAGGCACCTATTATTCTGCACTGCACACAATCCCATAATAGAAAAAAATTAAGATTATATAGACCCTCGGTGACAAAAGAAAACCTTGTGTGACACGGGCTTCTTTTAGAGCTATGTCACAACAGAGCTGTCACTGTCACGTCAAGAAGGGAGTGGCTTCTCCCCCCACCCCCTGGGCCCCTGTTCCTGAGCGCTCAGTGGTGGGGGTGGCTCTGCGGGACAGAACAAGCCGGGGGCCTCGCCCGCACCCTCCACGGCTCCCGCCCTCTGCTCTCTTTCTTCTTGCTTCCTCCTTGCGTGGCAGTGGCCTCGAGCTGACTGCAGTGTGTACCCTCTCCAGCACAGGTGACCCCCGGTGCTGACTTCCGGTGCTCAGTGTGGGTGGCACTGGTAACAATGGGGCCCTCAGCTTGTCCAGTGGCTGAGTCCAGGATGCTCCCCCTGCCGAGGGCCCCTGAAGATGGCACTACAGGCTGACGGGGGTGCTCCTAAGGGGCCAGCTGGAAGGTCCTCCCACAGCCCCCACTTTGCCCAGGCTGCTCAGACTGTCCTCGGGTCGGCCTGCAGTTGCAATTGCATTTGAAGTCTTGCTTTTCCTGGCTGCTGTCCCCTCCGTGTTCTGCTGGTACTTCTCATGGGAAGCCTGAATTCAATGCAGGGAGACTGCACACAGCCCTGGAGGTCTTCAACTGGAAAGAGGCACACCTCCCTCTCCACACTTCTCAGGAGACCCTGCCTTGTGCCCTGTGCTCTTCCGGTCGGGCCTGTGGAGATCTTCCCTGCTTGTGGCTGCACCAGTGTGGGCAGCATTGGCTTGGTGTGGGCAAACCACTGAGCTTACATGTCAGGCAGGGGATTCCCACGCAGCTGGTGGTGAATCCTCCTCCCTCTCACATGTCTGTCACAAAATTGTAATAACCCTCACATGTCAGCTGCACTCCCATCTCCCCAGTTTGCCCCAAATGGCTCTTAGGGAAGTGTTTATTTTTTGTTCTTCCAACCAAGGCCCATCCGGGGCTCCGGCCTCACACTTTGCTGATTCTGTGCTTTGAGTCTTGGTTTGTCCACAAAGCCCTACTCAGCCCCCAGCTTTCTCCTCACTATCAGGACACAGAAGCTGTGGACAATCCAGGCCAGTTCTCTTCTAGAATGTTCTGCCACTTTGAGGTTTTCTGGATGAATGCTCATGGTTTCGTTTACCTTGTTCTTCTATCCCCTTTGCATCCTGTACTAGAAGTTTCAGTAGGATAACTTCATCAATGTCCAAACCAAGGAAGTGAAAGGGCATTATTAACAATTACACTGTAGTGGCAGTAGGAAATAAGATTAGCCCAGTCAAGAGGTGCACAGTGACCCTCTGTCTGAAGGCCCAAGTTCAGGAGGAGCGTTCAGGCAAGGCACACACAGGCAGCTCTGCGTGTCCCCAGCTGCCACCATGCTGTTGCTGGGAGAATGGAGATCATCTGATCTCTGTGGTACCGGCCTGGTCTCTACAATTTGCTAGAAACAAGTAAGCCAGGGGATGATCATTTGGGGAAAAACACATTGAGAAAATCAAATCTTGCTCTGGGGAAGTTTTCATGAAATTGTTTCACATTAACAAATTTGTCTATTTGAAAGGCAAGGACAGACATAGAGAGAGACAAGGAGAGAGACAGACAGACATAGAGAAAGATCTCCCATTCATTGGCTCACTCCCCAAATGCCCACAGAAGCTGGGGCAGACCAAAGGCAGGAATGGCAAATCAACCCAGGTCTTCCATGGGAGTGGCGGGGCCCCACCTGCTTCTGCCATCACCTGCTGACTTCCAGGGTGCAAGTTAGCAGAAGCTGGAGTCAGAGCCAGTCCTGGAGCCCAGGCATGCTGAGTCACAGCCGGTCCTGGAGCCCAGGCATGCTGAGTCACAGCCGGTCCTGGAGCCCAGGCATGCTGAGTCACAGCCGGTCCTGGAGCCCAGGCATGCTGAGTCACAGCCGGTCCTGGAGCCCAGGCATGCTGAGTCACAGCCGGTCCTGGAGCCCAGGCATGCTGAGTCACAGCCGGTCCTGGAGCCCAGGCATGCTGAGTCACAGCCGGTCCTGGAGCCCAGGCATGCTGATAAGGGATGCAGGCAGCCCACGTGGCATCTTCACGGCTGACCCCATCAAATTGTCTTGGAAAGCATTGGTGATTCTTGTCGGATCTGTGATTTAACTAGGGGTTGAAAAGCAAGTATCCTCCATTTATTCTACATAAATTAGTGCGTATTTTTCATAATAAAATGCTTTCTCCCATCATCCAGGGTAAGCTCCTACAGAAACAGGAGAAATTCTTTCCCTTTAATTTAGAATTTTTCAAACAAGGACTTGTATAATGGTGACCTCACACAGGGGTACAATGAGTTTCTTTCTTTTTAGTATTACCCCTGCCTCAAGATTATTTATTCAGTATTTTACAATCACCTATAATAACTGTTCTCCTCAGAGGCAAGCAAATTTCCAGTGTGATGAACAGTTGAAGTGTATTATAGCCTGAAAACTCAGCAAGTGGAGAAACATTGCGGTCAGTTGTCAAGTGAAAGGCAGTAGATTTACACACGTGCCAAATCTTTGTCTTGAAACAAAGGAAGACAAGAGTGACGTTCAAACCCCAATGTCTCCTGTGTTTGAGCAGAGCGTAGAATGGCGTGCCTGGGCTCATTCACTATGTGTGTGTGTGTGCATGCGTGTGCACGTGTGCATGTGTGTGCGCGTGCATGTGACGTTTCTCTACCCCACGCCATGGGCTGCAGTAGTCTAATTATTCTGAGGATGCAGGAGAGTAGCCAGGGTGCTGGCACTGGGAAGGTCGTCAGCCGGCACCACCAGGCAAGCTGGAGTCCAGGCACTGAGAGTGGGCAGTGCTGTTCTTGGTTTCCTTCAGCTGAAGAACCACGGCTGAGGTTCCGCAGTGGCTCTCAGTCCACACTCACACACTTGTCATCATGCCCAGGCTTCACCAGCAAACCAAGTTATCTGAAGGTTGAAGACTTTACTGATGTTACCATATTTCTCAAAATGTTCATCCAGACCAACGATATATATGCCATAAAATTCCCAATTTTATTCTGCATGTTTGCTCTAATAAGAAGTGAATAAAGAAAGGTAGACTTTCTGAAATTGGGTTTTTGTTGGAGAAAATCAAGACAAAAACTGTAATAGAGACATACTGGGGAGATAAGTTATAAGAATACTTCTAAAAGTTTGTGGAAATGGAGTTAAAAGATAAACTAGGAAGTTTCAAAATCTATGCATAGTTATTTCATAGCATGCATTTCCTTGATCTCTGTGAAGATGTCTTAAATGCATGGATTCCAAAGCTTTTTGTACCTGAATAACCCAACCTTTCAATCCCATTTTTCCCCAATCATTTTGAGATCCCTTCGCGCAATCTCAGGAGGGCCTTCTGCAGGCTGGACGATTCTGTTTAAGTCGTTCCAGCCTGAGTCAGGACATGGCCACTCGGGTCACTTCCAGAGCTCCCCAGAAGAAAGAATCCAGACATTCACGTGTTTGCAGAACCTGCAACCCTTGTCCAATGTTTCAGAATAGCACTCCCCCACTAGAGGGTGGCTAGAGACAGGTGCGAGATGCAGCAGAGCAAAGCCCAGAGCCCTCCACCAGCGGGGACAGACACTGCCTCCTCAACAGGAAGATTATGGAATCTTCGCATGAAAATACAATGTCTTCATGGGACTCATCTTCCAAGTTAACTTTAAGCCAGTTGCCTACTGGGAGGTGTTTCAATGAGCATATGTTTATCCACCCGAAACAATAAGACAGCAGACTCTGTGAAAGTATCAGGTACTCTGTGGAAGCATCAGCTACTCTGGAAGCACCAGCTACTCCCAGCTACTCCGTGGAAACTCCAGATACCCCATGGAAGCACCAGCTGCTCCGTGCATTCTTTGCTACTTTGTGGAAACACCAGCTACTCCCATTCAAATGTTGTCCAAGCTGGACTTCCTGTGGAGCCCAAATCATGCTTCTGCAGTGAGTGAAAACCAGGTGATGAGGACCCACAGTGCAGGAGGAGCAGACAGAGGAGGCGGGTCGACACTGTGCCGATTTCCACCTCTGCTGGCATCCAGGACTCCTGGTTGGTCAGTGGTTTGCAATCCTGCAAAATGAACAACTGGGTAGGAGTTCCAAAGTGGGTAGGGAAACAGAGGAAATTTTTCCTTAATGAAACTGTCAAAGTTAGAGTTTTATTTTTGTTTTGCTTCTGGGTGTCAGACCACTTCTTCACACTGTTCCCTGCTTGCCCAGAGATTGATGACAGGCAAGTTCTCTCATTAGGAAGGGCTCCCCTGGGCGAAGCCTGCAGATGCCTACTGTGGGGGACTCTGTACAGCTCCATCCATGAAGCACCGTGTCACCAACTCTTCATTAGCTCGTCCACTGGCGAAATTTGCAGCAGGCATCTGTGAGCACACACTCATAGATTTTGACAGCTTTCCCTATTGGCCATGAAGCACACGCTGTATAACTTCATCTTGAACCATCTTCGCAAAGTGATTCTTAGACTTAAGAAAGAGGAAATTGGTAAACTCACTTCAGCCTGAACACCCCTCTTCCCCTTGTTCAGCCCCTATATCCTTGCTAAAGAGACCACAGCTCCGGGACACGAGCACTAAACGCATTAAGTGTGGAGGCACACGGCGCAGTGTGCGTCTCTCACTGCTCTGCCTGGCCTGGCTTTCTGCTGCTCACTGGGTCATTTGAAGAGCATGGGTCTGCAGCTCCCCCGGGATGTCTGGCAGGCAATGCCTGGCTTTGCTCTTATGAGCAGAAATGAAAGCTAAATCGTGCAGGTCCTGGCATGGTGGATTTGCCCGGGAGGACGCTGCAGTCTCCCTGTTGGAGTGTGGGAGCGCCGGCACCTTTCTCCTGAGCACAGGTACGCGGAACGAGGATGGACAGTTGCGCTACAGTAGGCTAAAGAGCTTTTTAATATACAAACATACCCCTGTAACTCCCCAAGCAGGGAAACACTCTGCTGAGCCCTGCATTAGAGCAAAGAAATCTTAGATGTTCTTTGTCTGGGCTGAGAGATGCATAAACCAGGCCCTGTACTCTTTTTCTTCTCTTCCTAAATGTATTCAAGAGGTAGAGACAGGGAGAGAGAGAGAGAGGTGTCTCCCGTCCCCTCGTCCTCAGCCCAAATACCTGCAGCAGCTAGGACTGGGCAGGGCTGAAGCCGAGAATAGGAACTCAGTCTAGGTCTTCCACATGGGTGGCAGGCACCCAGTGACTGAGCCAACACCTGCTGCCTCCTGTGGTCTGCAGGAATTGGAGCTGAGGATGGCATTGACCTTGGACACTACAATACAGGATGAAGGGGTCTTAACTGACATCTTAGCTGATAGGTCACATGCCCACCCCTCTATTTTTTTAAAGATTTATTTATTTATTTGAAAATCAGAATTACAGAGAGAGAAAGAGAGACAGAGAGAAAGACAGAGAGGTCTTCCATTTGCTGGTTCACTCCCCAAATAGCTGCAATGGCCGGAGCTGCACCTATCTGAAGCCAGGAGCCAGGAGCTTCTTCCAGGACTCCCACATGGGTGCAGGGACCCAAGGACTTGGGCCATCTTCTACTGCTTTCCAGGCCATAGCAGAGAGCTGGATCAGATGTGGAGCAGCCGGGACTAGAACCAGTGCCCATATGGGAAGCCGGCACTGCAGGCAGTGGCTTTACCTGTTATGCCAAAGCACTGGCCTCAACTCCTCTATCTTCTTATACTGGCCTGTATCACATCACAGGGCCTGGGGACCACCCTCCTGTAAAGATGCCAGAAATTACAGGAGTCACACAGTGAGCTGGGAAGGCTGCCCTGTGAGAGAGGCACATGCAGTTGGGCAGGGAGGCTGGAGGGCCGAGGCCATCAGCTGGAGTGGTGCCAACTTCACAGCGACCCCAGTGCAACAGCCCCAGCGCCAAGGACGTGCCTCGACTCTGCTCAAGCAGCGTTCAGAGCCTGTCCCGGAATCTAGCCAGGGGGATGCTCGATTTACGGAGCCAGAGTGCCTTTGGGGCCCTGAAGTCTCACCCACCGATGTGTGCCGAGGTTTACGGTCTAGACACCAGGGTGTGTAACATGATGTAACTTAAGAAGCGAAGGAACTTGTCCAAGTTCAAGCTGCCAGTACGCCCTGAGGAACAACTGAACTGCACCCTCTGGTTGGTTCCCCTGGAGCAACGGATGGGGAGTGGTTGCTGATGACGTCTCTCCAGACCTTAGACTATGTCACTGTTGGAGTCTGTTTATAAAGCACCCTCCATTCTGAGGACACAGAGGCCCGACTCGAAGGCGGTAACTGGGTCTCTGCGGACTGACGTTCTTGTAGTCACAGAGCCGACAGCAGACTCCAACTCCGATTCCAGTCTGAAACAAAAGGGGCCGTGCCCCACAGAAGACTGATCTGGAAGGCACTGGCTTTTAGTAGTCGTGCAGGGGTCGCCAGCCCTGACTCACCCTCTGAAGTCCTTCTCTGCACGTCTCCTTCCACAGCGAGCTCACAGCGGGGAGCTGGCTGCGCCCGCGTCGCTAGCGTGAGCAGTGTTCCAACAGCATCGGTCTTTTTCCATTCACAGCTTCCCCTTGGCTGGGCTCAGGAACTCTGCACAGAGCCACATTCTTCCTGGAGATAAACTGCTAGACTCGTAGGACACGGTCACTGACCCTATTCAGAGAGGCAAGTGGCTCCAAGTTTAAACCCATTTTCAAGCCAAGTCAGCACCTTGTGTTTAGATAATTCTTGGCACATATTTTGCTGTGGAACTGCAGGAACAATTGGTCCTGTGGCTAAGGCTTTGAGCTTTTCATGTTTTCTGTATCCAACATAAAAACACAAGCTCATGGTCATTGGCCTTGCATTCTATTAAAGCCTCATGGAGCCTTAACTAAGACAGCTCCAGCACAAGCGACCCAGTAGGTACTACAGGTAGGTGCTCCCGGGGCCAGCAGTGGAGGTGGGCACGCAGAACGCGATGCAAGACGCCAGAGGGTTTGCTTTCAGATAAATTCCCACAGTGGAGTGGGGAGGGATGGATGAAGGAGATGGTCATAGCTGCTGACCGCTCTGGTGAGCAATGCGATGAGCTTAGTGGTGGTGATGTCACACGATCATCAGACACAGGTCCAGTCTCTCTCCTCGCCTCACTTCTGATCATGGAGATGGCCGTCTCTCCTCTCCCACGCGATGTCCACTCCACTCGCAGCAGTTTGGAAGGACTCCCTACTGCATGAAGCCAGGCCAAACTCAAGGCCACACACCTCCCCAGCATCACCTCTCCAGACTTCGCAGGTCGGTGATGCCTCTGGGGTCATCTGGACTCAGATTCCTGGTGAGGACGCCCCCAGTCCAGGTCCATGTGAGATACGAAGGCCTCCGCCTGCTGGCCTCCCCCTGCAACCCAGCTGGAGGGCACAGCCAAGGGTGTTTATGGCCTTGGGGGACTTTCTGCAGACAAGTGTCCCACGGTTATGATCACCAATCAGCAGTCCCAAGCTTGGGCCCATGCCCCACCGGGCCATCTGGTACAAGCCCGGTGTGCCCGGTGTACAAGGCAGGCATCCTCTCCGCTCTTCACCACAAGAGTTGGATCTGTACGTTCTGCTTGGAGTCCCCTCTCCCAGTTGAAACCCTGCCAACTGGACCTGACCCCATTTGTCTGGATTTCTCTATAAGGACACTCCTAACGGAGTGGTTTCCCCTAATTCTCTCCTTAATACATTGTGGCACTTTCAGTGCTTCTACCCCACCGACAGCCTCTGGGAAGTTTTCATTGTTTCAGATTAGATTTACTGTGACAAACAAATTCTAAGCCCCCAGAGACCAGGGCTTTGCTTTATAATCCAAATACCACCATACCTGGCTTCCTATGGAGCATAGGACCCATGATTAAAACTCTGAGTTAGGGCCGGCGCTGTGGCGTAGCCAGTGAAGCTGCTGCCTATAGGGCCGGCATCCCATATGGGCACTAGCTCAAGTCCCGGCTGCTCCACTTCCAATTCAGCTCTCTGCTATGGCCTGGGAAAGCAGTGGAAGATGGCCCAAGTGCTTGGGCCCCTGCATCCATATGGGAGACCCAGAAGAGGCTCCTGGCTCCTGGCTGTGGATCAGTGTAGCTCCGGCTGTTGTGGCCAATTGGGGAGTGAACCAGCTGATGGAACCTCTCTCTCTCTCTCTCTCTCTCTCTCTCTCTTTCCGCCTTTCCTTTTCTCTCTGTGAAATTCTGACGTTCAAATAAATAAATAAATCTTAAAAAAAAAAAAAAAGCTCTGAGTCGCAGGGGAAGGAACGATTGGACTTTATAGTCCCATCCCTGGGGACCAAGGCTTCTGAGTGCCTACGTGGTTTTTACAATGCCTCCAGTCTTAGCAGAGGAGCGCCTGCAGAACACACAGTGGCATCCTCCCAAATCCATCATTCAGACAGACACAGTCTCGGGACTGGGTCCTCGCTCTTGTCAGCTCCCCAGGGGATTTCAACTCCTCCTCCCCTGACACCAGCTTTTTCACTCATGCCAGTGACCCTCAAATGCATGCCAGCAATTCAAAAAGTCCATGGACAAACTGCACTATATGTCAGCTGCACCCTCCACCAAGTCTTTGAATCTCCCTGGTACCCCTGGTCCAGAGCTTGGCTCCATCTCAGAGAATTGCAAGGCAGGTGTTTTTTAAAAAAATTTTGTAATTTTACTTATCTGAGAGGCACAGATACACACACACAGAGAGAGAGAGAGAGAAGGAGAGAGAGAGAGAGATCTCCCATCTGCTAACTCAGTCCCCAGATGCCTGCAACAGCCAGGGCTGGGCCAGGCTGCAGCCAAGGGCAATCCTGGTTTCCCCTGTGAGCAGCGGGAACTCAGGTACTTCAGCCACCACCTCCTGCTCCCCAAGGAGCACATTAGCAGGAAGCTGGAATCGGACGCAGGACCTGGAAGCCAGGCGCTTCGGTGGGAAATGCAGTCTTCCCAGGTGGAGTCCCAACCACTGCGCGGAACACCTGCCACAGGTGGGCGCTTCTAAAAAAGGAAGTACATAGCGAGGGGGCAGTGAGCCCACGTTTACCCAGGGGCTGTTTCTCCAGTAAACTTCACTTTGTAAGTGGCAACATGGGTTTTAAAAGTTAGACACCAAGAAACCATGGAAAGAGGTGTGTCTGGAGGGTGGGCTGATGGGACAGATTGATGGGAAAGACTTAGGGGAAATATTTTATGAAAATAATGACTCATTCTGTATTCAAAGGTCCTCAAATTGTAACACTGTCTCACAAACCCAAGATACAATGTTGACAGCTGGTCCAGGAATGTGCTTCAAATTCCATTCTGATACTATAATTTCCCCACGTGCAATCACTCATGCGCTTTTACTTGCTTTGGTTTTTGCTCCTATGCTGAGTAAGAAAACAAGAATATTCACTGGCTGTATAGGGTGCAGGGAGGCACCGGCAATTAAAAGGCCGCCAACCATCAGAAGGGGACTAGGAAGAAGGGGTCTCTGGTGATGTGGCCACAGCCCACTTCCCCTGCACCGCCTAGAAGCTCTGGACACCTCAGATGCCCAGAGGGTGGAGAGGGACCCTGGGGAGCGGGCTCCTGGGGGGTCTGGGCAGGTGAGGGGAGGGCACAGGTGGTACAGGTGGGCAGACACTGTGGGCGCCACGAGGGCGGAGGCAGACAGCGGAGGGGGAGCTTGGCGCAGTGAGGGATGGCGCCAGCGCAAGCCCAGCTCCGCCATGCAGGGCCGGTCCCCTGCAAGCACAGAGGCGGTGGATGATGGGGGATGTCCCTCCTCTCACGGTGGACGTGAGCAGTGCCGCAGAGCCACGCAGTGCTCAGGAGCACCAGGCTGCGCTGGAGGAGCTAGCTCCAGAGCGAGGTCCTCGGCACGAGTCACATGAGCAGGCGGGCCTGGGCCACCCCGGCCTGCAGCGGGGAGACTCGGGGAGCCAGGCTCACCCCTCCAGCAAGGCCGCCCCACCCCGCTTCTGAGCCTCAGCGCATGCGCATGGACCTCTTCTCTCCAAGGGCTTCCGGGCCTGGGAATGGGTGCAGGTGCAGGGACAAGCTGAAGGCGAGGGGGCCCAGTCCTCAGCGGAGTGGGCCAGGTAGGGCAGCTCCAAGCCCAGCTCCATCCTCCCCTTCCTCCTCCATCCCCCTAGCCTGAGAGCTCGTTACTCTTTTTACAGTTATTTGAGCATTTCTCCTAAGGTAAGACGGGGCAGAGAAGGGGTGCTCAGCTGGCTCGAGTGGACACTGCATCAGGGCCCTTGCTTGGATCTGTCCCCGTACCCTGACATCTGGCAGTGTGGCCACATGAACCAGGGGGCAGATGAACAATACACTTTCACCTGATTCTGCTGAGCTCTGCACTAGTTAGCAAAGACGACTTAGTTCTGCTTGGAATACGCCATCCTTCCAAGACTCGAACTTTTCCACAGTTCAAGAAAGAGTCTGCGAAGCAGCACAGAAGTGAGGAGCATTGGGCTGGAGTGCGGATGAGGGACAGGCTTCGGGATCCGACCACCTTGGGTGAGAAGTCTGGACCCAGTTCCTGACATCTGCATGGAGCCCACCCAGGACAGAAGCTTCCAGAACTCAGTCCTTCAACTAAAGAGAAAGGCTAGCATGTACGTCTTACGCTTCTTGAAAGAATTAGAGGAGGAAGCCATTCTTCCAGTGCTGGCTATGGAATTTAGTAAGTGCTGTGCTCAGTAACCCCAGCTCTCTCCCTCTGCCAGCCCTGGTGTGCTTTGCAGGACCACGAGCGACGGCCAGACAAGCATGGGACACATTCCCCAGGCTTTCCCTGAATAGCTAGAAGTCTTGGAGCCATCACACTGTGTGGACTCCCCTGGAGCACGCAGAGCAACTGTTTCCATCCCAAAGTGGAGAGAAATAGCTCCATCTGGAAAGGTGTCCGTCTACTGCCGAATTCCGAGATGCAGCGAAGAGGAATCCGTGATCTGCCTGAAGCAGCCAGATGTTGATGTCCTCTCCGCTTTGTCCTCTTTCCAGCAAGAAGCGCTGTCTCAGTCTCACCCAGCTGGGAGTCCTGCCCTCTCTTTGGCCATTTGAAATACTCTTTTCCATCTGTGGGAAACTTTACATTAATAGCTCCAAAGATTTGCAGATGGGGAAATGAACTCACCCCTCTGCTCTCAGGGCCCTGCCTGACACGGTCACCGTCCCTTCCCAGGGTCTTAGCAGACAGAGAGCAGAGGAAGATTTCCAAGGACAGTTTGTGTGTCCTGTCCCCAGTGGCCTGAGCCAGCCTCACCTGTTGTTCCTTTGCCCACACCGAATCCTGGGGTGTCACCCGTCATACAAACCCCCACTGAATGGAAGGGTAGTGCGTGCTGATGTCAACACGTCTGTTCTCCAGCAGTGACATAGTACCTTCTTCCCAGGGCCATCAGGCACGGGAGCTTGTTAACCTTGGAAATTTGATCGACACGCGTGCTCTCTTGACCCGGAATTGCACGTGGGGACTCTTCTATGTCTTCTTTCCCTGGTGCTAGACAATCATTACCAAAGTGAGTCCTGTTAACTTCAGAACACAGACATAACCGCTGCCAATGAAGCGGCTCATTTGCCAAAGGCAGAGTCCACCAGCCCCCTCTCCATCCCCAGGATGTTCATTCCAAGCTGGCAAAACTGAGGCCATTGAGCACAGAGGCCGAGTGTCAGAGAAAAACCATTACAACAGCACCAGCTCACTTTTACAAAGCACATCACATTTCTAGAGGTACCCATTTCTGGAATAAAAGAGGACAACCTCAGATTCTTCAGTGGTAGGATCCTTTCTGAAGCCTGGCTGGGGTATCCAGATGTCTCCCCAAAGTGTACAGTAAATGGACAGCTCCCCGACAAACCAAAGCTGGCCTGTCCCTTGAGAAACACTAAGGGAGTTTTTCAAACCGGAAGAAAGAGATGCTAATGAGCGGGAAGGAAGCCCTGGAAGGCGTAAATCTCATTAGAACAGTGACCATGCAGACAAATTCAGAAATGCTCTGATACTGCAAACACAGTGCACAAACCATTTATATCTTTAGTAGTAAGATAAAAACTTAAAAATAACAACTACATTACTATGTCATTTCCATGTAATATAAGGAGATGTACAACAGAACATCAAAAATTCAAAATTCAGGAAGGAATGCAGTGCCAGTGCAGTGTTCTCTATTAGTAGTTCTTATATTTTTGCTGCTTTTCCTGTCTTCATAATTAATATCAAGTTGCTATCATTTCAAAATAACATATACTCAAAAGATTTTTGTAAGCCTCATGGGCACCACAAAAAAATATATACACCAAAAATACTAAGCAAAGAATCAAAACACACTACTTGACAAAATCACATAACCATGAGAAGACTCGAAGAGAGGCAGAAAGTGAGAGACTATGATAAAACCAGAAAGCAAGTAACAAAATGGCAGCCATAGGACCTTATCTACCAGTAATTACCTTAAATGTAAATGGGTTAAATTCTCCAGTTAAAAAACACTGAGTGACTAAATGGATAAAAAAAAATACCCAACTGCATGGTGCTTACAAGAAACCCACTTCACTTCTGAGGACGTGCCCAGGCTGAGAGTGAAGGGGTGGAGAAAAATTTTCCATGTAAATGGAATAAAAAAGACAGCAGCCACCATACTTACATCAGACACAATAGATTTAAAATGAAAAGCAGTAAAAAGAGACAAGAAAGGTCTTTATATAATGAAAAAGGGATCAATTCAGCCTGAAGAAATAACAATTGTAAATATATATACACCTACTAATATCGGAGCATCTAAATATATAAGGCAAATATTAATAGCCATAAAGGGAGAGATAGATGCCAATATGATAATAGTGGAGGACTTCCACATCCCAATTATAGCAATGGATGGGCCATCCAGACTGAAAATCAACAAAGAAACAGCAGAGTTAAACTACCCAAAACAACTGGACCTGACAGACATCTACAGAACATTCTATCCAACGGCCGCAGAATTCAATTCATGTTCTTCACAAAAGCACGTGGAGCATTCTCCAAGACAGACCATCTGATACGTCACAAAACAAGTCTCAACAATTTCAAAAAAGTAGAAATCATACTAGATATCTTTTCAGACCAGAATACAGTCAACCCAGAAATCAATAAAAAGGAAAAAATTGGAGACTTCACAAATACACATAAATAAAACCACTTACTCCTGAAAGACCAATGGATCAAGGAATAAATTAAAAAGGAAACTAAAAGTCATTTGAAACAAATGAAAGTGGAGACACAGCGTTCCAAGATCCATGCAGCAAAATCCGCACGGAGAGGGAGGTTTGTGGCAATCAACATCTACACCCAAAAAGCAGAAAGATCTCAAACAATCTATCGCTGCACCTAAAGGACCTAGAAAAACAAGAAAAAGCAACTCCAAAATTCATACAAAGAAGTAAATAATAACTATCAGAGCAGAAATACATGAAATAGGGCTAAAAAAAAACACAAAAGAATCAACAGAGGAAGAGTTTGTTTTTTGAAAAGGTGAACAAAATCGGAAAAACCTTATCTAGATCCATAAAAAGACAGAGGACTCAAGTAAACAAACTGAAGGTTAAGTGAGAGAGATTACAGCTGACACTGCAGAAATATAGGGATTATTACAGATTATTATGAGCAGTTATGTGCCGACACATTTTATAATCCAGAATAACTGGACAAATTCCTGGAGACATGCACTTTATCAAGATTGAATTGTGGAGAAACAGAATACTTAAAAAGACCAGCAATGAGTAACAAGGTTGGATCAATAACAAAAACTCCCAGCAAAGATGGCTCCTCTGCTGAACTCTACCATATAATAAAGGAAGTGCTAATACCAAGTCTTCTGAAATTGTTCCACAAAGTGCAGGAGGAGGAAAGTCTTCCAAACTCATCTTATGAGACCAGAATTAGCCTGATACCAAACCAGACAAGGAGATCACAACCACACACACACACACACACACACACAAGAAAAGAGAAGAAAAAGAGAAAAGGAAAGGAGAGGAGAGGAAAGGAAAGAAGGGAAGAAGAGGGGCCAGCGTTGTGGATCAGTTGGTTAATGCCCTGGCCTGAAGTGCCAGCTTCCCATATGGGAGCTGGATCTAGTCCCGGCTGCTCCTCTTCAGATCCAGCTCTCTGCCATGGCCTGGGAAAGCAGTAGAAGATGGCCCAAGCCCTTGGGCCCCTGCACCCATGTCGGAGACCCAGAGGAAGCTCCTGGCTCCTGGCTTCGGATGGGCACAGCTCTGGCCATTGCGGCCATCTGGGGAGGGACCCAGCAGATGGAAGACCTCTCTCTTTGTCTCTACCTCTCTCTGTAACTCTGCCTTTCAAATAAATAAAATAAATCCTAAACAAAAGGGAAGAGGGGAGGGAGGAAGGAGGGATGAGGGGAAAAAGGAAACAGAAAAAGCTATAGGCCCATATTAGCCAAAGATTTATGCTTTTGTTAGAATCCTCAACAAAATACCACCAAACTGAATCCAACAGCACATTAAAAATATTATTCCCTATGATCAAGTGGGATTTATCCCAGGACATAAAGACAGTTCAGCATATGCAAATCAGTCATTGTGATGCATGGCATCAATGGAACAAAGGAGAAAAACTGTACGATTACTTCCATCTATGTAGAAAAAGCATTTGATAAAATTCAACACCCCACATGATAAAAACAACAACTTGGGCTTACAGGGAGAAATGTACCTCAGTGTGATCAGGGCTGTATGTAAGGAGCCCACAGCTGACATTGTGTTGAGTGGGAAAAGCTGATGGCTCCTTGGGAAGGTTGGGGCAACGGAGGGATGCCCACTTCACCACTTTCATTCCACAGAGTAATGATGTCCTCGCCAGAGCATTTAGGCAAAGGAAAAAAATCACAGGCATCCAAATTGGAAGGGACAAAGTCAAGTTGTCCCTGTTTGCAAATGACGTGATCTTGTGTACAGAAAATCCAAAGATTCCACCAAAAATCTGTTAGAACTAATAAATGAATTCTGCAAAGTTTCAGGATATAAAACCAGCATATTGAAATCAATGGTGTTTCTACACAGCAGTAGTGAACTCTCTAAAAAAGAAATCAAGGGTGTAATCCATTTCCAATAACCACAAAAAGTAAGACAGCCAAGGATGAATTTAACCAAAGGGGTGAAAGACATTGATGAAATAAATTGAAGAGACACACAGAACAAATGGAAAACTATCCCATGTTCATGGATTGAAAGAATAAATATTATTAAAATGTCCATACCACCCAAAGTGATCCACAGATTCAATGCAACCCCTATCACAAAACTAGTGATGTTCTTCACAGAACTAGGAAAAACAACCTTAAAATTCATATAAAACCACTCCCCCAATAGGCAAAGCAATATTTAGCCAAAACAAAAATGCAGGAAGCATCACCCTACCTGATTTTTAAAATATACTGCAAAGCTATAGTAGTCAAAATAGCACAGTGTTGTCAGAAAAATAATCACTTAGGCCCAGGGAACAGAACAGAGAGTGAAGTAAACTCACACATCTACAGCCACCTAAACTTTGACAACTGAATTAAGAGCATGCATTGGAGAAAGGGCCATCTTTCAGTAAATGGTACCGGGAAAAGCGGATGTCCACATGAAGCAAAATGGAAATGGACTCCTGTTTTTCACCACACTCAAAAATCCACTCCAAATGGATTAAAGACAGAAGCATTGAACCAAAAGCTGTGGAAGTGCTGAAAAAAAAAATTAGGAAACACTTCTGGACATTGGAATGGGCAAAGGATTTTCAGGTCAGACTCCAAAATGAAATAAAGTCACAAATAATCAAATGGAATTACATCCAACTAAAAAGGTTTTGCCCAGCACAGGAAACAATGACTTAGTGAGAGACAGTCTACATAAAGGAGAAAACACGTACAGCCACAGCACCAGGGGTCAGAAACTAGATTACCAGAGCAGCTCAGACAACTCAACAGCAAAATACACAATATGATTGGAAAACAGGTGATGGACCTAAGCAGGCATTTCTCAAAACCAGACATACACATGCCGCTACGGTGGGGCCCGGAACTTCCTTCTCCTACGTAACTGTAACTTGGTGCCAACCTCTCCCTCCCTCTCCCCCACGGTTCCCAGCCTCTAGTTGCTGCTGTCCTCCGCTCAGCTTCTTCGAGATCAATGTTTCGATTGCACGTGCGAGTGTGACCATGTGGCATTTGCAGTCCTCTGGCTTATTCACACAACATGATGACCTGCGGTTGCGTCCCTGTTGCAAATGCCAGACTCGGTCCATCTGTATGGCTGAACAGTGTGTCGCTGTGCCTGTAGTCCACGCTTTCCTCTGCGGATGGCCACTGGGTAGCGTGAGGAACACTGCAACAAGAATGGCAGTGCAAATGTCTCATCGCATTTTGATTTCACTTCCTTTGTTTGGGTAGATACCCAGCGGTGGGATTGCTATGTATCATGTGGAGACGCTACTGTTAATTTTTGAGGAGGTTCCATACTATTTCCTCAATGGCTGCACTAATCGACCAATAGCATGCAAGGGCTCCCTTCTCTCCATGTTTTCACCAATGCTTCTCATCTTTTGTCTCTTTTATAATAGCCATTTTTTGAAAGTCAGAGTTATAGAGAGATAGAAAGAGAGAGAGAGAGAGAGAGAGAGAGATCTTCTGTCTACTGGCTCACTCCCCAAATGGCTGCAACAGCCAGGAGCCTGGAGCTTTGTATGTGTCTCCCACATGAATGGCAGGTGCCTATGTGCTTGGGCCATCTTCCGCTGCTTTCCCAGGCCCATTAGCAAGGGGCTCCTGGGTCAGGAGCTTATATGGGATGCTGACATCACAGGCAGCAGCTTAACCTGTTGTACCACAACGCCAGTCCCCAATGGCCATTCTAACTGGACGGATGTAGTTTTGATCGGCACTGCCCTGATGATGAGTTCTGCTCATCCCCAATGGCCCTGAGTGTCCTCCAGTCCTCAGGGCTCTGAGTGCAGCCTCGCAGGATCTCGCAGACTTAAAGAAAGGCACCTGTCGTGCCAGAATTCCGGATTTTACTCAGCAAATTTAGCAGACAAGTTGATCACACAATGACAGAAACTCTTATCACTGAGGTGTCTAACCTACCCCCTTTTTAACTTCCTTCTGAACTCTCACTGAACTCTACACCCACCTGAACTCTCTTCTGAACTCTACACCCACCTGGTGGGCCCCGCGCCATTCCCAACAGCTTGAAACAGCCTCGGCTGTCTGTGACACAGGGTTCCCCAGGGTCGGGCAGGGGTCTTCCTGCTTACATCCAACCCTTGCTCAGAGGCAGAGCTGGGAGACCATTCCTTCGCTGTGCCTTTCATCGCTTTACCTTGTGCATTTGATTCTCTCTCTCTCTCTCTCTCTCTCCCTCTCTCTCGGAGAAACGAATAGCACAGTGTTCATAAGTCAAATATGCAGCTGTGTGCACACCTGCATAATCTCCTATTTGATGCTGGTAAGATGCCTGCTGACAGCACCAGAGTTGATTCACCCAGGAGATTTTTGCTACGCTAAATAGGAGGCAGTCACTCGCAATTCCACAAAGCGAGGATGGCAGCCTCTCATCAACAGGTGGGCCCCATGGCCTCCACGTGGTGCATGGGCTGGGTTACAGCCTGCTCCGTGGCAGGGAAGCAGTAAGGACAGCAGGCCTAGCGGGAAGTTTGGAGCCAGGACTGGGGGCTGCTCCCGGCAGGGGGCTGGGGACCGCCTGGAATGGCATAGAGTCCAGGGAGGGCTGCACCTCATGGAAATGCTGAGCACGACTTGGAAAGAAGAAAAGGGCAAGACCAACGTCAGCCTCCGTTTATTTAGAGCTTCAGGCACATTGGAGAAGAACACGCTTCCATTCCCCAACGTCCTCTTAGAAATTCAGATTCCAGCTCGGTGCGGAAGCCACGGTGTGGCTGGCGCAGGGCCGTGACGAGTGTCTCCCTCCAGGCCACCTGGATTGGGTCCACGCGTGAGTCTGTGCCTGTGATGCTGCATCCAGGCTCCCTGCCACTGAATGCAACGTGGCCGTGTGCTGGGAAGGCAGAGGTGTGCAGTGGAGAGCAAGAGCACACGTGGCAGGATTCACATCTGCTGTCTGCTCGGGAAGCCTTCCAGCAAGGGCCGGGGGTCGGGCTGGGCCCAGCGGGCTTTCTGTGGCCACCACCTCCGGGCCTCTGCTCTCTGTTTTTTGTCCCCTGCTTTGCACTGGTGTTGCAGGACCGCCCCTCCTAGCCCAGGCTTCCCAGGAAAGCTCTCGGGGAGCATTTGTTTCCCACTCACCCTGGAGGACCCTCTGAGGGCCACTCCCGAGCAGGACGCTGGTTGTGAGCGAGTGACCCTTCCGTGAGGGATGGCGTCTGCAGTAACTGCCGCTGCTCTGGGACGCCTCCCAGAAGTCACACCTGGTGTCACCAGGGAGCACGGCAAACCGGGCCCAGCCCTCTTTCTACACTAACCAGGTGGCTTGGTAAGGTCCTTCCACTGTTCCAGGCCCAAGCCATCTTCTCTGCAAAATGGAAGAAGTCAGATCAGAGAGTCTGTTGTCCAGCCTGCGGTTGGACCCGTGTCCTCTCCTGCTGGGGGTCTGGGGCTGAGGCACTCTCCGTGCTACCCCGCATGGCCTCATGGTTCTAGAATTTGCCATCATGTTCCTCGCTGAAATGCAAGTCCTCAGACTTCCTGGATCACAGAGGTCCGTTCCTTGTTACTCGCCAAAGGCAATCAAATCAGGAGGCCATCACTTATGTAGACTGACTGATGCCCTCACATTTGCCAAGGTCAAAATGGAAAGAGTTCTTTGAGTCCGTTTGAAAATGCTCTTCTCGGTTTGCAAGTTGAAGGCTGTGTGTCCGACGGCAGGCTGGGCTTCTTCCTTCATGTGAAATGGAATACATCACCACCCGCTACTTTCCCTTGATGTAGGGCCTGCAATGCGGGCAGTAAATACAAATCCAAGCATTCTCTGTCCCACATTTTGCCAGCATTGAGCAAATTAAGGAGACAGCTAACTCCGGCCGGCCAGTTGTCCTGAGTTTCAGGCACACAGACGTTGGAGACAGTTTATTTCAGGTATGCGACAGGCATGCGAGCTTTATTGGCTCCAGGACTAAAATGGGAGCCCACACGGGTCACGTAGCTGAACTACGAGGCACTGAAGTCTGCCATGCAGCTTTCCTCCTCTGAGGGCTGGCCCCTCCCTGTACCCCTGCAGCCCTGGGCCAAGCTGTGTGCAGCGCTGGGGGGTCCTGGCTGTATCCTCACCCCCTGCAGTCAGTCCCCCACCCCTCTGCACAGCTGAGCCTGCCACTCCTTTGTTTTTACTCCTTCCCTCGTTCCCTGAGGCACTCAGGTCAAGGTGAAACCCCCACGTCTTGGAAGCAAAGCCCAGCTTTAGCCAATCCCTGCCCGCTGCTCTGCTGCTCCATGACTCCCACGCTCTGCTCTGAGCCCTGCGGCTGGGCCCCTGCGGTTACACCTGTTGCACACATGCCCTGCACACCTGCTTCTCAGCACCTCCCATGCCACACCGCAAGGATGGTTCAATCCCTCCTCTGCCTCTAACAAATACTTGTAAACAACGAAGCCTCAGGTCCGCTTTTCAAAATTTATAGGGAAAGGAGAACACACTACTGGGGCTCCTGCAGCTCCACAGCGGGCAAAGTGCACAGGAGAATTCGAGTGCCAACCCTGGAACGGGCACACTGTGAAATCAGTTCTGCCAGCAAGACGAAGACACACAACCGCCTCCAGGAAAATGAAGACGGACGAGATTGCTTTTTCCCTTGGATGATGGATGGGCCCTGTGGGGTGTTACAGGATTACGTTGGCAGCACATGTGAATGCTTGGCTGGCCGCTAACCCACGCAGCCTCTGGGGGCTCCTCGGGGGGAGTGTGGGCGTCTGTCACCAGCAGTGAGGATTTCCATAGCCACACTCTCCAGCCTAAGACCCAGTGAGGCAGCTGGTTCAGGAGAGGTGAACTGGTGTTATTCCCCCCTTGAACTGTTTGAAGCTCATTGATTTCTTTTTTTTTAAGATTTTTATTTATTTATTTGAGACAGAGTTACACAGTGAGAGAGAGAGACAGAGAGAGAAAGGTCTTCCTTCTATTGGTTCATTCCCCAAATAGATGCAATGGCCAGAGCCATGCTGATCCAAAACCAGGAGCCAGGTGGTTCTTCCCACTCTCCCATGCGGGTGCAGGGGCCCAAGGACTTGGGCCATCTTCTACTGCTTTCCCAGGCCACAGCAGAGAGCTGGATCAGAAGTGGAGCAGCTGGGATTAAAACAAGCACCCACATGGGATGCTGGCGCCGCAGGCGGAGGATGAACTACTGTGCCACGGCACCAGCCCCAGCACATTAATTTCTGACAGGCTCAGAGAAGGGCCTGGGTTGTGGTACAATCAATGTGCGGCTGCTATGGCCTGTCCAGCTGCTCTTGTCTTTGTGCAAACAGAAGGTCCAAAGCTGCTCTGAGCTGCTGAGGTGCTGTGAGAAGCCACGGTGTCTGAACATCTCCTGAGTATTGCCTCTGCTCCTCTGAGGAAATGGGCACAGGCTGCTCCTTCCCGGCCGGGGGCTCCTCCCTGCAGACCACAAGGCTTCATCCACTCCAGAGTCACTTTCTCAGAACTCCCAACTCCCACGGCCAACGATCACATCCACGTCGGTAATTCCTAAAATATCCTTCATACCCGTGACCATGACCTGTCTCCAGGATTCTACTGGGTGGTTGGCCAGCAGTGCACATTAGCACTGCCACCGCTGCCGCTTTGCCCACTCACTCACGGGGTGAGGCACAGCCTGTGCTGCAAAACCCCCACCTCCCTCCTCTGGCCACCAGGCCTTATTCCTGGACTCCAACCAAGCCACACACTGACCAGAACGGAGAGATAACCAGCTAACTACCAAGACTCACGCTGACCAGAATGGAGAGATAACCAGCTAACTACCAAGCCTCACACTGATCAGAACGGAGAAATAACCAGCTAACTACCAAGCCTCATGCTGACCAAGAGGTGAGTAACCAGCTAACCACCGGACATCTTCGCTCTGTGCTTCCTCTGCTGGGAAGGGCGCGGGCTGCTTGCTCCGTGGTACCCACAATGGCAATGCCTGACCCATCGCTGCCCTTATTACTTCTGTGTGTTCTTTCACTCGTGTTTGCTGTATGCTAATGGCTTTGGTCTTCCTGGGCCAATGTTGTGATTGCAGCAGTTCTGGAAATTAGGAAAGCCGTTACCCTAGCCAGTGCTCGCTAAACACAGGTTCCACACCAATGCAGCAACCAACTACAGGCAGAAAAGACTTGAAAAACAATCGTGCCCAACATGTGTGGGCTGTTCATGAGGTCATGGGGGCTCTGGATATGAGGCTGTGGACCTGAGGAAGCAGGAACAGGATCCAGCCTTGGGAAGAGCCAGGCCACCGAGCTTCGTGGGGCCCCAGGCACACAGTGCTGCTCACAAACCACACAGCTTGTCCCAGCCACCAGCGCCCCACTCCCCCACTGCCATAGACACGGTGAAATGGCCACAGCCCTGCGCTCCACCCAGCATTCATAGGACATCAACTGAAATAAGGGATTTCAAAAAGCCTGCAGAGTGATTCATAAAGTTTAAAAAAGTTCACCCTAATTAAATTATTGGAGCAATGGAGAAAGATCAAAGCAACACAAAAATCTAACACCAAACTCTGTGTGCCAACCTGTTTCCTCCACAGTTCTGTATTCTTTTTTTTTTTTTAAAGATTTATTTATTTTAGTTTAAGATCAGAGTTACACAGAGAGGAAAGGCAGAGAAGAGGGTTCCATTGGTTCACTCCCCAGATGGCCAAAACGGCCAGAGCTGAGCTGATCTGAAGCCAGGAGCCAGGAGCTCCATCCAGGTCTCCTACGCAGGTGCAGGGGCCCAAGGACCTGGGCCGTCTTCTACTGCATTCAGGCCATAGCAGAAAGCTGGATCAGAAGCGGAGCACCGGGACTAGAACTGGCACCCATACGGATGCCGGCTCCTCAGGCCAGGGCATTAACCTGCTGTGCCACAGCGTTGGCCCCAGTTCTGTATTCTTGAACTTGTGATTCATTAAATATGATTTTTAAATTCCTAACTGCTTTGTATGCAGACACAATAAAGCAGAAAGGAAAATCTAGAAGTTCTAGAAACCCCCTGGTACATTCTTCCATTTGGTGTTCTTATTTTTAAAACCAAGGACAAAACAGAGCAGAACCGAACGCATCTGCAAAGTCTGCCTTTGGGTGAGCGATCTCCCAGCGAGGACAGTCGGAGAGCAGACGTCGCTGTGGAGCTCGGCAGGCCAGCCCTGGCCTCTGTCCTGTCCTCTGCTGACGCTCAGGGACTCAGCAACCACGTGGGAACCGACAAGCCAAACCCCAAGGCTTCCCGTGCTTTATCAGCAAACGGCCCTTGGCACCGGAAAGATGAATGAGTCACGTGATGGAATGAACCCTGCGCGCCTGTGTGGAAAGGAGGCTGAGAGATTTACAGGCATGTGCTTTGCCTCTGGGCCCCGTGCATGCAAAACCTTTCCAATAAATCAATAAATCTTTACAAAACAAACACCGTCGGGGTCAACATTGCAGCAAAAACAGATTTTTACAAAGCAGCGAAAGTCTTTTTCATCACAGTGCGTGCCAGGACCCTGCACCCAGCTCCGCCTGCGCGAAAATATCTGGCCACTGAATGAGTCCATCAGTTGACAACAGAAAAAAAAAAATCTCCTCCCTGCTGTGCCATCGTAATGCATGGAATTTGCTGCGGTTTTCTCTGTAAGGGACCGGCATTTAACTGGTTTTGAAACCTTGCCATGGGAATCCAGATTTGGGGTTAAGCAGAGGTCAGGCACAGCCCTTTGGTGCAGGACTGACAAGATCCCAGAGAAAAGAGAGGGCAGAAGCAGCCGAGCGTGATGGGGTGACCGTGGGTGAGGAGGGGACAGGACGAGTCCCAAGGTGCCTAGTGTGACCTGGATGTCATGAGGCCTTCAGGGCTGGGGGGGGGGGGTGTCCCCAGGGGAGGAAAGAAGGCAGGAAGAGCTGAGGTCTGAGGTCCTCTCACCTGGACACCCAGCTTCTTTGACTCTTGCAGCCTCAAGCTCTGTTTTCCTCAGCCTCAGAATGGCGTACTTTGTGCAATGGCTCCATTGTACTTTGTGTAACAGCGCTGTGGCGCAGTGGGTTAAAGCCCTGGCCTGAAGCGCCGGCATCCCATATGGGTGCCGGCTCTAGTCCTGGCTAATCCAGCTCTCTGCTATGGCCTGGAAAAGCAGCAGAAGGTGGCCCAAGACCTTGGGCCCCGCACCCACGTGGGAGACCCGGAAGAAGCTCCTGGCTCCTGGCTTCAGATTGGTGCAGCTCCGGCCGTTGCAGCCATCTTGGGGAGTGACCCAATGGATGGAAGACCTCTCTCTGTCTCTACCTCTCTCTATAGCTCTGTCTTTCAAATAAATAAAATAAATATCAAAAAAAAAAAGTCTTAAAAGAAAGTGGAGAGAGAGGAAGAAGCTGGGCTTGGGGAAGGGTTCGTGAAGGGAAGGGGGCTGGGGGCCTTCTCATCACTGGGGGCCTGCGGGTGAGCAGAGGCCTTCACCAGGGATGACGGGCGAGGCATAGGAAGGGGATAGGGCTGCAGTCAGGATGGCTCCGGTGCCAAGGACACGAGCCCAGCATCAGCCGGTGTTAGGGGGGAAAAGGAAGACAGGAAACCCTGGGGGTGGGCGGAAGGGGCAGATGCCAAGAGTTAAGACCTGGGCCTGGGAGCCACCCCTCTAAAGAGCATCCCCACCTCTCTGGGCCTGCGTCTCTTCTCACAGATCAGAGCCCTGCTGAGGCCTGACGGTGTCATCTCAAGCCATGGAAGTGGTGGCCTCGGGGACACCAGCCCTGGGAAGACACCCATTAGCACACAGGGCCAAAGGCCAACCCTAGAGCAAGCACTGTGACCAGACAGTGAGCCCTGCTGGCGTGCACTGGGGCAGGGCTGTTCCCAGAAGAGGAGGCAGTTGGAGGGCATCCAACCAGGATGCCTCCCCCGAGTGCGCGTGGCGGATGTGACGGGCTGGGCCTGCCAGACAGGAAGCTTAGGGTGGGTGTCTCTAGGTCACCCGCGTGCAGATGCGAAGAAGCCACGGGAGGAGCTGAGCAGGCCCGGCCCCCTGTTCTGCCTCACAGAACAGCCCCAGGCTCAGCAGAGCTGGGGGCGCTGGGATCAGCAATGGGAGATCTGGGTTCTTGTTTTGCCTGCCAGAGAGTTTAGAAAAACAACTGAAACTCGGAGCTTCAGCGTCCTGAGCTGCCAGACCCAGATGTGTCTCTGCTGTGCCTCTCCTGGGGGAGCTGGTCGTGGAAGGAGTCCTCCGTGTGGCCATAAAGAGACCCGGAACTGTGGTCCTTGTCCCAGGAAGCAGAGAGCAGGCCTCTCCACCCCGAGGGCCTCATATCCCGGGAATTTCATTTCCCACCTGCTGGGGTGTGCCACGTCCTGGCACAAACACCTCTCACTTAGAAACGCTTCTCCTAGAGAAAGCGGAGAGAAAGCCAAAACCAAAGCTTTAAATGCCAGGGGTGAGGGAGGGGCGAGGTGGGGGTGAGGGAGGCTGAGCAGACGCAAGTACTAGAAGAAAACGCAAGCTAACTTGCACAGACCGAATGTGCAAAGCTGTTAATTAGAAATCCAGTCTACTTGTCTGTGGGAAACTGCGAACACCATGGAAATGCTGAGGGCAAGGATCGTCTGATGTTCTGAACGATGACCGGAGGCCCTGAAATGCAGATGTTTCATCTGGAGATTCGGGCGCCAGAACCGAGGATGGGCGGCAGTGTCCTCACCGGCCTCTGGAGAGCAATTGTCCCACAGAGGACGCAAGCTTCCTTCAACCGGCAGACGGACATGGCCCTGGCTTCCTACCGCCGCTGCGCTGGACGGCAGCAATTCACGTTTGGCACAGTCAGATCAGTCCAGACTCGAGAAAGCTTGGGTTGCATGATTTCTTATGAACTGTGAGAGGCTCTACACGGATTGTGGGGCTGGGCAGGAAAATGCATTTGCCCTGTGCCTTCCGGAAGCTTCTGTCCACCTGGGTCTGAGTGCTGCATCCACGCTGGGCGTGGGGTGTCCTGCAGGCACAGCAAGCCCCACACAGGCTGAGCATCCCTCGGCCGACACTCAGAAATGCGTAATTCTCCAGGATCTGTTGGCATGTCCACTGGCAGCCACAAGTGGAGAATTCTAACCACGACACATCGTTAAGTATGAAAGGTGTATATGAAACACGTGAGTCTGACCTGGGTCCCACCCCCTGCGACACCTCATCACATATAGGCAAATATTTCAAAACCTAAAAAAACCATGAACACCTGTGCTCCCAAGGATTTGAGACAATGGTGATCACCCTGAACCTAGTTCATCTTCTGTGCGCCTGCGCCCTCCCCTGTATCCCTCGCCACACGCTGGCCAAGCAGGACACCTCACGATAGATTCTGACCCCTTTCTCCCAGTCCACATTTCATCAGTGCCACGTCTCATTGCTTCTACCTCTGAAATATCTGTGGCTTCTTTACAAATGCCACTTCCCCGTGACATTCGGAGGCTCCATACCAGCTCCTGGGGCTGTCGCACCTGCCCCAGTAGCCCCTGTGCCTGTTCCCATCGCGTGAGATCCACCTTGCACTGCCAGCCCTGGCAGGGGACATCCTGCACCCTGACACAGTCCCGTCAGACTGTGGGATGACACCAGCTCCCCAGGACCTGTGCAGAGTGTCACCTCCTTGTCCCCTGGGCCTCATCACCTGCCCCACTGGTCACCTCCAGGCGCCCTGGCTCAGCCACGAGAGTCCACTTGCTCATCCTCTGTGCTTCCTGAGCCCCATTTCAGCACTGCCTGCACTGCAGGCTCACGACCCACTCAGGGCGGCTCCAGACTTACCCCAGTGCCTGCATACGAGCGGTCTCACGAAAGCTCCCCACAAATGAGTAAATGCATGAAGACGGCAGCAGGATCAGAGCCCCACGTCATCGCACGTATGTTCCTCGTCTCTGCTTCTACTCAGCAACGCAGCAATGCTGTTTGTCAAAGTATTCGTTAACTTCTCGACACGGGTTATAGGGCATGATGATCAAATCATTTTCCACTGAAAAATGTGTGTATGAATGAAGCACAGGTCTCTGAAGCAAGAAGCTCTAGCAGGATCCTGATCACTGATGCGGGATCAGGGCAGGTTTTCCATTCTTATATTTACTTATTTGTATTTGGAAAATCTACAGGGAATGGTATTAACTTGTAGAGGACAGGATTAGAGAAACTTCTATAGGTTTCTCCCACAAATCAGCAGAATCATCTCAAAAGGTCAGCGTAAATAATGATTGGTTTCCTCCTCTTCTTCCCTATGCTTTTTTCCATAGAGAGAGAGGGAAAGAGAGAGAGAGAGGGAGGGATAGCGAGCTATCTGCTCGTTCACTCTCCAAATGGCCACGATAGACTGGGACTTGGCCAGGCTGAAGCCAGGAGCCAGGAACCCCCTCCAGATTCCTTATGTGGGTGGTAGGGCCCCAGGGACTTGGGCCATCCTCTGCTGCCTTCCCAGGTGGTCTGGCACCTCCCTATACTTTCCAAATTCTCTCTCTCTCTCTCTCTCTCTCTCTCTCTCTCTCAGGTTGCTGCAGGTGCACTGGATCAGCTGCCTAATTCAGTCCCAACTGGAAGTGTCCTCGATGATTGCATTTGAGTCTGTCGGCCCTGGAAGCCGGGGCTGTGACTGAGAGCACAGGGCGGTGAGACAGGCAGGGAGCTTGGCCCTCCCAGGACCCTGGGCCCCGAGCAGGGGGCCTGCCCCCAAGGGCTTCCCTGGCCCAAGGACGGATGCTCACCTCCAGGAAGGTAAAACGCACCCTTCCAACCTCAGCATCCGCTCACTGGCCAGCTCAGTTCTCCAGACCTCTCTCCCTGAAAGCTTCCCTAACTGTGCAACATTTTGACCAAAGTGATCCCATTAATAGTCACAGCGCTCATTGCCATGTGCATAGCCTTAAAATATGGCAAATATTAAGATCTGGTGAGTGTAAGAAGTAATTTTCCAAGTGGCTACCATAATTCAGAATCAATGCGCATTGCAATATTATTCCATTAGACTTCAATTAACTGTGCCGTCAATGTTTTAAGCTCAGGGACCACTCAAACGTGACTTGATAGCTATTTATTAAGTGCAATCAACTTAACTGGGTTAAAGCCAAATACACATCAGATGTGACACTGTAAGTCTCAGGTTTGGACAACTGGAAAGCAGCCAGGAGTATGTTACTCCTTCAGCTAGTCATGCACACACTCCACGTTGCTTCCGGAGAAAGGACGGAATTGAGTCGCTTTTGCACAGAACGAGTGGCAGTCTTAGAATCAGCCTTTCAAGAGAGGGAAACTGCTTTTGAGTTGGAGGAAAAATATTTCATTGATAACCATGCATATTCGAAATCATCGCCCAGGAAATAAGCTAATTCCTAAAACTTGTACCCTGCTTCCAGGAGGTTTATTAAATTATGAATTTCCACAAGAGAGACAGCGCCCAGTGTGACTGCAAACATACGAAATGAGTATTTGACCCCATCCAGCAGAACTGCAGTGAGATCATCTGGAAAGAGAGCTTTCGGTCCACACATCCTGTTGGACTGGGTTACCTAGTAACCAGGAGACACCGAGGACAGCCTCTGCCACTTCCTCCCTCCCATTGGCTCCTGTTTCCTCTCTGCTGCCCTGCCCCCTCCACCCCTCCACCTGGGACTGGACACCCCTCAGGGAGGGGCCGCGTTGTACTGGCCGTGTTCTCACCACGTCTCGCCCACTGCAAGGCACGGAGCAAATGCTCAGTACATTTTTGAATAAATGAGCGACAGCACTGGACATTGTTTCTGGTGTCTCGTTCAGCCTTCTGGCAACTGGAGAACACGCGAACGATGCAGACTACCTGTTCTTTCCTCTTTCTCGATTGTGGAGCTCTCGAGTGATGGCAGACACCTGCCAGCTTCCCCTCCCGCTGCAGGCAGGATGGGGGTGGGCAGAGAGGCAGAGGTGCACCTGCAGCCAGGCCCTTGTCTGTGGCAGGAACCACAAAAGCCCACAAACTGGGGGAGGCTCTTGCCTTCTCCTGAGCTTCCAGAAAAGTGAAATAAGAGCCCAAGTTCACACCCTTTTTAGAATCACTTATTTTCATTTTTGTCTGAAAGGCAGAGGAGGCAGAGAGAGAGAGAGAGAGAGAGAGAGAGGTCTTCCATTGGCTGGTTTACTCTCCAAATGCCTGCAACAGCCAGGGCTGGGCCTGGCCCAGGAGCCTGGAGCTCAATGCTTGCCTCTCACGTCAGTGGCAGGGACCCTAGCACTCCTGCCTCCAGACTGCATTAACAAGAAGCTGGGTGGGAAGTGGAGGAGCCAGGATTCCCGCCAAGCACTCCGATACGGGATGGAGTCCCGGGTGGTGCCTTACTCAGTGTGTTGAACACCCGCCCTCTGATGTTCCCCCTTCGCAGTGCAGTATTTAGCATGGAGCAAAACTGTCAAAAGCTGAGCAGGGCCACCTGCCTGGGGCAGGACTTGGCAGACAACGAGTGCCCAGTGCTGCACTTACCGTGGTGTTGTACATTTAGGAAGCGGAGATTACCATCTGCCTAAGGAGCTCAGAATGCAAACTGTGCGAGTGAAACAGCAGGTGTCAGGGCTGAGAGGGGCTGCTCACAGCGAACACTATCCAGAAATCGAAGATAGAGAGGATGCTGCCCGCCCCACCAGTCCCCGGCATTGAGAGGAAGGACTTGGGGCAGCAGCCAGGACAAGCGGCGAAGACTCTGGCAGTGCGTGCTGGACTGCTTTGCGCCTGGGGCTGCTGCACGCAAACACGGGCGCTGAGTTCGCCTCACCCACACCCTCCTATGCAATTCCCCTGCGTGCTTCTTGTCACCCTGGCCTCTCCTTCCCTCTCGCCTTCAGAGCAAAAACTAAAAATCTCTCGACAGCACACAAAAGACAAACGCATCTCGAGGACGAAGCACTGGATGTTTAATTGCTGGTAATTGTGATACTACAGAAGAACGGGGGGCAGCACGGTCTGGATGTAGGAGACAAGCGTGAACTGCGCTCGCGTGTGTAACTTGCATATAACTGCTTTGATGAGGATTCGTGTCGCCAATTTCAGTGAGTGGGTTGCTGGGCTTTTTCTTTGCTTTCTCACTAAAAGTGGTGACAGCTTCGTGCTCAGGGAAGGAAGCACGTGGTGGCTTCGGCAGCCGCGAAGCGAGACGATGACCACGGGCTCTGCACTGGAAGCTGCAACGCTGCCCGGCCATCGCACACCTCCACACGTCAGCGCTCAGACTCGGGCAGTCCATGCATCTGGCAGAATCTCCTCCCGCTGCACAAACACGTCCCATTGGTTTGCCTCGTCGAAAAGTCCTGAGTATTTTGGATTCAGAAATGCCTGAGTTAAAGCTATGATTGTGCTACTTAAATGCTTTGTGATCTTTAGAAAGTTATTTAATCTGGACTCAAGTGCCTTCCTTGTGAGATTGCTGGGAGTTTTTGTGGGGCGTTTGACGGCGCCTGTGCCTCACCAGTTGTCTTCACCTATCATAGATTATTTTCATCAAAACTGGATTTTTAGTTGTCATTCAGTCTTCAAAGTGTCTGAATATTTTTCCCAGGGAATCACAAACTTAAATTTGGTAAAGGTAAAGCAGACAAGCAAAACTTGCTTCCAACAGAGAAGTTCCATCTCTAAGTTTCAGAAAGCATCCTGAAACTTTAACTAGTTTTTGAATGGGAGGGTGCAGACCTGAGAAGTGTTTCGTTTGGGGGTGCCGATTACACAATTGTTGAGTAACTCGTCGGGGCAGCCCGGGAAGCTGCACTTTCCCCACACCCCGCTGTGTCCCAGCACAGGGCTTCTCTGCCCTGAGCCCCCAGCAGCTCAGCTGTGTGGCTGCCACTCATCATCCTGAGGGGCCCCACCTCCCTTCACCCCAGGACAAAGCAGGTGCTGTTGGTGCCTGCAGGTGGCATTGGCCAAGGCACCCTGGTTCACAGATCAACATCACAAAGGTAGTTTATGCCACCTTGATATTTCTTAGAAGGAGTTTTTCAACAGCTTCCTGTCCTTTTTTATTTTCTTTTTTTCTAAAGATTTGTTTCATTTCTTTGAAAGACAGAATGAGAGAGAGAGAGAAAGAGAGAGAGAGAATCTTCCATGGGCTGGTTCACTTCCCAAATGACCATAGGGGCTGAGGCTGGGTCAGGCCAAAGTTAGGAGCCTGGAATACATCTGGGTCTCCCACGTGGGTGCAGGAGCCCAAGCACTTGGGCCATCTTCTGCTGCTTTCCCAGGTGCATTAGCAGGGAGCTGGATTAGAAGCGGAACAGCCGGGACTTGAACCGGGGTCCTGGTATGGGATGCTGGTGCTGCAGGCAGCAGCTAAATCCATCGTGCCACAGTGTCGGCCCCATGCCCTTCTTTTTTTTTTTTTTTTTTTTTTTTAAGGTGATCTATTGATGTCTATTTCCTGCAGAAAAGATTGCTTTCAATTTCATTCTCACACCCTGAGTTTTGGGGGCGGGGTTGAATGATGGTGAAAGGCGCTCATTGGCTGAAGATGGAATTCCCGCCCCATCGCTGGGTTTGGGTTGAGGTCTGCCTTGCTGCCCTAAGCCATGCCCATGCTTAGCTCAGCGCCTCCCAAGGCAGAAACAGGGCTTGTTGGTGGCCGAGGGCCTCTTTTTCCCGTCTTCTGGTGTGGTGGTTTCTAATTGCCTGAGAAAGGCCCAACTGATCTGAGGGTCTGGAAATCAGTGCTGCAGCAGTGGGGCCTCGAGCTGTGTGGTCCCCAAAGCCGGATTTAGCTCAGGTTCAGCCCCTGGTGGTTCCCCTACACTCTCCTCGGGAGCCCCTCCCTCGAATTTCTTGTCTAGCGCTTCCAGCTTGGCCCCTCCCGCCACCTGGACAGCCACAGAGTAAAAAGCCACAAATACAAACTGCTCCCCAGGCGGGCTGGGCGGGGCTAGGGAAGCCACTCCACCACTGCTCTGCCCCAAGCCCTGTTTCCCTGCACGTCAGTCAGTGGCCTTGCCGTGGCAGCTTTGTGTCCCTGCCAACCCATGGGCTGTGTCTGCTCGGGGGACCACCCTGGACCTCCCGGGGCCTCCTGCAGCAGCTGCCTGGGGCCCAAGGCCCACACTGACCCAGAGCCCCAGGGCCACCTCCTGCCTGCCAGGGGTTGACTCCTACAGAAGAGCACAGTGTCTGCATTTGCTCCCAGAGGTGTCTCTGCCTTCCATTGTCCTCATGCAGCCCCTTGCCTGGAGCCCCACCTGTGTTCATGGCAGGAAGGCACCCGCCCATCTGTCCTGAGTTCCACCCACATTGTCCCCCGGGCATCCAGGGCTGCTGTCCGGCTGGCCCCTGTCCCAGGGGTCTCCCTGGCTGGGGTCAGTGCATGGTCACCGGGCCTCCACACCCAGCTAGACAGATGGAGCTGGAGCCCCGGAGAGTGCGGCTGGGGGTGCACAGGGAACAGAATTGGAGGTGGGGTTGGCCTGGGGAGTCTGGGGGCTCACAGAGGGGGAGAGGGAGAGGACACTGAGTGAGGGCGTGGGGGGAGGGCACAGGCGGGACAGCGAGGACTCTGCAGCACCAGGCCGGGGCGCGTGGAGCCTGCAGTGGCACCGCTGTGCTCAGCCTGGGTCGCCTACACCTGTCTGGGGAACAGCCTTGGAGATAGGCAAGGACCTCGGGGCAGGACCTGGGACCTGAGGCAGAGCTCAGGGGCGTGTTTGGTCCCCGCTCAGTGATCCAACAGGATAGCCCCTCCCGTAGTGGGGACCACCCCTCAGTGCTCACCCCCTGCCCCAGCTGCAGAAACACGGGAGGGACCTCATGAAGGCGACACCTGCATCCGCACCGACTTCATGCTGGTTACACCGTGCGCAGCACAGGGCACCATGCACACCGCTCACACCGTGTGCCCCCGCGGCTGGGACGGTGCCAACATTCACCCGCGTCCCCACCAGCGACGAAATCCCATGAAGCAACTTCTGCACTGCCATGCCCTCCTAACGCTTGGAAACGCCTACCTGCCCCTCCTACTGGAGACCCCCCTACCAACAAGAAAAGGAACCCAGAACTTCAGCACCTGTGGAAAGCCCGAATTTCAGGAGCAATTTCATTCAAGTGGATCCAAGTACAACCGCAATCTAGTGCATGCTAAGTGCTGAGAGGTGATGCCGGCACACGCACCACAAACGCCATGCATGGTTTTATGTCTATTTTCTTGCTGACACATTTTTAAGATTATTTAGACAAACGAACTCTTCCTGACCTGCCTGCACCGGGGAAGCTGGTGCAGGGCTCACAGGTGCGGTCAGCACCGGGCAGGGCTCACCGTGTGGCGGAAGAGAAATGTCGGACTCTCACAAGCCAGAGCAAGCCCTGGTGAGAGAACGGGGCCGGGGCTGAAGCTCACTCCTTGGCTGGGAGCCCTGCAGCCAGCAGTGGGCATCACTGTCTCACTGCCACAGGCACTGAGCAGCAGCAGCCCAGAGTGAACTTGCCGAGAAGGGCGCTTTGAAGGCCCCCCAAATGCACGACTTCAAAGCTTTTACACCGAAATAAACCTATCTTTTAATTCCATTTACATGAGCTTTTTGACATGTCCTTATCTATGTGCATATATGTGTGCATACACACGTGTACACACCCACATGCATTTATAATTGTGTTTATTCTTGTATATGCCTGCAGGCACATATGTGTTTCTTACATCAATGCTGAATGGTAGATGTTAAAATTCTCATTTTATGAAAAGATTGGCGTTTTGAGGAAGTAGGTAAAATCGACAAGATTGCCCAGCTGGCAAAACTGCAGTTTGAGTATCTGCCTCGCCCCCCGATCTGTCTGCTCCTTGAAGCTGTTCTTTTTCCACCAGATCCTGCCCAAGCCTGAGCAGAAACCTCAGCGGCCACAGCCCCCTGGGGAAGCAGGGTCCCCTGGGGACAGGGACACCTGGCACCCTCAATTCCAGACCCATCTTCCTTCAAGGCTTGGTGGGTAGCAGCTCCCTCCCCCAAACGTCCCCTTCCTGGGGATTGTCTGAAGTCTTCTCTAACAAAGAAACTCGCCCTGTGCAGGCAGACAAAGGCTTATGTGAGGCAGCCATCGGGGTTTAGAAGTTCAGGCTAGTTCATCGAGACGCACGGTAACAGCAGCGGATACAAGCAATCTGGCCCCTGCTGGATCAGGGTGGGCTCAGTGCTTGGCAGGGTTGGGAGGGGCGTGTGGAGCCACCAGTGAGGACACGCCCTGACCTGAGCTGCGTTTGGTCTTTGGGGTGGAGCAGGCCCGGCAGGAGCTCTCACACGGCAGCCTCCTTGACGTCACGGCTCGCCCCGCTGCGTGCAGAGTCAGCCCGGTGCGTGTCCCGTGCCTGCAGCCTCACCGTGGAGAAGCAGAAGCACCCAGAGGCTCCCTTCCCTGAACGCTTCCCAGAGGAGGCTCCCCGGCTCTGCCATCAGGAACACGCAGGAGACGGGCAGGGTCTCATGCACGAAGCAGCCGCAGCTCACCAACGTCCTGAGGGTTTCTCGGTGGAGAAGCTGTCAGCACCCGAGGTAGCCGATGGGGCCCGTCCTGTGGACAGATCCCACGCGAGTGCTCTGGACCTCCGTTTTCCCCAGTGGTGCCTTTCTCGGCAGACCCTGTGCCCTGTCCGGAGATGCCCTTGTCCTCTAGCAAAAGGCAATGGCCCTCATCGGAGCCTCCGGGCTCCCACCTGCCCGTGGAGGAGCAGTGCCAGGGTCTGGCCACCTCAGCAGGTTCACGTGGACACAGGCACCAGGAAACGTGAAAATTGAAATTCACACTTTGTTTTTGTGATAATAGCCCGGAACTGCAGGTGCCCTCCCAAATATTTTGGAAGTCTTCTTTAACAGGTGAGTCGATGAGACACGGGGATTCGCATTAATACTCTCACTCGTAATACATTTGAAAGCCAGCTTTCCTGGGTCCTTCCAAACACAGCTCAGCTGGACGTCGACGTCTACACTTGCACACGTCGGTGTCAGGAAGCAGTGCTGTGTCACGGGCTCTCCACTGGCACACGGGCAGAGCAGAAAGGGGCACACCACATGGGGTCTGGGCACCACTGAAGCTCTGTGCCGGGGCAGGTCAGAGCAGTGGCCTCAGGGTACTGGGTGTCTACTATCCTGTCCTTCTCTGCGGATCTAAAGAAGATTTGGGAGCTTACATTCAACCTAGTGGTAAAGGCACCCATGCCCCACGTCCAGGTGCCCGGGTTACAGTCCTGCCTCCAGCTTCCTTCTCATGCGGACCCTGGAGGGCAGCAGTGAGGGCCGAGTGGTTGTGGGTTTCTGCCACCGCACAGGAGACATGGGTTGAGTTCCCAGCTCGCAGCTTCAGCCCAGCCCAGTCCTGACCACTGTGGGCTTTAGGACGCAAATCAGTGGGTGGGAGCACACTCTCTCTCATTCTCTCTCTCTGCCTGTCAATCAGATAAAAAAATTAAAAATGATTTTTAAAACAAAAAGATCTGTGCAGTTACCCTGTAGAGAATCTGAGCACCTGACACTGCTAAAATCAAATAAATGCAGGGCTAATTAGACTTCCATTCTCCTCTGTTCCCTGTGCTAATAAGACGCACGTTCTCACAGAGGCAGGCTGGCGCACATGAGTCATCCAGCGGAATCTGGAGCTGGCGTACAGCTTCATCTCAGCAGTTAGAGACTGTTAGCTCTTGACGTCCATTTTCCATCCAGACCTCAAGAACTGAATCTAAACTCCGAGGAGTCACAGGGAAGCGCATTGACTTCCCTGGAATCCTCCCTGATTGTCCACCGAGGATTCGACCTGGTGATGTGACATTTTCTGCATAAAATCAGCTTCCCATAACCTTTGAAACAGAGCCCCTCTCTCAAGAAAGTAGTCAGGACCTTCGGCAAGAAATGATTGCCAGTGGAGACAAGAACCCCAAGGCATCCAAGGCCTTATCTCCAGTGATAGTACCAACAACTGTGTTTGAATAAAGAATTATCAATACAGTTCTGCACATGAGAGTTCCAAATTTGATGATGTAGATGGGGGAGTCAAAATTCACCTTGAGTATAGATAATTTTGCATTTAGTCTTGAAAAATCAGATTTCTCTTGCTTCATTAAAAATGTCTAATTAGGGGACAGCACTGTGGTATAGCAGGTAAAGCTGCCACTTACAGTGTGGGCATCCCATATGGGCACCAATTCGAGTACCAGCTGCTCCACTTCCAATCCACCTCTCTGCTATGGCCTGGGAAAGCAGAAGATGGCCCAAGTTCTTGGTCCCCTGTACCCACGTAAGAGACCAAGAAAAAGCTCCTGGCCTTGGATTGGTGTAGATCCAGCCAGTGCAGCCATCTGGGGAGTGAACCAGAGGATGGAAGACCTCTGTCTCTCTGTAACTGTGCCTTTCAAATAAATAAATCTTAAAAAAAAATGTTTAAAAAAAAAAAAAAAAGAAATGATTGCCAGGATAGGCTTTCACATCCAAATTTATGTTTTTCAAGAAAAGGCTCACCTGTCTATTTATTTGAAAGGCAGAGTCACAGAGAGAGGCAGAGAGAGATCTCCCGTCCGCTGGTTCCCTCCCCCAGTGGCTCCAGCAGCCAGGGCTGAGTCAGGCCAGAGCCAGGAGCCAGGAGCTTCATCCTGCTCTCTGACGTGGGTGCAGCAGCCCAAGCTCTCGGACCACCTTCTGCTGCCTTCCCAGTCACATGAGCAGGGAGCTGTGTGGGGACCAGAGCAGCCAGGACTCGAACCGGCGCCCACATGAGATGCGAGCATCATGGTAGTAGCTCAACCCTCTGTGCCACAACACCAACCCCTTCTTCTAATATTTTGTAACTATCCGTACTCTTAAAAATTGTTGGAATCACTTTCTTATTAAAAGATAATCCCTCCTCTTACCTTCTATACTGGTGTCTTGGCTACAGTATCAGTCAGGTTTTCATTATTTCTTTTTAAAGATTCAGTTATTTATTTAAAAGGTAAGTTACAGAGAGAGGGGGAGAGAGAGGGAGAGCGTCCGCCCACTTGTTCACTCCCCAGGTGGCCACAAGGGCCAGGGCTGAGCCAGGTGGAAGCTAAGAGCCAGGAGCTTCCTCGGGGTCTCCTGGGTGGCAGGTGCCCTAAGTCCTTGGGTCATCTTCCTCCACTTTGCCCATGTCAGTAGCAGGGAGCTGGCTGAGAAGCAGAGCAGCCAGGACCTGAACCGGCCCCCGTATGGGATGCCAGTGTTACAGGCAGTGGCTTTACCTGCTGTACCACGGCGTGGGCCCCAGGTTTTAATTATCACAAACAAATATCTGAAGCAGTCCTGGAGTTTCAAGTTCAAGATCAGGATGCCACTGGCATGGCCTCGGGGGGGGGGGGGGTGGGTGGATGCTGGAACAAAGGTCAGGAAGCAGAGCCAGGGGCGTGGCCGACTCCATGTGAGCCAACCCTGTTCCAGAAGGAGCTTGTGGGAGAGCCCCTGGGACCTGACCCTCCCGCCGGGCCCCAGCCCCTAACTCTGTGATTGGATTAAGGTTCCGCCCTGTCAGTGCTACTAATTTCCGGCTTTGAAGTTGAGCGGAGCCAAGCTGCTCTGGCCAGGGCAGAAGTCTGCTGACATCTGAGCGGGGCCCTTGCTTTGTGCTCAGCTTGCCCTCCACTCGTCAGGATGTCATCTTGTTTTGTTTTTGCTCAGAGACAAAAGGCAACAATGAAAAAAAAAAAAAAACACAACAAAACCCAGTGGCAGGGCAGCAGGAAGTCAGAGGGGACATCAAAGAGCTGCTTAGGAAAATGAGTGTCTGAGCCTAAATCCCGGGAAAGTCTCTAGGACTGCTCTCCCCCCACCCCAAGTTCTAATCTCTATTCTCACACATGGGAGTGCTTCTGTACTTGGCATTGTTTTCTAAGATTTATTTATTCATTTGAAATCAGTCTTCTACCCACTGCAGCTCTCTCCAAAAGGCTGCAACAGCCGGAGCTGGGCCAATCTGAAGCCAAGAGCCAGGAGCTTCTTCTGGTCTTCCACGTGGATGCAGGGGCCCAAGGACGTGGGCCACCTTCTACTGCTTTCCCAGGCCATTAGCAAGGAGCTGGATTGGAAGTGGAGCAGCCAGGACTAGAACTAGCGCCCATATGGGATGTAGGCGTCGCAGGTAGAGATTTAACCTACTGGGTCCCAGCGCTGGCGCCAAGACTTTGCTCTTGAGTACATGTGGGAGCTACTGAAGGCCAGGCTCCTGCCCCGGACAGAGCACCAGGGGGCGGCCGTGCTGGGGGAGGCACTGTCCCGCTTCTCCTTCAGCTTCCTGATGTTGCTCCAATGTGAATGCTTGTCTCAGAGAGGCTCACCCATTTACCCAGACTTCAGAGTAAACTGTTCATGGAACTGAATTTAGAATCCTGACTTAGGAACTTTTGTGTCTGTGGTCTTTTAGTTGAGATTGTTGAGGTGCACTGAGCAGGGGGCCTCCCCTTGGGCCATTAAGAACTGTACTCCACGGGAGGAGGACCTTGCTTTGCTAGCCCCACCCCAGACGGGGCACCCAGCTCCGTCCCCTGACCTCGCTGGTCCTGGACGACCCCCACAGGGCCTCACCTGCCCACACACCTCAGCAAGCCCTCTTCCTCCCGGGGGGCTGAGCCCAGCCAAGGAACAGGAATAAAGCTGTTACAAGATTCACCATCAGGGCATGTGTGAGGTTCCGGTGTCAGAGAGAGTGAGAGCGAGAGAGCAAGAGAGCAAGAGAGGGAGGGAGGGAGGGAGGGAGGGAGTGGGAGAGTGTGTGTGTGTGTGTGCGCGTGTGTGTAAGGTGGGGGGAGGGAAAGGGAGAGAGAGTGATCTCCATGCTGCAGAATTTAAAATTCTAATTCTAAAGGGCCAGGAACTCACCCAAAAGGTGTGCCCCAGCCCCAGTGGATGCACGGCTCTGGTCAGTGTGTGTGTGCTGTGTGTACCGTGCCAGGCCGGTGGCACACCTGTGAGCACCGTCGGCGGCTGTAACAGCGGCACACCCGTGAGCACCGTCGGCAGCTGTAACAGTCAGCAGTCCGCTCGTTCTCCATCTCATAGTCCTGAATCAGCCCCCTTCTCTTCAGCTGTGGGATCTGCAGTTTGTCAGCGGCATTCACGGATGCTCATGTGATGGGAAGCTGCCAAACTCAAGTTACCTTTGAGAGAGTTTGGCTGTTGGCCAGAAGATCTACGCTGGGCCCAGCGGTCGGGGGATTTCCTGCACGGTGGGCTCAGGCCCGGCAGTGCAGTGCACTGTGGAAGCCCAGCGTGGGGAGGGACGAGGGAGGACATGTTGGCCGCTGGAGTGGCGGCAGAGGAAGGCAGTGAGCAATTGCATGGCGTGGCTGTCCCCTCGCTGGGGCCTCGTGCAGGGTGGCTGGGAGAAGCTGCAGGGCCGGAGCGCAGGCACCGCCCCTCCTGGCTCACAGCTCATCCCTGGGCTAGGGCAGGCACCTCCCTCCCCACACAGACCCTGGGTGGGGCCTTGCTCTCTCCCGGGGGTTGAAGGGGAACCAAGGGTGCCGCCTCCAGGAACGTGCGTGTAGAAGGAGCAGACGCGTCTGCAGAGAATGTCCCTGGAGGGTGGGAAGGGCCCTGCAGCCGGATCCCAGCAGACAGGGCCATGGGGACTGCAAGCCCCTGCCCCGGGGCCTGGGGTTTGAGTCCTGCTCTCAGGACCACGTCCCGGCCAGGGCCTGGCTATGCCCGTGGGGTACTTTGCAGTACTCACTGCTCCATGCGGGGCACACACTAACACCAGCCGGTGTCTCAGCTCCTGAGTGCAGTGCTGGTCTACGGTCGTGGTGCCCAGGCCTCGGCACACTGTCTACCAGGAACATTGCGGGGGGGGGGGGGCATGGAAACGCATCTCCCGTGGGATCCCATGTTTCCCCGCTAGCAAACATCTCTGCCTGCATCACACATTACATTGGCTCTAGGTTTCACCTTTGGCTCGAGTTTTCCATTTGAAAATATCAGCAACCGTTTGCTGCCTCAGTTATTTTGGAGACACTGATGGGGCCGTGGGACCTGCCCAGCTGGGAGGGATTGGATGACCCCCCCCGACCTCTCCAGGAGCCTGCAGCTCCTCGCAGTTACCCATGGGGCTGGTGCCTTGCTGGTGACTCACAGGAGTTTGAAGACCCTCCAAGCGGTGGGGATTCCCTGCCCTGGAGGACCACCCAACCCTACCACAGCTGCCAGGCGGACGGCTCACAACAGCCCCGCTCTGTTCCCACAGTGTGCAGCCCCGGTCACACCCCTTGGGGGCGTCATGTTTCCCAAACCACCCCTTTCATCACTTCCTGTAGTAACCAAAAAGCCCACATCAATGAGGTGGCTTTTGGCTGAGACCAGCCCAAGCCAGGAAATTATGAATGTAAACCAAGATTTTCTAAGATTAAAAAAAAAAACTTTTGTTATTCTTTATGTAAGACATTTTTGACAATATTTTTCCGCTTTTTAACATAATATTTTTCCACGTTTTCACTGAGATAAAATATGCATGCCCTGCAATTATCCCTTTGAAGCGTGCAAGCCACTGGTTTCCAGTGTAGTCAGAAGATTTTGCAACCATCTGCACAACTCCAGACATTCCCATCAGCCCCCACGGGGCCCCGAGCCCCCACTGGCTGTGCGTGCAGGTCCTTTCCCGCAGCCCAGGCAAGCACGCCTTGCTGGACCACGTAGGGTTCTCTCAGGGCTGCCAGGCTACTCTGGAAGACAGCTGTGCCGTGCAGTGGGCCCCTGAGGGCTTGGAGGCGCTGGGCTATGCACCCTATTGTTCCTGCCTTCCCGGGAGGTGTCAGGCTGGTCCCTGGGACTTTCTCCTCCTCTGATGCCTCAACTGCAGACTTGGGGTTCCCACGTGGTTAGGCAGGGGGAGGCGGGAGAGATGGGAGCACATGTGTGCCAAAGCACTTGGCAGGCAGGACCTGGGCAAGAGGGCGGGGACACTCTGCTCAACCTTGGGAATGGGAGGGGAGTTCCCCACCCAGCTCTGTGGCTGGTCAGAGGCCGGTGTGAGGAGCTCCCGGGGCTCTGATGTGAGTCTGGGTGTTGCAAACGCTGCAGGCTTTGGACTGAAAAACCAAGGTCAAACTTACCGTGGGAGGGGAGGGTCAGTGCTGTGGCCGTAGCAGATTAAGCTGACACCTGGGACGCCAGCATCCCATATGGGCGCCAGTTTGATCCAGCTCCCTGCAAACGCACCTGGGAAAGCAGCAAATGACAGCCCAAGTGCTTGGCCCCCTGCATCCCTGTGGGGGATCTGCCTGCAGTTCCAGATTCCTGGCCTGGGCTTGGTCCAGCCGCTGCCATCGAGGCCATCTGGGGAGTAAACCAACAGACGGAAGAGCTTTCTCTCTGTCTTCCTCTCTCGCTCGCTCTCTGTGACTGCCTTTCTTTTCTTTCTTTCTTTCTTTCTTTCTTTCTTTCTTTCTTTCTTTCTTTCTTTCTTTCTTTCTTTCTTTCAACAGGCAGAGTGGACAGTGAGAGAGAGAGACAGAGAGAAAGGTCTTCCTTTCACCCTCCAATGGCCGCCGCGGCCGGCGCGCTGCAGCCGGCACATCACTCTGATCCAATGGCAGGAGCCAGGTGCTTCTCCTGGTCTCCCATGGGGTGCAGGGCCCAAGCACTTGGGCCATCCTCCACTGCACTCCCGGGCCACAGCAGAGAGCTGGCTGGAAGAGGGGCAACTGGGACAGAATCCGGCACCCCGACCGGGACTAGAACCCGGTGTGCTGTCGCTGCAAGGTGGAGGATTAGCCTAGTGAGCTGCGGCGCCGGCCTCTGTGACTGCCTTTCAAATAAATAAATAAATCTTTTTTTAAAGGTTCTTTTTAGAGAAAAATCTCAGGAGGGTGGGAAGACCCAAGGTACCATGGAGAAGTGCTGGTCTTGGTGGCAGTGTCCTGAGGCCATCCCAGCTCCAAGGCCAGTACGGCCCTTTGCTTTGAAACCGTCTCTGCGTGGACGCCAGCTCCTACCCAAACGCCGACAAGAGGCTGCCCCGCCGGCCCCCGCAGGTGTGATTAGGGCCCAGCACAGCGACTCGCAGCTCCCCGTGCGCACCTCTCCTAGCCCAGCTGCCCAGCAGGGGAGGCTGCATCTTCCCTGAGCTCAGACAGCTGGTGGCGCCACACGCACACACCCACAGACACACGCGTGTGCATATTCACACGTGCTTCCATGAGCATTCCCCTCCTGCTCCCCTGTTGGAAATGTGGCGGACACAGGTGTGGGAGACACCCAAGGGAGAACAGAGCATGCGGCCAGGTCAGCATTTCCTGCTGCCATGGACCCCCCGGGCAGGCCCAGCCCACCCGCACAGCTACCTTTTCTGGGCTCTGGGCCAGCCCTCTCCTCGGGGGCAGCGTCCACCTGGTGCCTCCCCAGGGGCGGCTCACAGTCTCTCAGGTTTGAAGATCAAGCCCAGGCCCCAAACCCGTCCCCCGCCAGCTGTTCCTCTCTCAGGTGCCCTGACAGTCACCAGACCAGCTCCAACCGTCTGTGTCCCCTTCTCCCCTCCCCACACGGATCCTGCACCACTCCCCTGACTTTGCCCCCCCACCCCGCCCCGATAGACATCTCCAGTCCTCTCTGCTGCTCTCACCCCTCACCGCACCGGCCAGCTCCAAGGGCTGTCACCTCTCTCCAGGGCTTTCCCAAGGACAGCTTTTCCCTCCTGCACTCCACACTGCAGCCCAGGCAAACTTCTCTGTCCCTGTCACTCCCACCCGGTTGGAAAACCTCAGGACGGCCAGCCTGAGCCCGGCCCAGGCCCTGCAGCCTCCCCCCAGCCTGTGCCCTCTGACCATGCTGCGACCACACTAGCCTTCCAGCAGCTCCCGAGGGCCTGCTCCCACCAGCAGTGCTCTTCTGCTGGGACCACTCTTGCCTTTCTCCTCCCTGCAGCTCTGGCTCGAGCACCGTCTCTGACCTCACCCTGCTGCCCCTCCCTCCAGGTAGTCACTAGGAAGATGCTCCGGCCTCATCCTCTCCCTGCCCGCCCTGGCCAGCAGGACCCCAGACTGTGGTCCTTGTTGCTGTATTCCAGAGCCTGGCATGGTGCATGGCACGGAACAGATCTCCATAAACACCGGTCAAATGAACGAATTGATTCCTCTAAGTGGTTGACGCCGTCCAGTTACGAGCAATAGGAAAACGGTGGGGAAGATACTGCCGCACCAGTTAGAACGTTCACCTGTGTTCAACCATGAGTACATTCAAGATGTGAGCTCACAGCGACACTGCATGCATTATTTATTTATTTATTTATAGGAAATCAGTGTCCCTCTGTCCCCACTAAATAAATGCTCATAAACCCATCTGAGTACCAAATTCTTGGCTGCCAGGCTGGGCCAGGAATTAGCCTGTGGCGTCTCCTTCAGCCTTGGTTAGAACGCAGCTAGACCCAGAATCCAGAGCAGGGGAGAACAAGAGGGTGTGGCGCTGCGAGGAGCTCTGGCTGGAAGGTGGGTGCTGGTCCCAGCACATCTGCGGCTCAGGGTTCTGGGCCCCGCAAACCTCTCCCCTTATCTGGGAACTGAAGAGGGGCCAGTGCTCTTTAGAGAGGAGAAGGTGAACCCGCAGCAGGCTGTAAGAGGAGGTAGAACTAGCGTAGGAAGCCAGAGGGGTTAGAGAGGCGGGGGTGGTGGAGGAGAGAATTCCAGGGATCGGCAGAAGAGAAGGAGCACACGAGAGGGCAGCAAGTGCACGCTCCCATCCGTCCTTCAGCCCGGGCCCCAGAAAACTCCTCTGTCGGGAGCAGGCATTTAGTTCAGGGGTTAAGATGCCCACATCCCACAGGAAGTGTCTGGATTCCGGGCCCCAGCTCCTGATTCCCGCCTCCCTCTAATGCAGACCCGGGAGGTAGCCAGGACGACTCACATGGTTGGGTCCCAGCACTCACGTGGGAGACCTGGATTGAGTTGCCAGCTCCCCAGCCTCAGCCACTGTGAGCATCTGGGGAGTGAACCAGCAGACGGGGGAATCTCTTTCCACCCCTCTGCTTCTTACATAAATAAATACAAAGAAAGAAAGCTCTGTGAAGCGTCTCCTTAGTGCCGGGGACTGTGAGGCTCTGGGGATGTTCAAGAGATGGGAGCAACGCCGCCCTCGGATGCCGCCCGACCTGGCGCACAGGTGCAATCTGCCGTGAGTTGGGTGTAGAGGCTGGGGAGGGGACAGGCATGGGGAGAGGTCCCTCTGTGGTCGTTCCACATGTGACAGCATGGGAGAACTAAGTTCTGGTGTAGAAGGGAGACTGTCGTTAACAATAAGGCACTGTCCATTCAGAAAAGCTCCAAGATTTTGAATGTCGTCACTACAAAGGAATGTTTAAAATGATGGAGATGCTAATGACCTTCCTTTGATCATGATACAATGAATCTATGCATCAAAACACCATGCTGCACCCTATAAATACGTGCCATTGTCATGTGAATACTCAAAGAAGTCAACACAGGTAAGTGCTTAGCGCAGGGGCACACATGGTGACTGCACACCAGTCGAGCGACCAGTACTGTTGAGTTCGTTCATTGCTTTGATGTGCCATAATCTCCAAGATTGTGAAGCAGGAAGAGTGAGGTGCAGAAAGGGCACTCATAGGGCTGCTGTCGTGAAAATGGATGAGAATGGATGTGTGAAAAGGAGACCGTGGACCACGAGCAGCGAGTGGAACCACCGAGGTGGGACCGTGGAGCCCACTGTCTGTGCTCCTGCCCACCTCAGGGCACGGCACTCATGTCTGTGCCCCTCATGGTGGCCCAGGGCAGCTCAGTGCAGGGCAAACCAGCACAGAAAACATCACAGGGAGCAGCTGGGGTACCCAGGAGGTGGGGTACAAAGAGGAAATTGATTTAAGATGCCTTTCAGAGTTAAAAATGAACGGGGTGCCAAAAGAAGGCAGCGCTACCCTCCCCTGTTACCAACCACGGAAGGAAGAGCTGGCGAGGATGAGGAGAAGCCGGCATCGCTGTGCATGCCTGGGGTAGATGTGGAACGGTGCAGCCGTGGTGGCCGACAGCATGGTGGTGTCCCTGGAATCTAACATAGACTGATCGCCATGAGCCAGTCTTTTTGTTTCTGGGTTTTCATCCCCCAAAAGAAGTAAAAGCAGAGACTCAGAAACAGGAGGATTCAAATCCCTGCAGATCTGAATATTTTGCTCAGGTCAAGGCCAAGGAGAAGAGCCCAAGAGATTAAAAATTCAGTTACTGAGTCAGTGGCTGGGAATGTCCTCAGATTCTGGTTCTTCTTTGTGTCTCTTTTACTTTCCATGGTAGGAAAAGCTGCACATCCAGCTGAGCAGAGTGGACACAACCTCTGCCCACAGCCAGCGTCCAGCCTCCGCTCAGCACCGCCTCTCTGCAGAGTAGATGCGAGAGATGCAAGGGCGGGCCACGAGGGCGGGAGCGAGTGTGCGAGGAAGTGGTCCTGCAGTGCAAGCAGAGGCTCGGAACCAGTTAGAGCAGCACTATGAATCTGCCTCCCTCCAGGCCCTTGTCTTGGTCTCCAGCACACCTTGCCAGGCATTCACATCTGGTTCACGGCTCACCTTTTCCACCTTCCCCTCCCCTGCCTCAGTCACAAGGTCAAGTGCGCCCATTCCCCCTTAGGTCTGTGTCATGGGCCCTGCGTTGGTCCCGCCTTCCCTCCTCTCCTGCAAGGCTACAGGTCACATCTCACCTCTTCCAGGAAGCCCTTCATTCTGTCCCAGCCTCGCCTGCTAGGGTGCCTGCTCTGTTCTCCGTATTACTTCTGGGACTCTGAACGATGCAAAGGGGCAGCACACCCGGGACACTGCCCACGCTGCCTGCGCTTCCCAGGGTGCACACCGGCCCTGGGTGTGGTGTGAGACCCAGGCTCCCTCTGTCCTTGTCTGTCATGTGGACTTGGGTCTAAGACTCCCCAGAGCCTGAGCCAGCTCAAGTCCTTCCAGTGGTTCCTTCTCTGCTTCTGAGTTGGTTTCTACGGTTGGCAGGAAGAACCCCGGACTGCTGAATGGGTGAGGGCAGATATGTGACACTTGCGGCTTTTGTGGATTTCCTGGATGACAGGATGGTACCAGGGAGATGAACAGTGCAGAAAAGTGCAGAAAGTCTCCTTCCCGACGCCAAACTCTTCCCTGACTGACTGGCACGACCTTGCGTGTGTCATCTAGCCACCCACCTTCCCCACAAGGTTGGTGTTAGAATTCATGAGTTAATATTCAAAAGTACTTTGTGCTTTAAATAGTGCCTTCTAGCAGAGGAGCTCAGAGAATTATAATCACTATAGCTGCGCCATCAATTATCAAGAGATTCCTTTAGAGCTGTCACTTCTATCTCGAACTTTTAATGGAAAGCTGACTACAATAGGAAATGTTCCCTTCAACAAGTGGTCAAGACTTTTTGCATACAAGAATTGGGAAAAAATGAAGCAGGCATTTAAAAATACAAATTATTTCTTTTCATCCAATGCTACTCTCAGTGGATTGACTAATCACACAGGATCTTTGCAACTTCGGGAGCTGTTCTGAAAAGGTGAAAAGGTGCTGTCCCCCAAGGTTCGGGCTCCTCTGCTACTTCTCTCAGTTTCTCTGTTCTCATTTCCAGACGCCTCCATCTCCATCTCCACCATCATCTTCATCTCCTCATCTGCATCATCATCCCCATCACTACCCCAACCCCACCTCCGTCTCACCCCTGTCTGTGTGCTCATCACCTCCAGCTCCTCTCTGCTCATCTCCGTCCTTTTCTCCCAGTGAGCTCCTGCAGGTGGCTGCAATCCTACTGGGCATGTCGGAGCTGGGTTCGTTGTCTTGCAGTTGGGAATCAGCTTTCGGCACTAGCAGGCATATGGGAAATCATGCAATTTTAAATTTTCTTGCAGGATTTCCTTTGTTCCAGCCCAGAGCTGATCTGTCTTTCCCTGAAATGTTGCCTGCACGCTCTTGGTCTTCAACAGTCCCATGCAGCCCTTAACGTAGGAGAGCAGGCAGGCAGAAGTCCCCTTAAGAACAGAAGCTGGCCTGACGGGGCCAGCTGAAGGTGCCGGCTCCCCTCGCGATTGCACAGCCCCAGGGTCACCAAAACCACAGCTGATGGATGTGGGAAGATGCAGAGGAAGTGCTGTCAGCCCTAAGAGTGCGCGTCTGCAGTGCTAACATGTTCTCCAACAGTGGGCTCCAAGTGACTTGGGTTGCCTATTTCTACCCTTAAAAGAATTTCTATTTTTTGCCTACTTCAAGCAGTTTACATACAAAATAGATGACCAACATATCATGTGGATTACAAAATACACCCTAAAATTTGAAATTAAAAAAGGAAACACAACAGATACTATTTAGAGATGTTTTGAAATTTTCTTTTCACTCCCAGAGAAAGTTCCTAAGCACCCGTAGGGTGGGAGCATCCCATTTTGGAGACCACCCTTCTAGAATGTTCTAAGGAGAGTATCCCTGTACCCTTCCTTCAGAGGGCATTCAAATTCAGCTATTTTTAAAAAAGATTTATTTATTTATTTGAAAGGCATAATTACAGAGAGGTAGAGGCAGAGAGAGAGAGAGAGAGGTCTTCCATCTGCTGGTTCACTCCACAATGGCCGCAACAGTTGGAGCTGCGCTTATCAGGAGCCAGGAGCCAGGTGCTTCTTCCGGATCTCCCACGTGGATGCAGGGGCCCAAGGGCTTGGGCCATCTTCTACTGCTTTCCCAGGCCATAGCAGAGAGCTGGATCAGAAGAGGAGCAGCTGGGACTCGAACTGGGGCCCATATGGGACGGCAGCCCTGCAGGCAACGGCTTTACCCACTACACCACAGAGCCAGCCCCAAAATTCAGCTATTTTTAGCTGCACCTGAAATCAACAGGTTTTGTCTACACTGGTAGACTTGACTCTCAGCGTGAAATCTGCCAACAGCGAGTGTTCAATAATTTAAGAACTGAATAGCTCTTTCTCCAGTTTCCTTTTGGGCCTCCAGTCCCTTTGGGATCAGCACCATTGCAAACTCAGTTTAATCACTGCTGAAAGTCAGTGCCTCGAGTAGGGCATTGCTGAGAGGAGAGAAGGCCTGCGGGTGCTGCTCCCCACACCGCAGTGTGCGGGGCCCTGCTCCAAGGGGCTCCGCAGGGCCCAGGGCTGAAGACTCTTGTCTGCTGGCTTTTGGGGCAGATACCACCACCGCTGGCCTCAGTCCGGCTGGAGCATGTGGACATCTCTAGTCTGGCCCCGTGCAGACGGCACGGAAAGTCGGCACAGTCCGTGAGAAGGGGCACCTTCTGCCTCGCCTTTGTGCTGGAGCACGTCCTGAGACAGGGCCTCAGAATCCGGAGTCCTCTCTGTGGCTGGCGGGCGCTTGCTCCCTGGGATGTAAGGAGGAGGTCCCATGGGCAAGGAGGCCTTTTCACGGTGCTTCTCAGCTGGAGAACGCTGCGTGATTCTTTCATCCGAACAAGCAGACCGCTGCTGAATGAATGAGCGGTTGGGCCTTTGGTTGCTGGCGTCCAGCTTCTCAGAATCAGCATGGTCAGAGCAGGGCAGGACCTCAGTGACCTCAGCAGTGACCATGAAGTAGCCTGTCACGGCTGCAGCGTCTCCACTGGGTTCTGCTCGGCCCGAATTGCTAAGAAACACTACGGTTGTACCGCACTCCCCACACTTCGATAGAAAAAGTATATATGCACAATTTGGAAAAGATCGTATAGATGCACTTTTAAAAAGTGAACTTGTGTGACTTGTCCCCCTGAAGTTATACACACCTGACAACTTCACCTAAGCAAAATCTGAACCCACCTGTCTTTGACACATTAAAACCTTGGAAGATAATGTTACAGGTTTTTAAGTGCTAAGATTGTCACAATCAATCAAGCAGACAGAGCCGGGTAATTCAGAGCTCGAGATGACAAGGGTGATCCCTGGTGCACCCAGCCTCTTGATGGGGCACCCTGACTCCCACTGCATGAGCCACTCGCTGCTGCCAATGCATCCGCCGGGGCCCTCCGCAGCTCCGTAAATGCCATCAGAAATGCAGCCGTCTGCACTGACCGCCAGCTCCCCTGCATGCAGGCTGCAGCGGCAGCTGAGAGGAGCAACAGAGGATGCTAGTTCCCCGCCCCCCGCCACAAGTCCCTCCAGGTTCCTACACCCAGGGAGTGCGCACAGCTGGGCTGGCGAGTGTGGCTGTCCTTACAGTGGGGTTGCTGCGACAGCCCCGGCACTCACCGCAGGGACCACGTGCCCAGTTTGTTTCTTTTCACCTGCATTGCCATCTCGGGCTGCATGGAGGTGTGCACTGACTTGCCCGTGGTCACACAGCAAAGTAGAAGAGGCAAGACGCACGCCTCCGAGCTTCGATACTGTAGCATGCAATTAGCGTGGGCTGGGAAGCAGCGCGTCCACCTCCTCTTGTTCTTGTTCGCAGGCTTAGCCGCCTAACCTCATACAACTCATCCCCCTCCCCCGAGCTTTGATGCTTCCTTGGGAAACGGAGCCCCAGAGCCCCAGTGAAGACTAGCGAGGCTTTGCAAGCTGAGAGCTGGCACACAGGTACGAGCAGTTCTCGAAGGTGACAAAGGAGGGCTCACAGAGACACAGGAGAGAGGTCCCACTCGGCCCAGCCAGCCTGAGGACAACATCGCCCAGGGGTCCCAGGAGCTGGGGGAAGGGAGCCAGCCCATCAGGTGCTGAGTGAGTGCGGGAGACAGGAATCCGGGCAGCAAGAAGTCCAGGTGGGCTCAGGGGGCTCCCTAAATGACCAGGCAGTCCCTGGCCAGGAGGGAAGCCAGCAGCGGGCGCTGCTGCCCAAGGCTCACAGGGAGACACAGGCAGTGTCTGTCCCCAGATGCGGGAGACCAGAGTCTTCCTAACAGCATGTCTGAAACCTGCAGACAGGAGAGAGGCCCTCCTCAAACGCTGCACACTTGGACACGATGGCTTCCCTTCTCTTTCACTGATTTTTTTTTCCACTTTTTTTTCCTCTTAGTTATAAAGTAAGGAGAGTGAACAGAATTACACGAAAGAAATCCTAGTCTGATGATACTGGCATTGTTGGACAGGGCAGGGAGACCAAAACCCCAGCACTGAAGCTGCCCAGGAGTTTGCTAAGCTGCCCATTCATGGGTCCCACTGCCCAGAGGGACTTGGTCTACCTGGGTCGTGGCCAAGACAGACCCTAGAAAGTATAAAAAACAAAATGTGGTCCTCATCAATTAACCCTCAGACACAGTTTCCATGGACTGCTGTGGATTAAGGCAGAGTGGCAGAGAGAGAGAGAGAGAGAGAGAGAGAGAGAGAGAGAGAGAAAAGCTCTTTCATCTGCTTGTTCACTCCCCAGATGGCTGCAAGTGCCATAGCCGGGGCTAGGCCAGGCGGAAGCCAGGAGCCAGGAGTTTCTTCCAGGTCTGCTACCTGGGTGCAGGGGCCCAAGCACTTGGGCCATCCTCAGCTGCCTTCTCAAGCTATCAGCAGGGATCTGGATAGGAAGTGGAGCAGCTGGGACTTGAACTGGCTCCTATATGGGATGCTGGCTTCGCAGGTAGTAGCTTTACTTCGTTATGCCACAACGTCAGTCTCTGAATTCTGTCTTTTATTTGCAGAATATGAGGTGCTATGCTTATTAACATCAAGGCAGGCTGTCTGAGAGACTTACACAAAACACAAACACGGTGCAATTCTGAACATGAACGCTCGTGCAGATGTAAGGCACTGCTATTGACTTGGGGGCAGTGAGTCGCCTCTGAGAATCAGCACCTCCCTCTTCTGGAAAAGAGCACACAGTGGGGAGTGGCTTAAATATCACAGGTCTCACCCAGAAAGCTTCCAGGGACCTCCAGGTATGAGAGTGAGAAGTGCGAATTTAAATATCAGGTGCTGCAAAGTTACAGAAAATGTGAATACTGAACGAGGCAGGGAAAGCAGGTGGAGTGTAACACGCGTGTCCACACTGAACACTGCGAGGACACAGGTCAAGGCCGTGACACCTGCAGCAGTGGAATCCTAAATGATAGCTCCGCCCGGGAGGGAACTTAGCAAACCACATTTTCAGAAAGGTGGAGCGTGAGCAGTGCAAACAAGGGTTGAGCTATCTACCCCACAGCACACCTTCACTGGCTCCTCACTCCTGATGCCCGGGGCACACCGTGCAACCCACTTCTGGGGAGACCGGGGACGGGGGGCAGTGGGCACGGCCAGGACCTGGCCCAGGGGGGACTGCAACGGCCGCTGTCGGCAGAGCTGGCAGCTCAGCCAGGGGCGCGTTTCTCTTTTAAGCTTCTAGCAGGCTTGTGGGACATTATTTATGTGCTGTTAAACCTCATAAGGAAAATATTAAAGCTATCTGGAGTCAACTGAACACACGAAACAAGCATTAAATTGTACCATTCGACACGCGACTTCCTACGGTGCATAAATCTGCCAGCGTCTGCTAAGTACGCCATGGCTGAGGGTATTTTCCGCGGCGTGTTTAGCGAGGAGGCTGTAAATGTGGCCGCCGACGAGGTCTGAAGCCTCCCAACCTTCCTTCACTAATTAAATGGGAACGTGACTCCCCTCCCCGGCCGTCTGTGCGACCCCAACAGTGAATGGAGAAGCAGAAAAAGGAGTCGGAGCTGAGCGAGGGACCTGGGGAGGGCGGCGCCCTGGGGCCGTGTTCAGAATGCACCGTCGCCCGCATCCATCTCTGTCGCCGTCTGGCAGAGCTCCTGGGAGCTTTGGAAAATGGACGCTTTGTGCCTCGCTGGCCAGCAGCCACACACACCCCTCAGGGGACCACACTTGATGTAAATGTGACCGTCCCATGCAGAGGCCTGGGACGGCAGTGCTCTGGGGAGCAGGGCCCTGAGCCCCACGCCAGCCCATCCACCAGAGTGGGAGCCGTGACGCGGCCAGCAGCAGTCAGCAAAGTTACGTCACTTGACAAAACTGGCCTTAAAGGGGATCCTCCCTACCTGCACCCACGTCGCTTTGCCCAAGCCACCAGGGGCGAGGGCGTGAGGTCCAGCACATGGGATGGCTGGCAGCCGGGGCTCCAATAGCGCACGTGGGCAGTCCTCCGCATGGCCAAGCCCACGAAAGCACAAGCAGATGAGGAGGGAGAGCCACGGAGCCTGTGGCGGTGGAGCCGATCCAGCGGCCCTGAGAAGAAACTGCCCAGCTCACGGCACGCACGGCAGCCCAGCCCTGCCCGAGCTGCTGCTGGCGCGGTGAAGATGTCTCAAGCCCTAAGCAGGCATGAGAGGAAACCACGTGGCGTGGCTGGCCTCCGCCCAGGATGTGCCCCTGGCTGCCGCGTTGACAGCAGGGTACTTGGCCAGCACCAGCAGCCCTGCGCCTTGTGGTCACAGGGTCTTCCCAGACAGTGCTAACTTCCTTGTTCCGCCACGGAATCCAATCATGGCGACCGGAGGCCTGAATTCCCTTCCTGCCCCTTTGCTCCCAGGAAGCGGCTGAGCTATTTCGGAGTGTGGCAGGGCTGAGCAGACGTCCATGGGAAGCCGGTACACAATGAGGGGAGGCCCTCGGACCACTGCTCAGCACTTCCCGATGCCTGCACAGCGGCCGCAACTGAGCCGATGCGACAGGCTGTATAGAAGCGTTGATTGCCTCGGATTTATGAGCTACATTTGAATAATGCGAACATTTGTGTGCCACTGTGCGAACGCACCATACAACAGCACCCGCCCCTCTCAGGCAACGTCCCTGGTTCCTGTCCTCTTCCTGTGCAGGCGCAAGGCCAGCAGCCACGTGGTCCAGGCCGCTGAGAAAGACTGGAGCTCCCAGCCGAGCCCAGCCACCCACCATGGGGACAGCCCTGAGTCCCCGCCTTGCTCTCACACCACTTCCCCTCCCGCACAAGGGGTGACCATGGCAAGAGGTGACCACGACAGCGTCCACTTGTGCACAAGAGGTGACCCCAGCATCACCTGTTCATGACTGTTGAATGATGCAGGAAAGTCCCTGGCCTACTGTGTGCACAGGGACAGCCCTCCGTGAGCATCCTGTCCTGGCCACCATGACTGCCACTTAGCAGGTGCCCAGCAAACTTGGCCTGAGTGCCTCGGGCCCCATCCTGACAGCTAAGATGCTCCAGGAAACACCTTCTGCTCTGTGGGAAGTGAGGAAAGGGTACAGGGTGCCCATCAGGGCGCATGGGCTGCACCGTGGTTCCCACGGGAGCCTGCAGCAGGGTTCCCTTGAGCCCACATGCGTGAAAGCATGGGGCACGGCCATGATGGAGCAATAGCCCCTGCAGGTCTCCACGTCCAGTCCCTGCAGCCTCTCCAAGAGCTCACACAGCAAGCGGGAATGGAGACTGTGGTGCAAGTGCTGGCCGCCCACCCGTGGACCCGAGCCCAGGCAGACGAGCCCAGGGCAACCACAAGGGCCCTGGTGCAGGAAGGGGGAGGCAGAGGGGACTCGGATGTGGGACGAGGACCAGCGGGCCCTGGCCGTGCACGGGGAGGGGCCCAGGCCAGGCCCAGGACACAACTGCCTGCAGCAGCTGCAGAGGAGCCCGCGGGAGGGGCCGGCCCTGCTCACGCCTGTCTTGCCCCTGGAGACCCACTGCAGACTTCTGGCCTGCAGGTCGCAAGGTGCCAAAGGTGGGTGGCGATTTGCCAAAGGCACCAAACACAAGCACCTGCTCCGGCCCCCCAACACCACAGCCCACGCACACCAGGGACCTGGGAGAACCACGTGCACGTGTTTCCCGCTTTGTAAAATTTCCTGGACATCGCTCATGGTGATGGCTTTATTCATGCATGTTAACTGGTTCTGCTGTGGTGACCAGGTGGCACCACGGTGGGGCTGGTAGAGCCACGCTTTAAAGGACTGTGTATTTGTTGAGCTGCAGCCTCTGAAAGGCCCAGCTCTCGCTCACTCCCCTATTTTTAAAGTCATGTTCTCTGCCCGCTGTAGTAGCACCGGGGCCTCTTTTTCTTCGGAGGCGACCAAGAGTGGGTATCATGTTTTAAGTACCTGCCGAGGCCGGAAAATGTTGAGAAAGGGGGGCAGGACAGGTGTCCACCCCTTGGGAGGAATGACCCCTCCCACGGGGAAATACGGTCTCCCCGTATTCCTGCTGAAACTGCGGCTCTCCTGGCTCAGTGTCACGCAGGCCTGGTGATCATAAGGCCCCACCATCCCCTCCCAGTCCGAGCCAAGTCCATCTCTGAGCCCCACTCCCAGGGGACCAACCGCTGGAACTGGCTGTGCCGGCTGCCCAGAGGACGGTGAGAATCGCAGTGAGAATCGGGGCTGACTGTGACCGAGGGGAGCGCCGACCCACACTGGCCGCCGCTCCCACTTCTGACGGAAGTCTGGGAGTTGAGGTATTTACACGAAATATCCTGCTTGTCATAGACCGGCAGCTCACTAAGAGTATCTGCAAAGTGCTGGACGTGGGCCTCCGATGGGGCCCTCACTCGCCTTGGACCCCAGGTGCCCACCTCTGAGTCACGCCCACGCCGCAGGCCTTGACTCCTTCGCCGTTGTCTGAGCCCGGGGCTTCTGCCTGGCTTCTAGTCTGGGCCCGTTCCTCTCTCCTGGCCCCGTGGGACTCCGGACTCCAGGTTGCTAATGTCTGCCTTGGTTCAGATGAAGGATCCCGCTACTCTGTGGGGCACCAACAGACCCTGGCCAGGTCACGCCACCTCGGGCAGACGGCCCTGCTTCCCCCGGCGTCCACCCCAAGCAATGGCCCAAGGCTCCAATACATTTTTGTCTCTGAGCTGCTCTTTCCTTCTTAAAAGCGGCGGAGGTTGGGCTGTCATCATGGTACAGCAGGTTAGGCTGTCACCTGTGCTGGATCCCATGTGGGGCACTGGTTGGAATCCCAGCTGCTCCACTTCTGATCCAGCTCCCTGCCAGTGCACCTGGGAAGGCAGCGAACATGTCCCTAGCCGGCGCTGTGGCTCAACAGGCTAATCCTCCGCCTTGCAGCGCCGGCACACCGGGTTCTAGGCCCGGTCGGGGCGCCGGATTCTGTCCCGGTTACCCCTCTTCCAGGCCAGCTCTCTGCTGTGGCCAGGGAGTGCAGTGGAGGATGGCCCAAGTGCTTGGGCCCTGCACCTCCATGGGAGGCCAGGAAAAGCACCTGGCTCCTGGCTCCTGCCATCGGATCAGCGGGGTGCGCAGACCGCAGCGCGCTGGCCGCGGCGGCCATTGGAGGGTGAACCAACAGCAAAGGAAGACCTTTCTCTCTGTCTATCTTTCTCACTGTCCACTCTGCCTGGCAAAAAAAAAGAAAATGTCCCAAGGACTTGGGCCCTTCCATCCATGACATCCATGGCAGAGGTCAGGGCTCCTGGCTTCCTATGGCCATTTGGAGATTCTCTTTCTCTCTCTCTCTCTCTCTCTCTCTCTCGCTCTCGCTCTCTCTTGCTCTCTCTCTCCCTCTCTTTCTTTGTGTGTGTGTGTGTGTGTGTGTGTGTCTTCCCCCCCCCCACCATCACTTTGTCTTTCAAACAAATAAAAGTAAAAACAAAGAGTTTTACTGTGGCTTTTAGGCATCAACATTAGCCATGTTAGAAATTAATGCTGAGAAAACTTGAGCTCTTTATTAATTCATTAAAAATGCTAGCAATAAACTCATTGTCAACAGCACAGTGCCGTGAACAACTGTTTCCAGAATTAAAACACTTAGGCAGAAGAGGACGCTGTCTTCTAGCTTGCAAACCCCTTCAAGGTCTGGCTTCCCGGGAGCCCGGGGATCTCTCCGTAGGAGGGGAGGTTTTTCAAAAAGCGCAAGGTGCAGTGGTTAGGATTTGGGTTTGAGTTTTGGCTCTGCTTGCAGACCAGCTTCCTGCCGGTGTGCACAGTAGCTAAGCCCCCCACCCATGGGGAGGACCTGGAGTGAGTTCCTGTTTCCTGGCTGCAGACCTGGCCCAGGCCTGCCTGTTGTGGGCATCTGTGGAGTGAACCACAGACGGGAGATCTCTCTTCTCTCTCTCTCTCTGCTTTTCAAATAAATAAAATAAAAATTTGAGGAAAAAGTGTTCATGGAAAATGGAACTAAAAGATGTTTGCTTTAGTGCAAAAAAATTTGAAGTCTATGCATATGAGGAGTCTTCAGAAAGTTCATACGAAATTTGTATTAAGGAAAAATTATATTTGGATTTCAAAAACCTTTTGAACCCAATTAGGCTTATTTTTCAATTCCATGTTGCCATGAACTTCTGAAGCCATTCTTATGCCTCTACCTTAAGAAAGCCTGAGCTCACTGGGGGCCAGTGCTGTGGCGTAGCAGGTAAAGCCACTGCCTGCAACGCCAGCATCTCATATGGGCGCAGGTTCGAGTCCTGGCTGATCCACTTCCAATCCAGTTCTCTGTTATGGCCTGGGAAGGCAGTAGAGGATGGCCCAAGTCCTTGGATTCCTGCATCCATGTGGGAGATGGCCCAAGTCCTTGGGCCCCTGCACTCACATGGGAAACCTGGAAGAAGCTCCTGGTTTCGGCCTGGCCATTGCAGCCATCTGGGGAATGAACCAGCAGATGGAAGACCTCTTTCTGTCTCTCCCTCCCTCCTTCTCCGTAACCCTGACTTTCAAATAAATAAATCCTTAAAAAAAGAAAGAAAAATATAATGAAGAGGCAGATACTGGCTTAGTGATTCTATGAGAAGACTCTTGGCTTTCAAACCACCTGACAGTGAGTCGGCAACCGTGGGGTCCGGGGCCACATTTGTAGAACTGAATCCCGGGGAAGCTGGGCCTCTCATTCCCACAGTTGCAGTCCTCAGGAGCTGAGAAGTCCGATATCCCTCACATACTACAAAACCAAGTCAGAAGTAGCTCACTTCGGTCACACGCTCTTTCCTATGAAAACAACGCGGGCAAGCGCACAGTGGCGTCAGCTCCGGTTGGAAGGAGAGCCAGAAGTCAGCGCTGAGGGATGGGCGCCCTCTACTGGTCGGCGCTGTGTAGTTCATCTCAGATCCAGCTCCTCTCTAAGTTTCCCTTAAGAAGCCGATCCAGAGATTAAAAGCTTTTCTAACCACGCAGTTATTTTCAATAATTGAACCTTCCGGGGCGGCGCTGTGGCGCAGTGGGTTAAGCTGCTGCTTACGACACAAGCCTCCCGTATCAGAGTCCCTGCAGTCCACTTCCCATCTAGCTCCACGCCGGTGCACCTAGCCAGGTAGCAGGAGGCGGCCAAGGGCTCGGGCCCTCCCTGGATGTAGCCCTGGCTCCTGGCTTCAGCCTGGCCCAGGGGCCGTTGCAGCCATTTGGGGAGTGAACAGCGTAGAGATCTCTCTCTTTCACTTTCTGCAGAGACAGAAAGAGGAAAAGACTCTACCTTTCAAAAAATAAATGTTTACAAATTTATTCTTCAATAATAGAAAAGTGTTTACAGAATCAATAATATTCTTCAGTATCAAACATCATTAGAAAGAGTTCACTTTTCGTAGCATGTCCAGGCATCCCATCGGGGAAGCTGAAAAGCAAAAACCAAGCGTGGTGTCTGTGTTGCTTGTTTACACCACGAGCCATGGAAGTCGAGAGAGTCTTACTGTGGGAGCATCAAGTGTGTGTGTGTGTGTGTGAGTGTGTGGGTGAGTGTGTGTTATGTGAGTGTGTGTGAGTGTGTATGCGTGTGGGTGAGTGTGTTATGTGAGTGTGTGTGTGTGCGTGTGGGTGTGTGGGTGAGTGTGTGTTATGTGAGTGTGTGTGTGTGAGTGTGTGTGCGTGTGGGTGAGTGTGTTATGTGAGTGTGTGTGTGCGTGTGGGTGTGTGTTATGTGAGTGTGTGTGTGTGAGTGTGTGTGCGTGTGGGTGAGTGTGTTATGTGAGTGTGTGTGTGCGTGTGGGTGTGTGTTATGTGAGTGTGTGTGAGTGTGAGTATGTGTGCGTGTGGGTGTGTGTGAGTGTGTTATGTGTGTGTGAGTGTGTGTGTTATGTGAGTGTGTGTGAGTGTGTGTGTGCGTGTGGGTGTGTTATGTGTGTGTGAGTGTGTGTGCGTGTGTGTGTGAGTGTGTGTTATGTGAGTGTGTGTGTTATGTGAGTGTGTGTGTATGAGTGTGTGTGCGTGTGGGTGAGTGTGTGTGTTGTGTGAGTATGTGTGTCCGTGTGTGTTATGTGAGTGTGTGTGAGTGTGCGTGTGTGCGTGTGTGTGTGTGAGTGTATGTGTGGGTGTGGGTGTGAGTGTGTTATGTGAGTGTGTGTGTGAGAGTGTGTGCGTGTGTGTGTATGTGTGTGAGTGTATGTGTGGGCGTGTGGGTGAGTGTGTGTGTGAGTGTGTGTGTTATGTGAGTGTGTGTGTGCATGTGGGTGTGTGTTATGTGAGTGTGTGTAAGTGTGAGTATGTGTGCGTGTGGGTGTGTGTGGGTGTGTGTGAGTGTGTTATGAGTGTGTGTGATGTGAGTGTGTGTGTGAGAGTGTGTGTGTTATGTGAGTGTGTGTGTGTGTGAGTGTGTGTGTTATGTGAGTGTGTGTGTTATGTGAGTGTGTGTGTGAGTGTGTGTGTGTGTAGAGAAAGTGGACAGGTGGATTCAGTAAGAGAAAATACAGTACTGAAAGGAAACTATTTCCTGCCTACATCGCTACCCTAACTTTATCACCAGCACCTGCGCCAAGAGGGCTGGTGTTCAAATCCCCGTCAGACTCGTCAGGCTCGTCAGGCTCGTCGGCACCGAGGACCCCTCACTGAACTGCTTCCCGCTCACCGGCTGCAGCTGGCTTGGTTCTGTCCGGTGCCAGCTCCTGTGCTCAGCATCCCCGCAACGGCTCGCCAACTTGAGAAGGCTCGCCGGCCACGCCGAACACTCGTTACCAGCCTGCACGGCGTCCACGCGGGCGAGGGCCCGCATCACCCGAGCTTTCACCTGCTCTACAGATGCGAAGCTTCTGTGACTGCCAGCAGGCAGAAACGGCTCGTTCTTCGCTGGCTGAGCTCACAAGCAGAAGCCTGCAGTCAGGGATGCTGCGAATCCATTTCGTAAATGAGCGCAACAGGCACTACCTTCCAAAAGTAATAGTAGCGACTGTACAACAGCAAGCAGGGGAAACTGGCCACGTGCGTCCCCTGCAGCCGCCACGTCCCGCCCCTCCTGCGCACTGCGGCTCTCACGGTGCACTTTCCCGCCTCCTCCTCTTTCTGCCGCCTCACCAGCTCTGCTCTGGTGGACGCCACCGTGCAGAGACACCCCGGAGGCAGCTCTGGAGTGCGGCCTGAGCATGGCTGTGTGCCTTCCTGTGCGAAGCCACTAGCAGGTCGCACACTTGAGGCTGCCGCTCCGGCTTGCAAGACCACGGTGAGTTGACCCTCCCTCTGATCTCTATCACTCGGTTAGGCACATGGGTATCATTTAAAAATATATGTAATACGGGGCTGGCGCTGTGGCATAGTGGGTAAAGTCGCCGCCTGCAGTGCCGGTGTTCCATATGGGTGCTAGTTCAAGTCCTAGCTGCTCCACTTCTGACCCAGCTCTCTGCTATGGCCTGGGAAAACAGTGGACGATGGCCTAAGTCCTTGGGCTCCTGTACCCTCATTGGAGATCTGGAAGAAGCTCCTGGGTCCTGGCTTCAGATCGGCACAGCTCAGGCCATTGTAGCCAAATGGGGAGTGAACCAGCGGATGGAAGACCTCTCTCTCTCTCTCTCTCTCTCTCTCTCTGTCTCTCCTTCTCTCTCTGTGTAATTCTTTCAAATAAATAAATAAATCTTAAAAAAATAATAAAATAAAGTATATGCAACAGAAGGCCCAGTCTGGCTGAGTGTGCACTGTCTCAGTCCTGGTGGTTGGCCCTCTTCAACAAAATTACGATGCCTTGAAACGTGACACTGCCTCGTTTTTCGCACATTCAAGCCACCCGCGATGCCGATTGCGGCACTGAGATGAGTCACCAGAAAGTGTGGACACGGTGCTTCTTTATGGCTGCATCACGAAGACCAGGCTCCCTCGTCAGCGTCCTGGACTACCGCCTTTCCCACTGTTGGCATGCACCCATCGGTGTGCACCTGTCGGTGTGCACCTGTCAACAAGCACCCATCGGTGTGCACCTGTCGGTGTGCACCTGTTGGCATGCACCTGTCAACAAGCACCCATCGGTGTGCACCTGTCAACAAGCACCTGTTGGTGTGCACCTGATGGCGTGCACCTGTCAACAAGCACCTGTTGGCGTGCACCTGTCAGCATGTACCTGTCAGCAAGCACCTGTTGGTGTGCACCTGATGGTGTGCACCTGCCGGCGTGCACCTGTCAGTGTGGGGAGTCCTTGCGTGAGCCTGTGCCCAGCCCTCTGTGAGCAGTGATGACACCCTCTCCTTGGCATTCTTCATGGTTTCTGCCACGCTTGTCATTTCCTGTGCAGTCAGCTGGAGGTCAGGAAGCCGCTGGGTGTGCTCCAGCAGGTGGGAGGCGGGTGTGGATGCCGAGTCCCACGGCCCGTCCTCCCTGTGTGCAGAGCTGGTCATCCATCTACAGCCAGCTCACACGTGTTTTCCAACTGCGTCCCAGCTCCTGGCTGCTTGGTTCAGTTCAGAGCCCCGTCGTCCTGAGACATGGGGGTGCAGCCACACAAGGGCAGACAGTGGCCGTGCACTTTGCCTCAAGCCAGAGCTGCTCTGTTCCCCACACACGAGCGACTTGACCGGGTGTTTGCTCGTGGACGCCTGTGGTGGCCCATGCCAGGGACGTGGCGACACCCGACAGAGGCACTGATGCAGACAGGATGATGCCAGCAGCTTGCTCTGCATCTTCTCTGGCCCGAGGGTCTTCCGATAACCGGAGCCTTTGTGAGCTCCTCCACAGTCTGGGGCCCCAGAGCCCCGTCCGCTACTGAGCCCGACTCGAAGCCACGCCTCTGGCCTTGGCGGCTTCTCTTCGTTCAGAATAAAGTGCGTAATGACTCCTGTACGTTTGCAGTAGAAGCATTTGCTTACTTGATCCGCGGGGTTACTGGGTTTGGGTGAGAACTACATAAAGGACCTGGTGTCCCAATGCCTACTCACAGTCTCATAATGGAAACGGATGAACCAGAAACTAATAAAACATCAAGAAAGCTCAAGTTTCATAAATTTACTACTGGAGCTGGTGTTGTGGTGCAGCGGGTTAAGTCACTGCCTGTAATGCTGGCATCCCATGCATATAGACAAGGGTTTCAGTCCCGGCTGCTCCACTTCCCATCCAGCTCCCTGCTAATGACCCTGGGGAAGCAGCAGAAGATGGGCCAAGTGCTTGGGCCCCTGCACCCATGTGGGAGACCCTGATGGAGTTCAAGGCTCCTGGCTTTGGCCTGGCACAGCCTGACTGTTGTGACCATCTGGGAAGCAAACCAGCAGAGAGACGATTTCTCTCTCTCTCTCTCTCTCTCTCTCTCCCTCTCTCTGCCTTTCAAGTAAATCAACAGATCTTTTTAAGAAAGAAAATTGCTCTTATATTTTCTATCAAAACATGTGCTTTTAGCTGCTTGTCTAGAACTGTCCTGTGTGGGGCTCCCCATGGTGTTTTTACGGGGGTGGTGCTCAGGATTTCTGTGCGAGGCGTTGTGTCGAATTCCAGTGTCCGCAGAACCTTCCTTCGCAGTCTTTCACAGGCTAAGGCATCGAGATATATGCACAAGTGCCAAGGCCAATAACCAACCCGCACACTGAAGAGCAGTGAAGACGCCCCTGGGGGCACCAGGGCTTGAGGCCTGGACAGGCGCCCTCCTGACCTAGCGTCCTGTTGATGTGCATCCTGAGGGAGGCAGGCGAGGGCTCAAGCACCTGAGTCTCTGTGACCCACGTGGGAGACCTGGGCTGAGCTCCAGGCTCCTGGGTTCAGGCTGGCCCAGCCCTGACTGTCACTTGGGCAGGGACCCCAAAAGTCTGTTTGTCCATCCGTCTCGCTCCATCTCTATCCTTCTCTGCCTTTCAAATAAATAATATTTGTAAGCGACAGAACAGCCCAAGATTGATAATAAGGATTAACTTGCATGTCAACCATGTTTCCAGTGAGACACCGCAGTGAGCACCATTGCTGTGTCACTCTCTCAGCTCTCGGGAACAGCTTCGGGTTTCTGAACGTCGGAGCAGCGGTCACCATCCACCCTGGACAACCCCTGCCACCCACACTGCTTCCCTCCTGTCCTCTGGGACTTGCAATGGGAGCCAGCCAGGGCCACTCCCCCTCACACTCTGCACCCGAGAAAGCCTCTGGGGGCCTGGGCGAGCCTGGACGGTGCAGACGCTTTTACCAGGGAAAGAGGAAGGTGGGGAAGGAGCGTCTCGGGGCGAGATGGGGGCTGAGGCTCCCCAGGACGGGGGTGGACATGTGGTGTCCAGGGGACGCGCCTGGGGCCAAGGGGAGGGACTCTGGGTGGGCCGTGATGGATGCAGCACCACCATCTGCCCAGAGACAGGGAGCTGGCTGTGATCAGTCCCCTGAACTGTGACCTGTGGCACAGCGGGCCGCAGCCAAGAACCAGCAGGCCTCACTTGGGTTCAGCAGATGGAGAGCCTGACCTGGGGTTCACCCTGGAGCTGGAGAGGGAGGAGCTGGCGGGGGGGATGAGCCAGGGCTGGGGGAGCAGCGGGAGGTTCCCTCGGCTTCTGCTGGGAGCCTGAGATGCAGCCCCTGCATGTAGTGGTCACCCCAGAGCCCACTGGGCTGAGTGCACAGGGACCCTGCAGGAGGTTTGGCCTGAAGATGCCCCAGGCCGCCTCCCAGCACATGCAGCAGCGGGCCCAGGGAGGCTGGGGTCTCCTTGTCCAGGACAGCAGGCAGAGGGGATCTCGCCTGGACTGGAAGGAAGCACGTGGCACCCACACGAGGCCCAGTGGGGGCACAGAGTGTGGTTTTTGGGGATGTGAGCGCGGGCACAGAGCTGAGAGTGCAGTGGGGAAGGGGCCTGGGCCCCGATGAGGCTGGGCTTGTCGCTTCCTCCAGTGTCCGAGGTATCCTGCTCCCCACGGCCTCACCCTGCAAAGGCGGCCCCAGAGGGGTCGGAGGGGCCCGTGGCTGGCAGCTACCGTGCCCTTTGGAAAAGATAGCACCCTGGGGAAACCGGAGAGGGTGGCCAGGGCCCAGTGGATCAGAAGCTTTCAGAGGTACGGTGTCTGCTTTGGGCCCTAAGAAAAGCAGGATTCGGATGAGAAGTGGAGAGGTCCCGGGAGCCGAGCCTCCTGCAGAAGCTCAGAGAAGCGACTGTTTCTGGGAGGAGGCAGGACAGAAAGAGGACAGGCGCTGGCCTGGCGAAGACCTGGAAAAGGAGCAGAAGCCGGCCAGTGTGCATCGCCTCAGGACGGCTTGGACACCAGGGTGAGGGGCCCTGCCCAGGCAGCCAATAATCAGAGGCTGCCAGTGTGTGGCGCCCCAGGCCCCACAGGTGCTCCCCAGACCCCAAAGGTGCGTGCACCTGCCTGGCCGGAGGCCACCTCTCCTGATGGACCTTGATCAGCCCCTGTGGCCTGACAGCTCACTGCAGAGCTGGGGGCCCAATCACGGGGGTCATCCTCTGCTGCTTCTCCCTGCTGCACATTAACAGGGAGATGGATCAGAAGTGGCGTGGCCGGGACTTGGGACTTCAACTGGCGCTTCTAAGGGATGCTGGCGACAACACCAGCCCTTACTCACGGATATCTTACAGGAATGTTACAAACACACACAAAACAACTTAGGAAATTCTTTATGGCTCCTCTCCCAAAGCTGCACCCTCCAACCTGCAGTAGACCCTCAGCCCATTCTCAGATGCCCTTGGGTCGAGAGATGCTGTGCCACCTGCCGTGAGCCCTGGGAGGGTGCCCTTCCACGCTGAGAGCTGTCTGCCTCTTGTTTATGAGAACCTCGAGTTCAAGCCCGATTACGTCGCCCCGCTGAGACCTCCCCAGTGAGGGGTGCGAACGGCCGCAGGCAGCACGTCAATCTCTTGTCTTCACGGGCTTCTAACTGCAAGGCGCAGATACCGAGACCAGACCGAGCACACAGGGAACACACTGCAAGCTGCTTGTGTGCAGGCAAGTGATGCACCCCAAAGACAGGCAAGTGAGCACGTGTGAAGGCCTCAACAGCCGCGAACACCCAGACTGGAGAACCGTTCTTTATCTAAGACGGCGGAGGCACTGAGGTCTCCCTGGGGAGCTCTGGACGGAACAGTGAGAGAACGCATCCAAATCCTGGCTTTCCTTGGGTAGGAGGGAGGAGCTCCTCATGCGACCTCCTGCACCTGCAGGTCCCCAGGTGGACGTCTGCAGGTGTGCTTCTGCAGGGGCACATCTCCAGGTGTGTGTGTCCAGGTGTGTGTGTCCAGGTGTGGGTGTCCAGGTGTGGGTCTCCAGGTGTGTGTCTCCAGGTGTGTGTCTCCAGGTGTGTGTCTCCAGGTGTGTGTGTCCAGGCGTGGGTCTCCAGGTGTGTGTGTCCAGGTGTGTGTGTCCAGGCGTGGGTCTCCAGGTGTGGGTCTCCAGGTGTGTCACTCCAGATGTGTGTCCAGGTGTGTATCTCTAGGTGGTGTCCAGGTGTGTGTCTTCAGGTGTGGGTCTCCAGGTGTGTGTGTCCAGGTGGTGTCCAGGTGCGGGTCTCCAGGTGTGTGTCTCCAGGTGTGTGTGTCCAGGTGTGTGTCTCTAGGTGGTCTCCAGGTGTGGGTCTCCAGGTGTGTCACTCCAGATGTGTGTCCAGGTGTGTGTCTCTAGGTGGTGTCCAGGTATGTGTGTCCAGGTGTGTGCGCCAGGTGTGTGTCTCTAGGTGTGTCCAGGTTGTGTGTCCAGGTGTCTATGTCCAGGTGTGGGTCTCCAGGTGTGTGTCTCTAGGTGTGTCCCTCCAGGTGTGTGTCCAGGTGTGGGTCTCTAGGTTGTGTCCAGGTGTGGGTCTCCAGGTGTGTGTGTCCAGGTGTGTGTTTCCAGGTGTGTGTGTCCAGGTTTGTGTCTCCAGGTGTGGGTCTCCAGGTGTGTGTCTCTAGGTGTGTCCCTCCAGGTGTGTGTCCAGGTGTGGGTCTCCAGGTTTGTGTGTCCAGGTGTGTGTCTCCAGGTGTGGGTCTCCAGGTGTGTGTCTCTAGGTGTGTCCCTCCAGGTGTGTGTCCAGGTGGGTCTCTCCAGCTGGGTCCCTCCAGGTGCACTTCCTGACCTCTGACCCTCCTTTAGGGGCTTATTTAGAATCCTCGCTGGAGGCCGCTTGCTCTCCAGAGTCGGCCCTGCTCCCCGGGAGACTCGGGCCTGGGCTCCCGCCAGCCTCCCGCCATATCTTTCAGGGTACACAGATCCCTGGCGTCTGGAGCGGGAGAACCCGCACTCGCACCTCACGCCCAGACACACAACGCCTCGGCCCGGCAAACGATTAAGCCCTGGCTGCGAGAGGCTCCCCACGTGGCACTGCCACCATCGTGGGCGCGTCTGCACCCACCCATGGCCCGCTCCCTCGGGGCGGAGGTCGATGGCAAAGGCGCCCGAAAAGCAGGGCCCACAGTGGGAAACACAGCACTGGCCGTGCCCGGGGAGGGGCCCGCCGAGGGCCATGAGCAGCCTCGGCGTGGGGGGGCTCGCCAGCCCCACATTCGGCTTCCGCGCGCATCCTGGCTCAGGTCCGCCAGGCGCAGGAGCGGCTGTGCTGCGGTCGGCAAGCAGAGGCGTCCACCAGCACGGACTCTGCGGGGGCCGAGGGCTGACCCGAGGACAGCAAGGCCACACGCCAGCTCCCCACCCCGGGCGGCAGCGGCTGCTCAACACCCACGTGTGCAGGTTAGAAGCAGGCGCCCCCATTCCCCACGGTGCGCTCCTCGCAGCTGATTCGCCGTCACTGACGCCTGCCTGTTGCCTGCTGGCCCTGAGGGCGGGACGCGGTGCGAGGGCGGAGCTAAAGAGGCTTCATTCGCAGGAGGAGGAACTGGGCTCGGATCCAACCCCCGTCTCCCAAAAGAGCGTTTGGCGAGCGGCCTCCGGAGTTGTGACTTAATCAGAGCTGGAGCCGGCAGGCAGGGGGGGCATTCATTGATTCATTCATTCATTCATTCAGTAACCGTGGAGGGGGCTCCTGCCACTGCCCGGGATGCTGCCGTGGGTAGCAGGGTGCGAGCTGCCCAGGGCTCCCAGACAGCTGAAGCCTTGGGGCCGCTGTCCCAGGAGAGCCCTGGGGGCTATAGGGGGGACAGACGGATGGGGGTGGGAGCAAGAGGCAGACAGGCCAGGAGGGGGGCATCTGTGCCCTCCAGGACAGGATGGGGAGCCCTGGGCACACCCACCACAAGATGGGGACCCTGGTCAGGTCCAGGACAGGACGAGGAGCCCTGGTCAGGTCCAGAGCTGGATGGGGGCCCCTGGTCAGGTCCAGGACAGGACAAGGACCCCTAATCAGACCCACAACAAGATGAGGACCCCTGGTCAGGTCCAGGACAGGATGAAGACCCCCCTAATCAGACCCACCACAAGATGAGGACCCCTGGTCAGGTCCAGGACAGGATGAAGACCCCCTAATCAGACCCACACCAAGATGGGGACCCTGGTCAGGTCCAGGACAGGACGAGGAGCCCTGCTCAGGTCCAGAGCTGGATGGGGGCTCCTGTCAGGTCCAGGAGAGGACGAGGAGCCCTGGTCAGGTCCAGGACAGGATGAAGACCCCCTAATCAGACCCACCACAAGATGGGGACCCTGGTCAGGTCCAGGACAGGACGGGGAGCCCAGGTCAGGTCCAGGACAGGACAGAGGCCCCTGGTCAGACCCAGGATGGACTGTGACTGTGGAGGAGCCTGAAGGTGCTGCCAGGAGCCACAGCCCAGGGGGGACACGGTCCAGGCTGCAGGGACCTTGCAGTCTGCCTTTGAAAGAGAAGCATCAGGTCGGTGCTGTGGCATGGCAGGTTAGGTCGCGCCCGCCACAGGGGTTCTGGTTCCTGTTCCGGCTGCTCCCCTTCCATCCAGCTCCCCGCTAGGGCACCTGGGAAAGCAGCAGAGGATGGCTCAGGTGTTTGGGCCCCTGCCACCCTCATGGGAGACCTAGAAGAGGCTCCTGGCTCCTGACTTCAGCCTGGCCCAGCGCTGGCCTTTTGTGGCCATCTGGGGAGTGAACCAGTAAATGGAAGTTCTCTCTCTGTCTCTCCCTCTCTCTCTCTCTCTCCATAACTCTTTCAAATAAATAAATAAATCTTTCAAGAAAGAGAGAGAATCTTAGATCCCTGCACTTGCGTCCGACCCCGGGGTCACACCTCCAACTCAGGCTCTCTCCTGATGCAGCCACCCCCACGTTCCCATGGAAGGAGGAACTTGTGGCCAGTGAAGAACCAGGGCTGACCAGATACTGCCTCTAAATGAACTCGGGTCTATGCTTCACGTTACAACCACCCTGGCGTTTAGAGCAACCCAGTGGTCCCTCTCTGCTGACCTTATACGTTGTGCCAATGGCTGGCACAGACGGTGAAACCCGGGGGAGGGTTTATGGGGGAGTCAGGTGAGGTGCAAGGAGGAAGGGTGAGAAAGAGGCTGGCTTCGCTGCCTCGGCACAGCTGGGCCGCTGGGACCGCAGCACACTTGCACCTTGTCTTCAGGATTGGCTTATGGATTGGAGGCTGCAGGTGCCCTCATGCCTCCACGCACAATGCCCACTGCCCCTCACCAAGGAAGGAGGGGGTGGGGCTCACAGAGCAGTAAGCAAAATCCTCCCAAGCTCAGGATGGCCCCACGGAGCTCCTGCCCCACCCAGCAGTTCAGAGAACACGGGGCTCACATCTCAACACTCAGTCCCATGTTCGAGTGACAATGTCTTTAGCACTTGCAGATCTGAGTTCTGTGCCATTTGTCCAAAACAGAAAATTCAATCAGGCCATGTCTACGAGCCAGGCTTTGAGGACCACGATCCAGGTAGCAAGGTGGCCCAGACCCTACACCTGACTTTTTTGTCTTTTGCTTGGTTTAAAAATTCTAAGTTATTTTTAAAATGTATTTGAAAGGCAGAAAGCAAGACAGACAGAGATTTTTTTTTTCAGACAGTGAGAGAGAGAGACAGAGAGAAAGGTCTTCCTTTGGTTGATTCACTCCCCAAATGGCTGCTAGATCCAAAGCCAGGAGCCAGGTGCCCCCTCCTGGTCTCCCATGAGGGTGCAGGGCCCAAGGACTTGGGCCATCCTCCACTGCCATTCCGGGCCACAGCAGAGAGGTGAACTGGAAAAGGAGCAATCGGGACAGAATCAGCGCCTCAACCGGGACTAGAACCCAGGGTGCCGGCGCCACAGGTGGAGGATTAGCTTAGTGAGCTGCAGCGCTGGCCAAGACAGAGATCTTCCACTTGCTGGTTCACTCCCCAAATGCCCACCACAGCCAGGATCCGAGACAAGCAGCCCATTCTGGAATGTAGCATCCCAAGTGGCACCTTAACCCCTGTGATACAGAGCCTTGGTCCCTGCCTTTCAGTTTCTGATGCCTCTGCCGTCACACTGGGGCACTCTAGGAGCCGGGGTTGGGACTCCGGGATCCTCTGCTGGGGACGTGGCAGGGGACGCTGTCCTTACTGCTCCGTGAGCCCGAAGTGAAACCTACATGAGGAGCTGTTTCTGGAGCCAATGCCTGGAACAGGAGCGGAACTTCACTGGAAACAAATGTCAGGAAGGCCCCACAGGCCACGCCAACAGCGCCACCACCGCCTGTCTCTCACACGGACAGGCAGCCCAGAGCCGTGTGAGGCTCAGCCCGGCTCCTGGGGCACCACAGCACACGTAAGTCCTTTCCTTCCTTGGCCTGGCACTCTCTGATCTACAGTTTCTCTGCTGCTGGTTTTTAAAATTCGTACACTTCTCCCAATTACTTCATTATATGGGAGCTGGTCCTAGATCATCCCCTATCGATCAATAAACAAAATGAACAGAGACAACGTGACACATGTAGCACAGTAGCTCTTAAAATAAAACAGAGAAAAGTATTGCAAGGCCGGGCTGTGTGGCACCTGGCGGGCCCCAGATCTGCACCTCGCCTCCCCAGCACTCCGGCTACACAGCGGCTGGAGCGACGCCTCCAAGAGGAAGCCCGACCTCATCGTCACCTGCTTAAAAGACTTCAAGAGCTTCCTGGTGCTTCTTCGGCTCGTCAGAAAGGATTGTGAAATCGCTGACAAAACTGCAGGCTGTGCCATAGCTCTCTGTGCCTGAATGGGAGAGGGTTCACGGCCAAGAACCCATGCACAGCGAGTGACCTGTCCCCTCTCCCCACGACAACGGGCAAAGGACCTGAATAGAAGCACTGGAACACACACTAAGGTCCTGAATAGGTGTTCAACCCCACCACATAAGGAGACATAAGATAACCGAGTCCCCACCCAGGGCACTAGCACAGGATTTCAGTCACCAGTGTACAATGCTCTCAAAAGTCGCCTGTGAACGGTGGTGCGTGGCCTCTCTCGAGAGCTATGCGACAAGCACGCAGGCCTTTAATGATGTTCACTTATTTTGACCTATTTATTCTCTCTCTAGGAGTCAAGCCAAAAAAAATAAATAAATAAATACATGGACAATGGTTTAGGTATAAAGTTGTACACAGAATGTTATAATAGCAAAAATCGGAATGTACAAAATCCATACATGGATTTCTAAATGTTTTTACACCAAAATAAACTCATACTACTTGTTATAACACGACTGGAAAAGCCTAGTTTGAAGCAGTGAGAAAGACGAGCCTTCGATTTGAAAACAGCCTGTGTCAGAGTAACGTGGATTGTGCAAACTGAAGCGGGAAGAATGATAAGATTTATGGTGAAGCTTACATGGAAAATGGCACAATCATAGATGTTTTACAAAAAGCTTACGGGTGCAATGCCCCAAAGAAAGCAACAATTGACAAATGGATAATCTGTCTTCAGAAGGGACAGATGACCTTGAGAGCGAAGTCCACAACATCAACTTAAAAATTCACCTCGGTGATTGACAATGGAACCAGTCACAACCGTGACCCCACAGGTGACAGCCTGAGCAACCTCACCCCCAGGGGACAGCCTGACCAAACCTCTGCCCCCAGGGGACAGCCTGAGCAAACCTCTGCCGCCAGGTGACAACCTGAGCAAACCTCTGCCGCCAGGGGACAACCTGTTGGACCTAGATAGGTGGCAGACAGGAGCTTCCAGCAGAAATGAACAAGTGGGATCAAAATGCTGCCCCCTTTCTTGGAGGAACTGAAGTAGGAGATGAAACACAGCTTTGCCAGTACAATCCTGAAGACAAAGCAGGATCTAAGCAATGGCTACCAAGGGGTGGAAGTGGTCCAGTAGGGCAAACGCAGACGGGTCAAGAGCAAGGGGCATGGAGACGGACGTTCTGGATGCTCAGGGGGCTTGGCTTGTTGGCTTTCCAGCTAACCAGTGAACGGTGACATCTGCTCATTAGGAGAGTGTTCTGGGGACGTCAGTCAAAGCTTCGGCAGAAAAGCGCCTAAGAAACTTCAACCAAGAGTCCTTTCCCACCCAGCAGGGCTCCTCCATTCCTCTCATCTCTGGTGATTTTGCAAGAGTTTTGATGGGAAATTGTGAAACACTGTACTAGTGGGCTTCTCATCCCTTTGAAATACCCGAGAGATTTCTTAGGAAGGAGGCAGGTTTATTTTGGTTTTGGTTTGGAGGCTCAGAGTTGAGGAGCAGGGGGTCCCCACTGGTTCGGGTGTCTGGTGATGCCAGAGGGTGGTGGAGAGACAAATACATGATGAAGCAGGAAGCAAAGAGGCACAAGGATCGTGGTCTCTCTGTGCCCTCTATTCCCTCACAAAGCTGGCGAGATTCAATCCCCAGGTTCCACCCTAATCCACTCCAGGCCCTTCCCAGAGGCCCCACCTCAGACCCCATAGCTGGATCACACCTGCACCAGAATCCATCAAATGCATGACCCAGTCTCTGTTACCAGAAGAGCTTGTGGTTAAACAGCTGCCTGAATTTGGGGGCCAAATCCTGTCTGAACCCTGACAAGCACCACCTTGCAGCCCTGACATCTTTTTCCTTTCCTAATCTTAAAAAAGTCAAGGGCACCATTGTTCTTCTATTTATAACGTGAAAAACATGGTGTTGACCTGGCTAAATTCCCAGAACCTCAGCTCTAGGAATGCACCAAAGAGTTGATGACCTCACCTACAATAGTTTCTCAAGGGGCCAACGTTTAGCCCAGCTGTTCAAATACTTCTAAGAACGCCCATGTCCCACCTGGCAGCTCCTGGGTTCCAGGCCCAGCTCCGGCTCCAGCCCCACCTGCCTGCCAGTGCACACTGGGAAGCAAAGATGATGGCTCACGTAGTTGAGTGCCTGTCACCCACATGGCAGCTGTGGACTGAGTTCACAGCTCTGAGTCTGGACCTGGCCCAGACCATGCTCATGCAGGCATTGGGGAAGGAACCAGCAGGTGAGAGCACGCTCTTTCTGTCTCACTCTCTGTTTCGCTCTGTCTCACTCTGTCTTACTCTCTCTGTCTCATTCTCTCTCTCTCACTCTCTGTCTCATTCTCTGTCTTGCTCTCACTCTGTCTCACTCTCTCTCTGTCTCTGTTTCTGTCTCCATCTCACTCTGTCTCGCTCTCTCTCTGTCTCTATATATCATTCTCTGTCTCTGTGTCTCACTCTCTCTGTATCACTCTCTGTCTCACTCTCTCTGTCTCTGTCTCTCTGTCTCACTCTCTCTCCGTTTTACTCTCTCTGCCTCGCTCTCTGTCTCATTTTCTCTCTGTCTTGCTCTCTCTCTGTCTCACTCTCTGTGTATGTGTGTGTCTCACTCTCTCAGTCTCTCTCTCTCTCACTCTCTCTGTCTCACTCTGTCTTGCTCTCTATCTCATTCTCTGTGTCTCGCTCTCTGTCTCGCTCTGTCTCACTCTCTCTGTCTCACTCTCTCTGTCTCTCTCTGTCTCTCTCTCTCTGTCTTGCTCTCTCTCTGTGTCTCACTCTCTGTCCCGCTCTGTCTCTCTCTCTCTTCTCGCTGTCTCTCTCTGTCTCACTCTCTCTGTCTCACTCTCTCTGTCTCGCTCTCTCTGTCTCTCTCTCTGTCTTGCTCTCTCTCTGTGTCTCACTCTCTGTCTTGCTCTGTCTCACTCTCTCTTCCTGCTCTCTGTCTCTCTCTGTCTCACTCTCTCTGTCTTACTCTCTCTCTCCGTGTCTCTCTCTTCTTCCCTGCCCTCCCTGCTTCTCTCCCGTTTCTCTCACTCGTCTGTCTCCTTCTCAAATTAAAAACAAACAAACAAGTGTCTTGAACTTGGTGGAGGTTATGTAGGAAAACGCTTACATTTCCTATTTTGTTAAAGGCTTATCTATGTATTTAAAGGCAGAGTCAGAGAAAGGAAGAGAGAGAGAGAGAGAGAGAGGTCTTCCATCCACTGGTTCATTCCCTCAAATGGCCACAACAGCCAGGCCTGGGCCAGGATGAAGCCAGCAGCCCAGAACTTCCTCCAGGTCTCCCACCTGAGTGGCAGAGGCCCAGGCACTGGGGCCATCTTCCCGTGCTGTCCCAGGCATGTTAGCAGGGAGCTGGATTGGAAGTGGAGTGGCTGGGATGGAGCCAGCGTCCTCATGTGGGACGCCGGAGTCTCAGGCGCTGGCTTGACCCACTGCACCACAACACTGCCCCTCTCTTCCTTGTTATTTATCTTTGATTCCCAGTTTCCCATTAACCTTTTGAAGTGCCCTAATATTACAGGCTGGTATTTTCCCCCGTATAACAATTTCCTAGATTATTGAAATTTTCCTTTTGACTTTTTAATGATCTTACAATAGTTTTTTTAGAATTTAACTACAGGGTCTTCAAAGGCTTTATGGAAAACGAGTATTATAAAAAACAAAAACTTCATCTGCACAGCGTCCAAGTAAGTTAGAAAGTCAGTGGGGCTCAGGCAGGGGCTGTGACGTTTAGTTTCATGGCCATACCTTTCTCCTGGTAACTCCAAAAGTCCCAACAGAGGTAGCCACAAAGCCAGCTGTCCCATGCCACTGTGAAATAATGGGCTGTCGGTGCCACTGTCCTCTGACTTTTATCCACCACGCTCTGTTCATGACATGTACAGTTTCTCTGTGATAGTCTGTGTCCTTTGCATTTAGCAGACAAAAGCGAGTAAAACATTTTCCTTTGGTTTTCAACCAGCTCAGCTTGGGCATCCGAAAAGCGGAAATCTGAAACATTCCAAAGTCAGAAACTTTTTGAGAGCTGACCTCGCCCCACCAATGGGAGTTCCATCCCTGACTTTGTGCGATGGCCAGCAGTCAAAACAGATGCACCAAAACTATTGCACAAAATTAGCTTCAGATTTGTGTAAGGTGCACACAGAACACAAATGGTTTCCTGTTTCGACTTTGGTCTCATTCCCGACATACCTCATTATTTATCTGAAACATAAAAAGAATTCCAAATCTGACACCTGTGGCCCGAGCATTTTGGACAAGAGGTACTGAGCCTGACCTTAGGAAGGTGCTGAGAAGTGTGGCTTCCATGGACCTGCAGCAAGGAGCCCCTCCCTTGGCGGGGACTGTCACTTCCTGGTGGGTGTCCGGGTGCTGGAGGTGTCGCAAGACTCACTGAGCACGCTGGGGAGGGCCGGGGGACCTGGGTGGGCTGCCTCCTCCACATCATCCCCCTGCTTCCCGAGCCTCGCACCCATGAGGGGTCCCTGCTGAGCGATGCAGGAGCTGCTTGCTTCAACCACAAGCATTTCACACAACGTGGAAGATTTCTCAAGGAAGGAGAGAAATGCAACTGAAACCCCACGGACGTTCAGAGAGGCCCTAGTGGGAGCAGAGCTCATCCCGGGGACCTGCCAGATCAGCAGCAGCGCCCCAACAGTCAGGGCCCAAGCGGAGGCCCATGTACCTTGTCCCCTTACAGCACGCACTGTCCCAGAGTCCAGACCCCCAAGGCCGGCCCAGGCCCCAGCCCTGAACCAGCAACTGTGGGAACGCCCCGTGGAGAAGGCCAGCATGTCCAAATCCCTTTTCCAGTGGTCTCAGGTCTCACACGCACTGACAAGGGCAGCAGGGGGTCCCACCAGTGTCTTATCCTAGACACCCCCATGTCCTGAGCTGAAGACTGGGTGCCCACTCATACCCCAGGCTCAGGAAAGACCACATCAAAGAACCTCTGTCCCCAGGCACCGACTGTTTGGCCTCCTTAAACGCTGAGTTCTCAGCACATCCAACACTACCCTGCACACCGCCAGGACCCTCCTGGGCAGCCAGGAGCTTCCTCTGCCCTTGGCTTCCGGCTCCTCCCAGAACTTGCTCTGCAGGGAGGGCCGTGAGCCTCGCTCTGTTCTCTCAACATTTGCACAAGCATTGCCTCACGGTGTGAATTCGCCTCTTGAAAGGGCACGCGCATCTGCTGACCTCATTGTAGCTTTCCACTACAGGAAGTTTTTACTTGGGTCTTTAAAGAACTTTCCGTGGCTTGAAAAAAATAATCACTGGGGGCTAAATTCCAGATTTGAACCTGATGCAGACTTTTTGTGATCAGGATGAATGTTTTAAAGGAGATGCACACGATGTGTTTTAAAACAAAGCCGAGCCCTTGTCTAGACTGTTGAGGAACAACTTACTATTTTGTTCCTTTAGTATTTTTGTTGTTGTTGTTGTTGTTGCTCGGTTTGCTCTACACAAGACCACTGGTTGAACTCTGCAATCAATGCACGACCATTCTTAAGTGTTTAAAAATTAACAGAGAAGTGATCTCTGTGAAACATAGGAGTGGGAATAAGAGAGGGAGGGGATATATAGGACGGCACATGCTCACTCAGACCTACCTCCGATGGTGGAACTGGAAATGTGCCAGGGGATTTCAACTCAACCTTACCAAGGAGGCAGGTACCAATGCCAGCACACTTGGTAAAGAGACAAATATAAATACACAACTGATCAAAAAGATAGGGTAAGTGTCAAAGAGATTACACAAATAAGACCAGTGTAAGCAAATAATGAAGGATAGAATCAAAAGGGAGGGAATGATCCTGCGGGGGAAGCAGGACACACAGCAGACTCATAGAATGGCAAATGCCCAAAACAGCACTCCTGCCTCAGAATCAACCCTTGGGACATTCGGACCTGACTAAAAGGTCCATGAGAGTCTCACAGGAATGGAAAGCCATGACACAGTGGCAAAAAACAATCTAAATGAAAGAACCTGGTGAACAAGACCCCAGCAGAAGGAACAGGCCATCAAGGAGAGAGGCGCCTTTCTCTGAAGGGAGGAAGGAACTTCCACTGTGATACGGCCTTGACTAAACAAATTCAGAGTCAGTGAACTCAAGGGGCTTCCATAGCCTAGACAGCTCATAGCAAGAGTCTCGGGTGATTGCTGATGTCATAAATAAGAGTGCCAATTGTTAACTCAAAAACGGGAGTCACTGGCTTCATGCTCCCCACGTAGGATCTCTGTCCTTAATGTGTTTTACTATGAAACTCAAAAACAACACTACCAGTCGAACAATACCCTATACCTGGTTCAGTTGTGTGAGTGCAGCCTGTTGAAATCCCTGCTTAGTATATACTAAGTTGATCTTCAATATATGAAGGTAATTGAAAATGAAACGTGATGAAGGGCGGGATGGGAGAGGGAGTGGGAGAGGGGAGGGCCCCGGGCGGGAGGGAGGTTGAGGGGGGAAGCCACAACAATACAAAAGTTGCATTTTATATTCTACTTGAAACTATTGGTTGAACTCTGTAATTAATACACAATTACTCTTAGGTGTTTAATTAATGCTATAACTAGTACTCAAATAGTATTTTACACTTTGTGTTTCTGTGTGGGAGCAAAATGTGGAAATCTTTACTTAATATACGTTAAATTGATCTTCTGTATATAAAGATAATTGAAAATTAATCTTGATGTGAAGGGAAGGGGAGAGGGAGTGGGAGAGGGGAGCGTTGTGGGTGGGAGGGAAGTTACGGAGGGGAGGAAGCTATTGTAATCCATAAGCTGTACTTTGGAAATTTATGCTCATTAAATAAAAATAAAAAAATAAAAAATAAAAAAATAAAAAGCCGAGTGTCCACCCATCTGGATGACGGACACAAGGCTGCTCTCCCCTGGCTGGGTGGCTTGCCCATTCACTGGAGTGCACGCTCTGGTGGGAAACACATAAATGTGTGAGCGTGCACGCCTCCTTCCCCACTGGCCTCCAGAGATCACCCAGGAATGCAAGTGCGCATGGTTTCAGGCTCCACCAGAGTTTTGCTGAGAACGCTGTGGCTTCTCCCATAAATGGAAAGCATCCTCCACGTGTGAGCCCCTCTTCCCCCGGGGCTGGAGCTGCCGCTCTGTTCTAGGCCCAGCAAGCAGCAGTGTGTGAGAAAAGGAGACGGGATCGCTGTGATAGGGAGCCAGCCAGAAAACCGAAACAGCCGGAACTGACGGCCGCTCTGCACACAAGGACCAACAACTACACAGCAGAATCACCCTCACCCCAGAGGGTGAGGGAAATAGGATGAAAAGATTTGTTTTTATTTTGGTGCAAGAAATTGTGAAGTCTAGTTACACACGGTCTTCAGAAAGTTCATGGAAGTGTATTTTATGAAAAAAAACTGTGCATGGATTTCAAAGTTTCTTACACCAAAATTCATGTATCTTTGTGAACTTTTCACAGAGCCTTCATACAGGCGTGTATTCGGTTTTTACAGTAACAGGCACTGCAGTTCACGTCCACTTTATTCCCAAGAGCTGCATGGGTTGGAACTGTGTCCTCTGTTTGCCCCCCGTGGGAGCTCTGTGGGTCCCTGAGCTGCTGCTCTCTGAAGAGGGTGATGGACTCCTGGAGAGAGATCCCGGGGGGCCGAGGGCGGGTTGTTACAAAGCCTGGGCCTGGCTTCCTGCTTGGCATAGTGAGCCTTGCTCCCCCGCCCACACTGCAGCCGCTGCCAGAGCCCGTGCAGAACGGAGCCCTGAGCCCCCACGAGCTGACATAGCCTCTTGGCTTCATCAGTCGCCTGCCTCAGGTTCTTCACTGTAGTCACGCAAAACTGGCCAATGCAGCCCAGCTGCTTCCTCACTTTGTCTCCAACCACCCCTGGTTGACGGATGTGGATACTGGAGGTCAAGGCTGGGACCCAGAGCTGATGACCCTACTTGGTCCGGGGAGAAATACACAGTCTCTTCCCCCACACAGAGGAAGGGAATTTATTTTGCATCAAAAACAATTTCAGCAATCTGAAGTTCAGCTCCTGAGACATGCTAACAACGGCATGAATTTATCCTGTGAATTCAGTTCTTCTTCCATGCAAGGTAAGAAAGATGGCATCACAAGGTTTGTGCAAAATAATAGAATTGACCATGAGACAACAGTTTTAAAATCAACAGGCGTTGCCGGCACCGCGGCTCACTAGGCTAATCCTCCGCCTTGTGGCGCCGGCACACCGGGTTCTAGTCCCAGTCGGGGCGCCGGATTCTGTCCTGGTTGCCCCTCTTCCAGGCCAACTCTCTGCTGTGGCCAGGGAGTGCAGTGGAGGATGGCCCAAGTGCTTGGGCCCAGCACCCCATGGGAGACCAGGATAAGTACCTGGCTCCTGCCATCGAATCAGCGTGGTGTGCCGGCCGCAGCGCGCCGGCGGCGGCGGCCATTGAAGGGTGAACCAACGGCAAAGGAAGACCTTTCTCTCTGTCTCTCTCTCTCACTGTCCACTCTGCCTGTCAAAAAAAAAAAAAAAATCAACACGCGTTATGCAAGGTGTGGTGCTGGTGACCAGGGTTAAATAGCAGGTGATTTTATGTGTCCTAACATCACTTTGCAAGCACAGTCCACAGTATTCTCATGGAACTGGGAGACAGAGAGGAAACTAAAAATAGATTTTGAGCCCACTAAAAAGTTCCAACGAATTCTCAGTGGTGTGTCAGAGACGCAGGATGACGCACTGGTCTGCACTGGGGTGTCAGATTCCCAAAGGCATCTTGTAACCTTGTTTGCTACCGCACCTCCCCAGGGCTCGGAATGAGACACAGAAGTCAGGCCAAGAAAGGATATGGGGTCAGTAGGGACGCTGGTCTTTCCATTCATACGAAGTTGGTTATCAGTTTCCTGGAGAATAAGAAGTAGAAGAAATGCAGGGGAAACAACGAGATGTGCGCAATGTTTAAGACAGACAGAGAGAGGCAGGCAGCCGGCCTTCGTGAGCAGTGCTTGCGGGATTGGTGGTATGGGCTGAGGTCAGCCTCGCCCCCGCACTGCGTGGATAACCTGCCTCTCTTCCAGTGCCTGGTGAGGAGGCACTTGCACCCGTGCCGTCCGGAACACCAGGAGAGCTTGCTCTGCCTCTGAAAGTCCTTGGGAAGCAGCCCGGCTCTCAGCACCGCCGCCCTGGCTGTGGCTCTCTGTCCACCTCGTGGCCAGCGCTGCCAGGCTTCCACCTGGCGCACGGGAGGTGCTCGCCAGCGTACGCTCCTGCTCAGCCTCAGCCCCGGGAATCACTTCTGTCCTCAGAGGCAAAACCTTCCCAGCCCTCGGTGAGTTCAGTGCTAAGCGCGTATTGACCAACACGAGACCGAGTCATCCATCTTGCAGGCTTTGACTCGGGAAAGCAGTCCAGTCCCAGAGCCGGCGCAGGCTCCAAGATCCGGCCTTCCCAGGAACAGACTCCCAGAGCCGGTGCAGGCTCCGAGGTCCGGCCTTCCTGGGAACAGACACCTCCTGTCCTCTCTTCTGCCCCTGTGCTCGATGTCCTGTAATAGCGGTTTTGTTCTGATTGAACCCAGCGCCGTGCCTGCCGGGCACTTGGTCATCGCTCTGCCTCCTTCCTCTGCCAGGTTTAAGTGTGGCGTCGGAGCAACCAGAGGCCTTGTTTCTGGTGAAAGGGCTGTGAGGGCCAGGACCCGGGACGCAGCTTCCAGACCAGCAGCCCAGGCCGTCCCGTCCAGCGGCGTTTCAAAGAAGCTTCCGTGGATGAAGGGGGTGCCTCTGGGCGCCCGGCAGCCTCAGCCAGAACTAAAGATGCCCCTCAGAGCTGGGCGGTGTGAGGACCGTGTGAGCCCATTAGCACCGCAGACACCTGGGAAGCAGCTCCGGCCTGGGCCGGGGCCTCCGAGCCCAGAGTCAGGCAGGCAGCCTTTCCTGGGACCCCCGAGGCCAGCGAGAAGCGGCAGGGGAGGGCGGTGTCCCCAGGACTGGATGCGTAATTCTACAAAAGAGGCAAAAGCACTTGGAAAAGCTCCCAGTCCGCGGGCCGCAGCCGGCCTCCGCGGCAGCCCCACGCTCACAGTGGGAGGCTAACCCGAGCGGAGGCCAGCAGGCCCGCCCCGCCGCGGCACAGCCTGGGGCCACCAACTCAGACTCAAGTTCGCCTCCCACCAAACGTCTTCTGAGAGTACCTGAGGGTGGCCTGAGGGGGGTCAGTGTCTGCGTCACCCCCTGCCCGCGAAGACCTAGCACTGGGGTGGGAATCGGCCGGACCCTGCGCCACGCGGGCCCGGTGTGTCTGCTGGGGATACCGTGCAGGGCTCTCTTGTCCTTCCCAGGGGCGCTGTCTGCTTGCAGGGTGAGTCTGTGTGGGCCTCCAGGCTCTCGGCTCCTTAGCGAGCCCTTGGCTGGGCCTTCCAGGAGTGAAGCTTCTTCCTGTCCCGGCGCTGCCCTGGGTGCCCTCCTCAAGGGGTCCGTCACCCGGGACGCCCCAGCCCCCCTGGGCCGGTGCCAGTCCTCAGCCCCCACCTGCCAGCAAACCCATTTAAAATCTCTGCTCAGTGTGACCACAGCCTATGCTCACGGCCATTCTTTGGGCCAGAGTGACCATGTCCATGGTCAGTTTTTCCCAATCGTTTGTTCCCCAAATCTTCTCGCATCCGGACATCCATTCTTTTTTTTTTTTTTTTTTTTTTTTTTTTACAGGCAGAGTGGACAGTGAGAAAGAGACAGAGAGAAAGGTCTTCCTTTGCCATTGGTTCACCCTCCAATGGCCGCTGCAGCCAGCGAGCTGCGGCAGGCGCACCACGCTGATCCGAAGCCAGGAGCCTGGTCTCCCATGTGGGTGCAGGACCCAGTAACTTGGGCCATCCTCCACTGCACTTCCGGGCCACAGCAGAGAGCTGGACTGGAAGAGGGGCAACCAGGACAGAATCCGGAGCCCCGACCGGGACTAGAACCCGGGGTGCCGGTGCCGCAGGATTAGCCTTCCATTTTTTTAATTGACAAAGATTGTATATATGTATCCCACACATGGCAGTGTTTTTGAAGGACGTCCTGCTATGGAATGGCTCCATGGAGCTCATTAACCTGCTTTACCTTCTGGACTTATAAATTGATGCGATTTTATTTTTTTTTAATTCACATTTGTAGTTAGGATCATTCTAAATGCCCACAGGAAAATCCCAGCTACCCTGCCTCTTCACAACGTTTTTAATAAAGCTAATGATGACAGCGCTCAGCCGGGGGCAGAGGGAGCCGGGGGCCTCCATCGTGTGCCTGCTTCACCTTCAGATAGTGGGGGCAGGGCGGGTGTGGGGGAGGAGGTGTGGGCAGGGTCTGCTGCAGCCTTGACCTCCGACTTCCCCCTTCTCCCATCTTTAACCATGAAAGAACACACTTCTGCTGTCATCCCACCCAGCTGGCGGTACTGGCGAGAGCAGCTTTGGGGCGGATTGGTGTCCACGCAGAGGAGGCTGACGCAGGGGAGGCCGCAGTAAGAGCTGGGCCAGGGCTCGGTCTGTGTCCCACACCAGGGGACACAAGGTCGGCCAGACCCTGAGACCCGAGGCAGGCCCAGAGCTGCCATCACTGCCCTGAGAAGCCCCAGGGGCACACGGCAGGGCCTCGCGCGGCGCCCGTCTCCCAGTGTAGTGCGGGGCACTGAAGGGGGTGGGAAGGCCGGCCGGAGGTCACCGTTAGAGCCCAGATGAAAGGCCCAGAGACTGCGATCCTCAGCTGTGTTTGAGCTGTGTGTGGAGCGTGGCCCCGAGTCCACGCTCCGTCCTGCAGCAAGCTGCTCAGGTGGGAATTTGCGTCCCAGTGGCGGAGGAGGTCGGACAGGAAGAGAAGCCGGGATTTGAGCAAGGCCACCACTTTCTAAGCATGGAGGTCCCTGGTTTCCATTAGCACACGTGACCCGACCCTGGAGCTCTTCTCACTTCAACACCTGTCGCCTCCACAGGCAAGACGGAGGCGGTGGAGGCAGCTCGGCCACAGAGGGGCTGGGGGGCAGGGTGAAGGGTGCGGAGTCACTTACACCACGGAGGAGCTCGGGCCCACCCTGCATCGCCTGCAGCAGCGCAGGGTCTCTCTGCAGCCCAGGTTGTCTCTACGGAAAGCAGCAAGTGGAGCCAGGTGCGTCGGGAGCCGAGGTTGCAGGGGGCGTGGGGACGAGCGGAGGCCGGGTCAGGAGCTGCCTTGGGCTCCAGCCTCAAGGAACACAGGGACCTGGGCTCTCCCTGGAGGGTCCAAACCAGACCAGTGGCCTGTTTCAAACCCCAGCACACCTCAGGAAAAGAAACGCAAGGTCTTCACCCTCACCAGAAACCGTCTGAATCAGTTCCGGTGTCTGCGGGCCAGCTGCCTCAAGCTCAGTGCCCAGGCGACCGTTCTTTCTGCACTCTCCTAGGTCAGCTGGGACGGCTCGTAGGTGACCACGCCCACAAAGCGCCATTCAGGCTCCTGTGCTGGGTAAGACAAGACTCAGAAATTCTGTGTTTTTATTCATGTTTAACTATTTATTTATTTATTTAAGGCAGAGACACACAGCGAGACAGAGAGACAGTGAGAGAGAGGTCTTCCATATGCTGGTTCACTCCCCAAATGGCTGCAACAGCTGGGGTGGACCAGGCTGAAGCCAGGAGCCAGAAGCTTCTTCCAGGTCTCCCAACGTGGGTGCAGGGAGCCAAGCACTTGGGCCATCTTCTATTGCTTTCCCAGGCCATTAGCAGAGAGCTGAATGAGAAATGGAGCTGCCAGGACTCAAACCCGTGCCCATATGGGATGCCAGCCTCGCTTCGCAACTTAAATTGCTATGGCACAGCACCGGCCCCAAGACTTGGAAAATTAAGAGTGAAATTTTAGGGGCCAGCAGTGTGGCGCTGACACGGTTTCTCTGCCTCTGCTTCGGCCAGTCCCGTGGCCATGCCACAACGCCATGTCTCTGGTGTGCAGTATCGCTTGTGCCCAGCTTCGTTGGCGCAGGCTTGGCTGGCGGCTGGTTTGGTGCTGCAAGTCGTTGATCAGAACTTCCGGGCTCAGGAAGCCCTAAGCGCGTTTTGCCAAGCATTCTTTCCCCCTGATTTTAAAATCTGGGTGCCTTCAAGGGAAATGCAATCCACATGTCTCTCGTTCCTTCACACTTCACTCATCATTCTGTCATCTCCCAAGAGCGTTTGATGTTTGAGAAGCCTTCTGTGCGGTTTCAAAAGCCTTTCTTTTTTGTTCTCCAGACCACAAAAGCCGCATTTTTGAACAGGAAAGAACAGCAGCAAAGGCAGCGTTTCGGAAGACTTGAATTGGCTGCGGATTCGGAAGACAGACGACGACGACGCAAGACGTGATGGGGCGTGTCCGGGACACTTCACCTTCTTCCGTGAACCGGAACATTGGGAAAGACTTTGGCAACCAGTGGTGGAAATTTTCCCCAAAAAATCAGCCCTCCGAAAACGGAAGTGTCAAGACAGATAGCACCTACTCTCCGTTCTGCAAGCCAGGGAGGCTCTGCAAACGGGTCCCCGGCTCAGGCCAGGGCGTGGGCGGGCGCTCCAGGGCGGCCTCCCTGCCCAGCGAGTTCCTGCTGCCACCACACAGGGGCATGATTTTTTTCTCACTCTCTGCCTGTACAACTGCCCCCTCCACCACACACACATACGGAATGTGGGGCACTTGAAAACTGGAAGCTGGGTGGCGATATTGGTTCCCCATGCCACGCGCGGCCCCAGGCAGAAAGGTGTAGGAGTGACTCCCAGCGACCTGGAGCACCAGGGACCGCCCTGGCTGTGGCCCCCTCCCATGCACCTCTCATTCCACCCCACACTGTCCTGTCTTTGGCCCAGCACACAACTGATCTGTGACGCCGTGCACACATATGAGCTGAAACGTGGAGTCCGGTGACAGTGGCCTGGTCACACGTGGGACTTGGACCTGCTTCCACACACCTGTTGACGTGTCCGCCTCGGCAGCTACATCGTGGGCCTCTCCAGGCATCTTGGCCATCACCGCCACCCCGGGGCCAACACATCACAGAGCAATAGCGGGGCCATAGGAACCCACAGCCATCAACCGATAGCACAGCATGCCCGTGTGCAGCAGAACCAGGCACGCAGCCAATCTAGGAAAGGCGTCGGCCAGGCATCCCTGCCCTTGATGTGGAGGGAACAGTAGGCTCCTCTCTCAGCCTGCACCTGCACTTCTGCGCTCCTCATGGCAGATCCCACGGGGTCGGCGACAGGAGAGCAGCGCCCACGGCGTCGGGCAAGTACACCTGGGAATCCAGTGCCCTTCCGTTGCTAACAGAATGAGGCCCAGAATCTTTCTTAGCACCTGAAAGGATCACTCAGAACGAAGAAGAAGGTCCCCCCCGTGTGGCCAACCCTGACCTTGGCCTTGAAGCCCCTCTCAGAGTGCATTCCCAGGGCCTCCGGGGGAACTCTGACGCTTCGATTCCTCACACCTCTGTTCTCAACCTCAGGAGCCAGACTACAGAGGGAAATGAAACTCACAGAGTTAGTAATTTAACAGGGAGCCTCATCCAGGAGAGGGCGGGGGCTTCTCTGTGGCCCCCTCTTTGTGCACGCGGGGGCAGCAGGGCCACCTGTGGGGTCTGGGGGCAGCAGGGATGAGGCGGCAGAGGAGCCCCTCACCCCCACCGTGAGGTAAGCCCGTGTGGGGCGTGGAGGCGTCCGTCCTGGTGGCCCCAGGGGCTCTGGCCGGGAGCAGTCAGCACTGCCATCAGCCTTCAGGGAGCCGGATGCCTCACTGATGCAGCCGGGGAAGGGGGGACGCTCAGGGTGTCCACCGTGGGAAGAGGGTGTCTCACACCAGAAGTGGAACAGTGGGGTCTACCTCCGTGAGTCAGGGTTAAAGGACAGGGCATGCCCCAGGCTGGACCCTTATGGGCTCTGGCCTGCTGTCTCCATGACTCAGCCACTGGTCTTCCAGGAAACCCAGGAGTGTGGGCCACAGAGAGAAGCTGCCCACAGGGAGAAGCTGCCCACAAGGAGAAGCAGACAGGATGCACCCCAGAGTGCACCCAAGGAGGTAAAAGAACCAAAGTGGGCAGGAGGCTTGAGGGTGGAGCCAAGTCACCATCGGGGCCTGGGGTCAGCCTCACCCCAGGAAGTGCAGGCGGCCTCCCGGAGGGGACCTGCTGGGGACCACAAGCCCAGGGCGGGAAGCAAGGCAGGGGAAAGCGGGGGCTTTGTGTGGACACTGAGTTTCTTCCCAGGGTTTCACAAAATGTGTTGAGAAAAGCCTCTTCCGTCAGCTCCCGTGTGAAAGCCTGACTCCCCCGTGGAAGAAGCAGGGCAGCAAGGTTTGGGGTCCCGGGGAGCATTCGAGGGGAAGCTCGGGACGACACAGCCGCACGACCCATCCAGCGGCACGGCCCTGGCGGGGGCTGGGCCACTGTCATCTCTCCACTCCATGTGTCTCCTCTTGGACATGTGCAACCACTCTGCAGCACACATGATTTCAATCAGTTCGAATCACACAAAGAAACCTCCAACTCATACAAATTGTGAAGTCTTAATGATACTGAAATGAACCCGGAGACGAACTCAAGTCAAGCGCAGTGGATCCTTGGGAGCAATCAGTGGTGGATCAGATTCAGTGAACAACGGGCAGCTCCGGGAGTGACCTAGTGGCCGAGTGGCCGTGGGTCCCGCAGGGGAGAGGAGGCAGGTGCCAGTGCCTAACCAAGGTTGGGCTGTGCAGCCAAGAGCCACCAGGGGGCGCTGTGCACCACACAGAGCCAGCACAATGGCGAACTGGCAGTTTTAGGGGTGTGTGCTGTGGTTTCCCAGATCCACTAAGATCCCCAAGTGTGGGGGAGTACCTCACCCCCAAGTCCATCAGAAGCGTGCGTGTTGGAGACAGCCCTGGGGGAAGGGAGGGGAGGGGAGGGGAGGGGGATGGGCTGGGGATGCAGGGGGTCTGAAGACCCCCGGGGACAGGGGCCACAGGCAGGGCTTCACAGCACTTGGGGTGACGTCCACATGGCCTGAGGCCCTGGGGAGGGGGCAGCTGCTCTCTGCTGTTCTCTTTCAGACCATGCACCTGCTGTGTGGATGAAGGCGCACGCGTGTGGCTGGGTCACGCACAGGGACATGACGTGAGAGTGTAGTTCACCCACGTTCCCCCCTCAGACACACCTCAGGCTCCTGTGAGACGCTGCACCGCGCCCAGGAGCCACATCTGTCTCTGGCAACCGTCACAGCAGTTCAGAGAGCCCGAGGACTCCCCCACCACGAAGCAAAACAGCAACGCGAGACCAGATGCAGGAAAGCAGCCTGGAGCTGGGGCAGCCTGGGGCTGCTCGTGGCTCCTGCTGGGAGCTGGGCCACGGCCGGGGGCTGCGCAGGCACCGTGAGTGGGGTCGGGGCTGGAGGCCCCGCACCCAGGGACGCCCAGGAAAGAGAAAGAAGGACACAGTGGGAAAATCTCTTCCTTGGACTTGGCTCTGTGAGGAGTAAACAGGACCCAACTCGGGCTCTGACACCCTGGGCTGGCCCGGCCTGGGTTCCCGGTTATGCCACGAGCTCAAACTGGGCAGGAAAGTGTTTTCCAGGTGAGGCCAGATCGGGGGCCACAGCATGCGTCTGCTGTCTGGCGCAGGCACCCCAGGCCCCTGGCCCACGGCCCCACAGAGGTGCCATACTGCCATGAGCTCCCACAGGGACGCGGGGACAACAGCTGGCAGGCTCCGTCGCTCCGGCACTGCAGAGATGGAGTCTGCAATGCTAGACTTGTGTTTACTGCACTTAACAAGTAAAGGAGCCATGACCGAGGCACAGAAACTATTTTCAGAGACCAGAGAGAGAAAAACGAGTGAAACAGATCACTTGAAAAGAGGACAACATCAGAGCATGGATGGACGGCGGATTAGACGCTGCTGGAGAAAGACTTAGGGACCTGGAGGACGGGTGTGGACGCAGATTAGACGCCGCTGGAGAAAGGCTTAGGGACCTGAAGGACGGGTGTGGACGCAGAGGCGGCCCCACATCCCCAGGGTTTCTCCCACCACCCTCAGACCCGGGCTCTCCGCCAACGCCAGAGCCACCTGCCTGGCCCCCGCCCGTGTGACGTCGGTCCCCAGGACAACGCCCAGGTCCCCGTGCACCCCAGCCTCCCCTGTTGCACCTGTTCTCTGTTCTGCCGTTGCTCCCCAACCCCGGCTTCTGAAACCATCTTATCAGGGATGCAGAACACGCACTGGGAGGCGCGTTTTCTTCCTGGACCCCAAATCTTCCCTTCAACATCTGCCCGGCCGCCTCCAGCCCCACGGCATCCCCAGGCCACCCATCCCACCCCCGCCAGCACCACGTGCAAGTGTTGTCTGGGGAGACGCTGCCTCCCTCAGCTCCCGTCCAGTCTGTCCAGCCGTGCACCCCACCAGCTCTGCACAGCTCAGCCCTGAGGGCCACATGCAGCAGCACAGGGCTTCTTCCCTACGGGCCAGCACACGTGGGGGCCGGCGCTGCCCGCATCCCCAGGGCCCACAGAAACAGCGTTCCCTGGGGTCGCCTGTTCTCACCACGGTAGCAGCGTCAGAGAGTCCACTCCTAGCACGCGGGGTCCCCCACACCAGGGGGACATCAGCTGCGAGAAACGAGGCGTTCACCAGTGGCGTTCGGCTTTTTCTCGAGGTGAAGTGGGCTGGTTAGTGAACGAGTGAGAAGGAACCTCCTGGCTTCTTTGCCATGAAAGACTTCAGGGCTTTGGGTCACTCAATTACTCGGGCACTCCTCACTCACCCCGTCCATCACTTCTCTCTCCCTCAACTACGTTCGCCTGCCTGCCTGCCTGGAGCGCTCACCTGCTGGTGTTTGCTGCCATCTAGTGGCCAGGAGAGACCACGCCGCCTCTGAGCTGCAGGGGTGAGCCCTTCTTGTCTGAGACAAGGGCCCTGTAAGTCCCACTGAGCTCAAGTCACGCAGACTGGTCTAGGAGTAGCACAGAGCGCGAAGAGCGGGAGAGTGAGCGAGTGCGTGCGCGAGGGGCCTTGTTCCTGGCGGTCAGTGAGCCCCGTGGCCCGCGGCAGCCCAGCTCCTGCAGGGGCATCTGTGCTGCGCTGCAGACGGCAGCAGACTGGGCGCCCCGAATCCTCCCGACACGTGATGCTCTCCCACCCCGCACAGCCCGGCACGAGGTCTCAGAGCAGGGGGAGAAGGAGAGCTGAGACGGGAGCGCCCAGGCCGCTCTGAGCACAGGCTGCCCGGCCCCAGCCCACGCACTGCGCGCGGCGGGCACCGACAGCACTGGGCGCGATGCTGCAGGCGACGCCCAGGGCAGCAGGTCCTCCCCGCCAAGGTCCCCGCCCTACTTAACCGCCGGACCTCGGGTAGCTGCGGCTGGGCCACTTGTGGGTGCAGCGCACTGCGAGTCAGGTGCTTTCCGCCTCACTCATCCTCCCAGTCTCGTGAGCCCGGCCGCTGGGGTTGTCAACGCTGGGCTAGGATGGAACTCAGAGGAGCGAACCAACGGGAGGGCGGTCACCCAGGCAGCCCTGGCGTTCCCACCAGATCTGTCCGTCCCGGAGCCTGGCACCCGCTCTGTCTCCAGCCATGCTGCGTCCTCAGAGGGGTCTTGACATCTCCTCGCTCAGACATCCACTGCACGGACCTCCCAGCTCTCATCACCCATCCCACCTCTCCCCTCGCCTTTTCCCAGAGACCCTCAAATTCACGCGCGCCAGAGCCGCCAGGTCCACAGGCGCTCAGTACGGCCTCTGGCTCCAGGTACTGTGGCGGACTCAGGCTTTGGACGTCAGCATCGCCCGTCGTCTCTCTAACTTCCCAATCGGACTCTGCCGACTCTTCGGTTCTGCTGCCCACTGGTGGTCACTGTGTGCTTCCTCGGCTTGTGGACCTCTCATGGGTCGAAGTTGGCAATGATGTCCTCCAGCTGTGGCCCGAGCTCTCTCGGTGCCAACTGGTCGACCTTGCCTGCCACACTGCACAGACAGTGATGCATTTGCAGCACCTCCTGGGGCGCCCATGGTTCAGGAACCCTCTGAGATCACAGCAAAGCTGAGGACAGAGTGGGTGCAGTGGCTCGGCTGCTCCGGGAACGGCACGCCCTGGCGCGCGTGGTGGAGAATCAGGTCTGTCTCCGTGATGTGTCTCACCCGTTCTTCAGCCATTCCGGAGGAGCCGGGGGAGACAAGTTTATCAGATCTGCAGGTGCCAAGTTGGCGAGATGGCGCAAAAGTGACAAACGACAGCAGGGGGCCTCCCGGGGGCCCCATTACTCCGCTGCAGCCACAAGAAGAAATTAAACGGAGATCAGCGTCAAGGTCTGCTTTAGGTTCCCTACAGTCAAGTGCGTAAGTGCTGGGTGGGAAAACCTGCATTTGTAGTTGCTTTGTGCAAAACATGTGGGAGGGGATTTCACAGGCCACAGACTGAACCGGGAGCCACCGGGAAGGTCTGTGCTCCGTCGACACCCACAGGACGGAGCCAGTGGAGCAGAGGAGAGGTCCTGCCACGCTCAGGGCTGGCCGCCCAGTTTCTCCAGTACTGTATTCACGTGGGAAGGCCACGATTCCAGATGCAAACTCCAGGAAACACTGGTGATGGCTCTTCCAGACGGTGAGGGGTCCTAGGACGGACACCCTGAGAATGCAACCCCCTCTGGGGTCCTCATTAGCATAGCAGCTGCTGTCAGCTCGGGCTCAGCATCAGTCACCAGAGGGCTGAGAGTCCCTACCCCAGGGAGACTGTGGTGTGGGAGTTTGGTGCAGAATCTCCATGTCTACACTGTGAAAAAGAATGAAATCCGGGGGACCGGCATTGTGGCATGGTAGGCTAAGCATCCACCTGCAGAGCTGGCATCCCGAATGGACACCAGTTCAAGTCCTGGCTGCCCCACTTCTGACCCAGCTCTCTGCTGTGGCCTGGGAAAGTTGTGGAAGATGACCCAGGTACTTGGGGCCCTGTACTCATGTGGCAGACTCCAAAGAAGCTCCTGGCTCCTGGCTTCGGATTGGCTTAGCTTTGACCGTTGTAGCCATTTGGGAAGTGAACCAGTGGATGGAAGACCTTTCTTTATCTCTCTGTCTCTCCTTCTCCCTATCTGTAACTCTACCTCTCAAATAAATAAATAAAATATTTTTAAAAATCTGTATATATGAAATTTTTCCCCTTCATACAAATTGAAAAAAAAAAGTTTAAAAAAAAATCCTGGTGAATGCCGGAACCGACGAGCCTCACACAGCTTCCTCCCCACCACCAGTCTCCCTCCGGCCATCATGCTTGTCTGGCTGTCTTTCTGCCATTCCCAGGGCCCCCAAGGCCCTTCCATCTCATGTCCACACCCTGCCCCGGCTCCCAGCTCTTCCTCCCTTGCCCACAGCTCACAGCCTCAGGGCCTCTGCATCTCCAGAAAGTTCTTCCAGGTGTCCGTGTGACACATGGCCTCACCTGCCTCCCTGTTCTGCAGACCACAGTCCATGGTGGCAACGGGGGTGCCACTGGGGCGGGCCCTGTGGATCCGTGGTCTCTCCACTCCCAGGAGACTGCTTGCATTGTGACGGGCCGCTTTCGTGGAAGCACATTAGCTAATCTGGGACACGCTCAATTAGCGAGTGCTGCAATCGAGGCATCTGTTAGCTGAGGGGACCCTGATTCCCTGCCTGTATTTTGACGGGAATTGACAGGTAGTAATGAAGGTTTTTATTAGGACAGTCATTCATAAACCTCTGTGCGCTCCCTAACCCACTCTCGGGACATACGGGGCAGGCAAGGTCATGTGTGCTGCGGACACGGGGGAACAGACACCAGTTCTGCTCTTACCCTGGGCTCCTCCAGCCCACCGGTGCAGGGGTCTCCTGAGAAAATCTCAAAAATGCGGGGCCAGAGAGGTGGCGCACTAGGTTAATCCTCCGCCTGCGGCGCCAGCATCCCATATGGGCGCCGAATTCTGTCCCGGTTGCTCCTCTTCCAGTCCAGCTCTCTGCTGTGACCCAGGAAGGCAGTGGAGGATGGCCCAAGTGCTTGGGCCCTGCACCTGCATGGGAGACCAGGAAAGAAGCTCCTGGCTCCTGGCTTCGGATCGGCATAGCTCTGGCCATGGCGACCATTTGGGGAGTGAACCAATGGAGGGAAGACCTTTTCCTCTCTCTCTCTCACTGTCTGTAACTCTACCTGTCAAATAAACAAATAAAAATCTTTAATAAAAAAACTCAAAAATCCTTTTCTAGCAGCCAATTCTAGTCTTTTTTTTATTTTTATTTTTTTGACAGGCAGAGTGGACAGTGAGAGAGAGAGACAGAGAGAAAGGTCTTCCTTTGCTGTTGGTTCACCCTCCAATGGCTGCCACGACCGGCGCACTGCGGCCGATGCACCGCGCTGATCCGATGGCAGGAGCGAGGTGCTTCTCCTGGTCTCCCATGGGGTGCAGGGCCCAAGGACTTGGGCCATCCTCCACTGCACTCCCTGGCCACAGCAGAGAGCTGGCCTGGAAGAGGGGCAACCAAGACAGAATCCGGCGCCCTGACTGGGACTAGAACCCGGGGTGCCAGCGCCGCAAGGCAGAGGATTAGCCTAGTGAGCCATGGCGCCAACCCAATTCTAGTCTTTTTAAAGATTGATTTATTTGAAGGGCAGAGTTATAGAGAGGGAGATACACAGAGAGAGAGAGAGAGAGATCTTCCTCTCTGGTTCAACCCCCAAATGGCTGCAAAGGTGTCCGTTCAGAGCCAGGAACCTGGGTGCACCCACATGGTACAGGGGCCCAAACACCTGGGCCGTCCTCTGCTACTTTCGTGGGTGCATTAGCAGGGAGCTGCATCGGAAGTGCAGCAGCCAGCACCCGCCCTCTCACCACCAGCTCTGGTCGGACTGTGCAGGACATGTTCAGGGCATTCTGAGGGACCCAGCTGAGGCCTGGGGGCACCTGGAGCCCTGACCTTGGCTGAGGGGATGTAGCTCTCCAAGGAGGTTGCAGCCGCAGCCACCTTCTCAGATTAAAAATAGCTTCTCCGTGTGCTGACGCAGTGTGGTTGCTGGGCAACCTGGCGTCTTCCCTTCTCCCTGGGAACCTCCTGGTCCCCTCGGCTCTCATTGGTCCTTTCAACAGGGCTGATTGGTCAGGCAGTCCGATGAGCCAGGCCAGTGGGAGCTCAGGGGGCTGCCAGGCCAGGGCAGGGAGCGGGGCTCCCATACACGATACCCCAGGGTGCCTGGCGTGCCCCTGCCCCTGCCCCCTGCATTGTAAGCAGAGAGGGTGCTAGAAGGAAGCCCAGGGACTGAACCCTGTGTCCGGAGGCACGGGAGCTAGGTGCAGTTAGACCCAGCAGAAACTGAGAGTCCTGACCTGGGGGCGGCTCTGTGTCTCTCTCCCTGCCCCCCCACCCCACACACGCCTGGTGGGAGAGGATGAGGGCTGTGGCAGAAGACCCTCCTCCCGAGCCCAGGGAGTGCTGATTAGTAAGAGCCCCCTCCTGCCCCCCGCTTCAGGATCAGCCTCAAAGCCAGGTTTAGTAACTGACTTTGCAGAAGTGCAAACCACCTCACTCAGCCCCTCTCGGGACACACGAGCAGGCACGGGCGAGGCGGAGACCCCAAAGGAGGCAAATCTGGTTAAAGACCTGAGCTGGCCAATCGGCTGTCTGTGAGTTAATGACACAGCCACTCCATGGAAGTCGCTGCCGCTCCGCGGTCAGGGAGAGCAGGCAAGCCCAGGCTGTGTGGCGCCCCAGCCCCAGCCAGCTTCAGCTACGAGTTGATGCAGTGGACACATGTGGGGCCCAGGTGGGGCCCCATTTCCTAAGCGCACATGAAGGTCGGGAGATGGTCGCTTCCCTAGCTCGAAGAGAAGCAGCGCCTGTGGCAGCAGGCTTCATCAGCCTGGACGCGGAACTGGCCGAGGCGTCCCTGATGGACGCAGGCTTGCTGTTCTGCCACAGGAAGCAGTGAAATCCTCTCTCGTGTGGCCACGGGGACGGATAACAAGCCACACACGGAAGGACAAACACCGCTCGCTGTCCCGCATTCGCGGAAATTAAGAGTCATTCTCAGGGCCGGCGCTGTGATATAGCGGGCCACCTGCAACACCGACACCCCATACTGGCACGGGTTCGAGTCCCGGCTGCTCCGCTTCCCATCCGCTCCCTGCTGATGGCCTGGGAAAGCAGTAGAGGATGGCCCAAGTCCTGGGGCCCCTGCACCACATGGGAGACCCAGAAGACACTCCTGGCTCCTGGCTTCAGATTGGCACAGCCCCAGCTGATGCAGACATTTGGGGAGTGAACCAACAGATGGAAGACCTCTCTCTCTCTCTTTCTCTCTAACTTTGCCTTTCAAATAAACAAATAAATCTTAGAAAAAAAACTGACTTTCATCACACAAGACTCTTCTCTCTGCCAAGGGCCACGTGGCTATTTATAAGGTTGTTCCTGGGCCATACAAAATTATCAACTTAACAATGAGCCTGCTATAGAGTTATTGAATTCGGAGTCCCTCCTGCGGTAGCCTTGTCAGGGCCAGACCAAATGATTTCCAGGGCCTTCTGTGGCCCTGTGGGCACCCTGTGACCTAGAAGAAGACAGCAGAGTAGTGGTCAGCAGAGGGAGGGAGGGAGGAGGAGGACAGACAGCGCAGCGCGGGGGCAGCCCTGTGCACAGGCGTGAGCTGGGTTTACAGCTGTTTATGAAACAGTTCAGAACAGCCGGGAGAGAGGAGTCGGGAGCGTCCTAACACCGAGAAGTGATAAATATTTAGGGAGATGGAAGTGCTAATTACACTGATTTGAACAGACTGAATTGTCGCACTGTGCCCCAGCTACGTGGCAGCTTTTAAGAATTCACTTTATTTTTTTAAGAATCCACTTAAAAAAAAAAAAGCTGTGCCTTGATAATTCAATGGAACGTTGGAGAAGGGAGACACGGAAGCCCCAGACTTGGTTTCATCCAACTTGGGAGCAGAGAAGCCGCATGCATTCCAGGGAAAACGAATTTTGCTGCTGGGGCTGAGCGTGAGCCCGACCTTTCCTGGTTTTGCTGGCCACGCAGAAAGAAACTGCAGGAGGCGAGATGCCTTGCAGCTACCTTAGCATTTGTAGGAAAGTAATTCATTGGTTAAAGAGGCAGAGAAACAGCCCGCCCCCTGGTTCACTCCTCAGAGGCCAGGATGGAGCCAGGTGGAACCAGGAGCCAGGAACACAGCGCAGGCCTCCCACATGAGTGGCAGGGACCCCACTTCTTGGGCCACCACCTGCTGCCTCAGCGTGCACATCAGCAGGAAGCCGGGACTCTGGTACGACAGGTGGGCATCCCACTGGCATCTCCACTAGGCCAAACCTCGGCTGCTATCGTGTTTTTATTACTCTGTGAACAGAAGGTCTCTACTTGAGAGTGTTGGGTAGCAAGATGCAAAATTCGAATACATTTTCTGTCACTTGCCTTGTTAGTTGTCGGGTTTGAACACTGTAACTGCAAACATGTGGAAAGAGGAATTAACAAATGTTAATTTGGGTGCACCAAAGTTTGAAATGCATGCATATGAGAGGTCCTCAAAAAGTTTGTGAAAATTTGCATTAGAAAAGCTATACATGCATTTCCAGAAACTTCTGTGTCAAAATAAATGTATCTCTTTTGAAAGATCCACTTATTCGTTTGAAAGGCAGAGTTACAGAGAGAGAGAGAGATCTTCCATCCATTGGCCCACTCCTCAAATGGCTACAATGGCCAGGCCAGGGCTGGGCCAAGCCAAAGCCAGGAGCCAGGAGCCTCTTCTGGGTCTCCCACACAGGTGCAGGGACCCAAGCACTTGGGCCATCTTCCACTGCCTCCCAGGTGCATTAGCGGGGAGTGGCTTGGATGTGGAGCAGCCAGACATGAACCTGTGCCATACAGGCTGCCAATGCCACAGGCAGCAGCCTAACCCACTGCACCACAACTCTGGCCCCAAAATAAAGTTGCCTTTTAATGCTATTTTCCATGAACTCTTTGAAGTACACTCTTAGGAAATAAGATGGAAACTGGCTCCCTGCCTTAAAAGAATGTGGTTTTGGGATAAGGGGGATGGAGGCGATGGGCTGGTTCTTTACTGAGCTGCGTGGGAGACACTGGTCAAAGGTTCCAGGGGGCAGCACTGCCGCACCGCCCGTCCCAGGCAGCAGCTTCCCTGCAGAGCTGGAGCCAGGCTGACAAACAAGCTCAGAAAGGTCCCCCGGCCGGCCTTCGGTGCAGTGGTGAGACACCAGTTGGGGGGACCAGCACCGTGGTGTAGCAGGTAAAGCCTCCACCTGAGGCACCCACATCCCATATGGGCGCCGGTTCAAGTCCCGGCTGCTCCTCTTCCAATCCAGCTCTCTGCTTGTGGCCTGGGAAAGCAGTGGAAGATGGCCCAAGTGCTTGGGCCCTGCATGCACATGGGAGACCAGGAAGAAGCTCCTGGCTCTTGGGTTAGGGTCTGCTTAGCTCTGGCCATTGTGGCCATTTGGGGAGAAAACCAGCAGATGGAAGACCTCTCTCACTGTAACTCTGCCTCTCAAAAAAAAAATAAATAAATAAAATGCTTTAAAAAAAAAAGAAGAAGAAGAAAAGACGCTAGTTGGGACGCTGGCATCCCACATGGAGCACCTGGGTTCAAATCCTGGCTCCGTCTCCCAGTTCCAGGCTCCTGCAAGCATGCACCCTGAGAGCAGCAGCGGTGGCTCCGCACTTGGGTCCTTGCCTCCTGGGTGGGGCCCGGATTGGGTTCAGGACACCTGGCTTTGGCCTCAGGCCAGTGTTGGCATCTGGGGAGGGAGCCAGTGGGTGGCAGCTCTCTGTCTCTCAAATAATAGATAATTAATTAATTAATTAATTAATTTTAAAAGAAAATAAATAATTTGAAAAAAGAAAGAAACTGCTCCCCTGGCCTTGCATAAGGCTGTCCCTCGGCCGTGAGGCAGTCCCCTGATCAGCGTCCTGTCTGCTCAGAGTGGAAGCCAAGAGCCTTCGACCAGCAGGTGCCCCCGTCCACTCCCCTATCTGCAGACCCTTGACCTTTCACCTCTGTGCCCTGGGCACCTCCCCACCTTCTCTCCAGGACCTGTAGGGCTCACTCCCCGACTGCCCTGCCCTTGTCACCCGGGGCCCCTTGGCCTCAGCGGATTTTAAGAAGTGTAGCGACCTTGTGTGTGTTCTCTCGTCTCCACTAGAATGCAAGACTAGGCAGGGGTCTTGCTCCAAATGGTTCTTTGCTGCATTCTCCGTGCCAGGAGGAGTGTCTGACACGAGCCAGGTGTTCCACACGCCACAGCATGGGGGGAATGGATGGCGTGGTGTGAAGAGATAGAACCACCCAGGCTGGACAGAGACGCAGGGCTGAATCAGGCAGCAGGTGGCCGTGGACAGGATGCAGGTGGTGTGGCCGACAAGAAGGCCGGAAAGCTCAGGCAGCGGGCACAGTCCGTCCACCCACAGCCCTCGCCCTGCGAGCAGATGTCGGCGTTCTGATTGCTCGTCTGAATAAGATGACGACACATTTGCCAAGTGCAGTGCTTTCTGTCTGGAAGATTCACAGGGCAACAAAATACATGCATTTGCGTGTGTGTGTGCGTATGTGTGCGTGCATGTGTGCGTGAGCATGCGTGTGTGTGTGCGTGTGTGTTTGTGTGTGTGCACGTGTATGTGTGCGTGTGCATGCGTGCGTGTGTGCATGAGTGTGTGTTTTTGTGTGTGTGCGTGTGTGTGCACGTGCATGTGTGCATATGTGTATGTGTGTGTGTGCATGTGTGCGTGAGCATGCGTGTGTGTGTACGTGTGTGTTTGTGTGTGCACGTGTATGTGTGTGTGTGTGTGTACATGTGTGTGTGTACTTGGTGTGTACCAGTCTGGAGGCAGCACTGCCAGAATAAAGCTATCTTTGCGAGTTTCTTTTAATAACATCTTGGAGGTGCTAAAAGCAAGAGATTTTTTTGAAGCCTTAATTGGTTCTACAAAAGGGATAATGCTTCAGTTCTTATTAAAATGCATTTTCTTCCTCAATTTTTTTACTCCTACCCCACTCCCAAAATACTAGAAAATTGTATAACTAGATTGGAGTTAAAATTTGCCCAAAAAAAAACCTTCCAAATTACGGCAATAAAATCTGGCTTATATTTAGAGTCACACTTACAGAGCCAACGGAAAAAAATGTTGGCTTGGGGAGCAGACACTCTCGGGCTGCAAGTGTGTTCGGTCCCATCCCAGCGGCCCCGAGCTGGTCTGAGCGTCTGAAGATGGGCATCCTGGTGTGCACACGCAGGGCACTAGAGGCCCCCACCGGGGTCACGGCAGCACCCAGGAGAGAACCAGCACACAGCACGGGCTCCGGCGCGGTGGTGCCAATCTGCGCTTTTCCAGTTACCAAAACAAGGGCTAACGTCGAACCTTGCAGCACGACTCACGGCCCCGTACGGTACCCGAGTCTGACCCCGGCCCTGCCTGACTGCAGCTCCTCTAACGCGGGCCTGGGAGGCGGCAGGGGGCTTCATTAGTTAGGCTCCTGCCGCCCACAATGGAGACCTGCACTGCATTCCCAGGCCCCTGCATGCTACAGACCTCTGGGGGGTGAACCAGCAGATGGGAGGTCTCTTTCTGTCTCCATCTCTCAAATGAATAAATAAAAACAAAAACAAAAACAAAAACAAACCACTAAATCAGCCTATCTGATCCTGGTGTTACGAAAGGGTTTCTAAGACTCATGATGTTGGAAGGCGCCGTGGCTCACTAGGCTAATCCTCCACCTGTGGCGCCAGCACACCGGGTTCTAGTCCCGGTCAGGGCACCGGATTCTGTCCTGGTTGCTCCTCTTCCAGGCCAGCTCTCTGCTGTGGCCCGGGAGTGCAGTGGAGGATGGCCCAAGTGCTTGGGCCCTGCACCCACATGGGAGACCAGGAGAGGCACCTGACTCCTGGCTTCGGATCAGCATGGTGCGCTGGCCACAGCGGCCATTGTGGGGTGAACCAATGGAAAAAGGAAGACCTTTCTCTCTCTCTCTCTCTCTCTCTCTCTCTCACTGTCCACTCTGCCTGTTCAAAAAAAATAAAAAAAAATAAATGAATAAATAAAAGACTCATTCTTGTAAGGTTTAAAGAAGTACACAGACACACACTATATGCACACATGGATGTGTGAATGAACATGCGTGGGAGGATAAGACGCACAGCCTGGGAGGCTGTCTCTGGCTGATTGTGACGCTGTAACACAATGCTGCAGACTGGGTACGTGATGAAGAACAGGAACTTATCTCTTACAGTCCTGGAAGCTCCACACTCCAAAACCAAGGCGCTTGCAGCAGTGTCCCACCAGGCCAAGGCACCGGTGGAGAGTGACAGCCAGAGAGCAAGAGGGGCCGGCTCAGCACTGTAGATGCCTCTACACAGGGTGCAAAGTCCGACACAGACACTAGGGGGCCACGTTGAAACCATGGCAGGAACTCATGGCTTCACAGTCCCCCCAGCGAACCCAACGTCCTGAGGAGGTGAGAACTCAAAGCTAGAAACACAAGAAGACGCTGTGCCCAAACCGGTCATCCGGGTCCCAGGCTGGCTATCAGATCTGCCCTGCCCAGGACACGCAGTCCACACGTCCACGGCTCTTCACGTGGCAAAGAGATGGCACTTCTTTCTGACAACAGCCCTGACGTTGTCGGGGCCTGGAAGAGATCCAGAAACTGAGGGCTTCCTTTAACACAGCTAGATGGTGACACTTCTCAAACATCTCAATATTCTAAATATTTTAGACGTCAACAAATGATTTATCTCCCAAGAGTTTAGATTAGCAAACTTTAAAAGCTAATATTTTAAACAAAACACCGGCCCCCGCATACACACCTCTGTTGGCTGGCAGTACAGGGAAGTGGAGAGCTTTTCCAACTGTCAACATTTGGGAGCCGTGTTACCATACGCTTGTGGTTCCCATGGCAACCTGTTCCATTGCCTAGGTGACAGTGATCTTATGATGTCACCAATGAGCTAAACTAAGTTAGAAAGCACACAGACACTTCCTCCCGGCTGCGCCCACATCTCGAAGTTGCCCTCCGAGTTTTGAAAGGTCTGTGTACCCAGTGCGGTTTCCCTGGGACAGGGCGGGGGTGGATTACAAGGCGTTTCACAGATTCTGGGATTTTTCCTGTTAAAGCATCTTTCACCTTCGAGGGGTTTACAGACGCCAACCTCGTGCCCTCGTGTTATCCCGGGCAGACGTTCCCAGCTGCAGAACAGGTGTTGAAACAACGGCCGCACGGCAGTGCGGGGAGACTACAACAGCTGCGGGGCAGCGAGGGCGGGAACAGCGTCCAGTGATCCTGTCACCCCCCCAAGGGGCCACTCTAGGAAACGCTGCCGACCTGTGCCCACCGTCCTCGGCCAGCTCCTCCTCCCCAAACCCAGCCCGGGCCACGAAGCAGGAAGACACGCCCATCCCAGCTTTGTCCTGTTCCTGAGCCCCGCAGGCTGGGATGCTCTCAAATGCAGGCCAGATCAGAAGGTTTGGATCCAGAACCCACGCTCCCTCCAGTCCCTCTCCCAATGGGTCTCCTTGAGTGACAGATGTGGAGCAGGCCGTTTCCGGAAGAAAGTGACACGCAGGGGTTGGCAGTGTTCGCCCGCTGGTTTCAGGGCACAGCGATGCTGTCCTCGCCCACGTCTGCTTCCCGAATACTCAAGCATCATTAGGTACTTTGCAACGAGTCCCGGGGGCTCTGCCCGGCAGCACAGAGCTCTCACAGGACATGTACAGAGTGGGTTCCAAACCACTTTGCTTTTGCAAAAGGGAAACGTGTCACTGGACTGAGCAGTGGGCCCGAGCCACGCAGCCCTGTCCAAATACCAGGCTGGACAAGGCCAAGGCCGATGCTGAGGCAGAAGGCAACCGACGGCAGTGGCTGGGCCTCCCTCAAATTCTAATGAGTTAAAAAGTTAAAAAGAATAAAAGCAGCAGATTAAAAGACAAATGAGGTAAACAAAAGAGAAATAGCTTGAGAAGACAAGAAAACGCAAGATCAAACCCAGTACAGACCCCGTGCGCACCTGAAGGCTAGGATGGACATTCATGGAATTAAAAGATAGTGTAGTTTTGGTTTGAAATTTTGAAAAAGTTTGAAATTCCTGCACAGTATTTTCAAAACACACATTTTCCATGAACTTTTGAAAGACTCTTGGAGTGCACAGAGGGCTGGAGTTGGAGGGGGCGGCCGTCCCACACCTGCTGAGGTTTGTCACCACTCAGTCTCGCTTTCTCTGCACCAGAGAGCTCCCCGCACAGCAGGGCAGGGGAAGGCGCTGGACTGGCCACCACCCAGTGTACCGACTGGCTCCTCCTGCCGTCCCATTCCAGTGAAAGCCCCAGCCCAGGAGCACCCGGACTCTGTAAAATCAGCGCAGCATGAGGCTGCGTCGTGGGACCCCTGCCCCAAGCCCCGCCTTCATTTCCGAAAGCCAAGGTTGTTGCAGAAGCCTTCATGGCGGTCAAGTGTGCGTGCATCAAGGCTTCCTCACTCTCCTTCTGAGCCGTCACGCAGGGGTCGCACCTGTGGGGTTCACCTGGGGAGGAGCTGTGGCCCCTGACAGTCACGCCTCCTCTTCTCTCTTTGGCTGTGTTTCGGAAACAGTGCAAAGGCTGAGATAGTCCTGCGTTAAGATGCTACAAGGCCACAGGAGGGAGAAATTTGGATGTGAACTGTTAACTCCTTGCTGTCAGGAGCGGGTGCTGCGCGTTAGGATGTAAACAGCAGCACCCCACGTGGAGCCGCATTTGCACAAAGTGGCTGTGCTCACATTGCTATGGGAACGTGAGCCCTGGAACGTGTAACGATTCCATTTTAAACATGCTTTAAACACGTTGTCAGCAATGTCAGAACCAGCGCCAGCTCCTCATTTGCAATCTGTTGATCCAAACAAGTTTCTGTGAAGCCCGCCAGGACCAAAAACCACAAAATGTCTGTGGCGTCCTGCGATTCCAAGTTTGATTTCCACATGTTCTCCACTGTAACTGCTCAGCAAGTGCTCAATCCAGAACCGGCCGCCCGGTCTGACTCGGTCACTCCACAGCTGACAACGACGACCAAAGGGGGACCGACACAGCCCGGGGTCCTCTCCTCCAGCCCCCCGGCCTCCACCCTCTGACAGACTGTAAAAAGGAATAAACAAACCAAATTTTAAAAGTGGTTTTCTCTTGGCCTTCAGCGATTACTAACATGTGGGTGTCACAGCGAACTGTAACTTGCTGAACGGGGTGTGGCCGGGCCACGCGATGTGACACTGGAGTGGGACACAAGGCCCTCTGTTCAGGGCCACTGTCACATCCCTCAGCAACCGTGTCAAGGTTTGGTGTTCCTTAGAGCAGCAGAAAACCCCAGAAAAAGTGAGGTGGGGGGGCCGGAATTGAGGGTTTCTGGAAAGCTGTCTTGGGGCTGGTGGTACCAGGGTTGGTTAAGTCAGGACAGTTCCTCCAAAGACTTCAGGATTCCTGGCCCCACAGCTACGATTTGGGGCAGGGCACCCAGACCCACACTCAGAGAGGTCAAGGGCAGGGCCCCAGAGCCCGGAGCCGGGTTACAGCCCCAGCTGTACCACGGTTCACAGAGAGGAGAGAGGTACCCTTAGATCAATCCCACTGCACGCTGGACGATGAGACAGAAATGTGGGCTGAACTGGGAACCCTCCAGGATGAGGAACAGTGTGCAAGCGTCCACCCCACAGGTGCCAAGCCCAGCCCCCCTCACCGTGCAGGGCTCAGCTCCCTGCTGGAAGCTGATGATGGATTCGAAGCAGGACTGCAAATCCTGCACAAGTGGACTCACAGGAACTCACCGGAGCAGAACAGAGAAGGAGCAGTGGCCAAGCACTCTGTTTGGTGCAGGAAGCTGGGACCCGGCGGTCCCAGCCCAGAGACGCGTCAGAGAATTCCTCCCACTGGGTCCTTCCGAAGCCCCCCAGCCACAGCCTCTGCTTCTCCAAAGCCCAGCTGAGTGTGACCCTCAGTCTGGACCCCACGACTGCACAGACCCTGCGAGCAGCCCACCGGCCCACTCCCACCCATGCATCCCTTCCCCAGGCCCCGCCCTGGCTGTGTCTCTGAGCTCAGGGCCCAGGCCCCGTGTGCCTCCTGCTGCGCTGCCAGCACCTCCTCCTCGGCCCCCAGGGGGCGCTCCAATCCACCGAGATCGATCCACCCAGGAGCGTGACTGTAACCTGATGACGCCGGGGTGAGATCGGACCACATGGAGCAGAGCGGGCCAACTCCACATTCTGGGGTCTGCAGGAGTTTAACCACAAGGGGCGCCAGGCACGGACCCTCTGGAAGGCTGGACCGAGCATGGCTGTTTCCTTTTTTTCTTTTCTAATAGACGATTCCTTCAGAGCTGGATTTATGGCAAACTTGAGTGCAAGTAGCCATTTCCTATACTCACGCGGCCCCAGGATCCCTGCAGTATAGTCTGCGTTACTAATAACGTCTGCAAACACGGACGATCGAGATACCACGCACCTTCTCCAGGATTTTTAAGATGGGAGCAAAGCCAGCACTGGAGGAGGTGGGTGCAGTGACCCAGCTCAGAAGGCAAAATGAGCTTGATCAGAAAGGAGAGACCCAGAAAGACCCGGAGAGGGGAGACGAAGTCGGGGTCGCGCCAACACAGACTTTCTGTCTTGAGGGAAGGTTCGTCCCAGGCACAGCAGGGCACTCCCGACAGCGAGAGTGGCTGGCCTCTTTTTTTCATGAACCAGGACGACGTGTTTGCTCTTCAACGGGTCAGAGCACGACCCCCGCTGTCCGTCACAGCGACACCCCTGAGGGGCACGGTGCGCAGGAGCATGGGAGGTGTCCTTGACCCCGCGGAGCTGCAGGGCAGCTCCTGCAGGGCAGGAGAACGGTGCTGACTCCGACCCTGGAAGTGTCCCGCTGGGTCCAGTCAGTGCAGAACATGCAGGCAGCGCCCAGGGCTGCGTGTGCAGAGGGCCCAGGCCACGTGCTGGGGATCTTTCACCCCCACAGGGCTGTTGCCTGAACAGAGAACCCGGTAATCAGGCAGTCTACACAGCAGGGCGGCCGGGTGTGTAACAGAGTGAGGCAGGGAACTGAGGGAGTGAACCCTGAGCAAGCCCTGCCCACTGACCCAGGAGACCCAGACACCAGCCTAAAGCCCGGGGACATGGGAGCAGCGGGGGGACGGACCAAGGGACGCACCACCTGCCACGTGGCACGGCTGTGGCCCAGACCTGCGTGTGGTCTCTGGCCACAGCCGTCAAGGTGAGGCTGCCGCTACACAGCTGTGCAGGCCCCCGTGTGTGCACAGCCACCTGGGACCTGGCCTGCCTCTGTGTCTCCACCCCCACTCCTGATGTCAGGGCTGAGCTGGGAAACTTCCCCAAATCAGCTCAGACTACCTGAAGTGTGCGAGGGGTGCCTGCGCTTCTCCTCCAAAGCCCTGGAAAGGGGGCGCTGAGGCCCGGCACACAGGAGCTCAAAACACACAAGGACAAGGCGAGCCGCGGCCAGGGCACCAACACAGGGCACCCCAGGCCTGCCAGAGGTAGCCCTTTTGACTTTTCATCTCCATGGCACACTCTGCTCTTCCTGGCCTTTCAGAGAGGCACAGCTGACATTTGAACTCTGGCTTCACACACACAGGAGACCCTGCTTTTGCTACCAAAGAGGCAGCTAGTTTCATGGGGCAGAGACGGCGCCCCCTGGTGGTGGGGACGGGGCAGTGCCAGGGCCCCGGAGTGAATGGAGCAAATGTTTGTTGGATAAGTAAATTCCAGGGCATCACTTACAGAAGGAAGAGGAGGGGGAGGGGGAGGGGGAGGAGGAGGAGGAGGAGGAGGAGGAATGACTCCAACCTAAATCCCCTTTATATGGAGCTAACTCAAAATCGGTAACAAACTTCAACATAAAACATGAAACTCCCAAGAAACCACTCAGAAAGACAAGGAAGAAACTCTTTGGGACCCAGAGGGCACAGAGTCCTCCGATTTGAGCCCAGAAACCCCCATGAATGGGAGGGCGGGGCCCAGGACCTGGTGCGCTCTGGCGTGGAGGTGGCTCCTGAACCACCCGTGCTGGACACTTGGTCCCGAGGCCGCGGTGCCGGGGCAATCAGGTCACGAGCGCTGTGCCCCGGCAGTGGGATGACGCTGTTGTCACACACAGGGATGGCTCTGACAGCACAGCGAGCCCAGTGCCCTCTTGCTCACTGGCTCTCCCCCGCCCGGCCCCCACGGGGGGCCCTCCCCCAGGTGCCGGCCCCACACTCTTGGGCTTCCCTCCTCTGCAGCCACAAGCCAAGCCTTAACTTCGGGTGTCCTCACAGCAGAAAACGAACCACGACCCCATCAAAATTAAAAACTCGGCTCTGCAGGGGACTGATGTGAGAGACAAAAACCAGCCCAGCCCCTGCCCAGCAAGGCCTTGTATCAGAACACAGAGAGTCTCAAAGCTCAGCAGTGAGAACATGGCCTGGGCAGGCCGGGGAGGTGACAGAGCCCCTGGCTGGGTCAGGGCACCTGGGAACAAAAATGAGACTGCTCCTGGCCAGGACCGAGGAGGCAAGCCCCCGGGCCAGGAGAGCTGAGCACTCAAGGGGGGCAAAGGGCCCTGAGTGCTTGCAGTGAGAAGTCCTGATGGCCCCTAAGTCCCCAGAGGACAGAAAGAGAGCGAGGGAAAGGTCTCAGCCCCGGGGAAGGGCAGAAAACTGGCTTGGAGGAGCCTGCAGGCCCCTGAGGGGGTGACAACCTGTGTGGGTCAGAGGCCACGTGGACCTTCCTTCAGGAAGGGCCACTGAGCTTGTGCACGGCCATGGGCCAGGGCCCCTGGGACCCTGTCTTCTTGGCAGGGAGGTGTGGCCATGGCTGAGTCCCAGCTGATTCTGTCAGTGAGTGATGTGACCACTGTAGGTGTGGCCTGAGGGAGGTCCCACTGCATCCTCTTCCAGGCTCTCCCGCCTGATCCCTGGGCTGGACTCTCGAGTGGGCAGAACCGCAGGAAGGAATGGGAGGGACAGCATGGACTGGGAGCCACTTTCCTCCCATCTCTGGACAGTGGAACGCCAGTGGTCCACACAGCAGGGCTGGGAGCTGATGCCGAGAGACAGCAGGAGTATTCAAGTGGGCATGCAGGGGACACAACCTTAAACCTTCCCCCACACCCTTAAACAGGTGAAATCTTTTGTTCTGTTCGTTGGTCTTTGACCTGGTTCCTGGCACACAATCCTAAAACCCCTGCAACTTCAGAAATCATGAGTGTCCTGTAGGCTAATGACAGATGGACAGGGCCCCTGGAGGGCTTGGGGGTGGGACCCAAAAGCTCCCCCTGGCAACCAGCCCCACCCCTCCACCTCCAGAGAGGGGAGAGGGGCTGAGCGCTGAGCCAATCCGATGGCCAATGACACTATCAGCCACACCTCCACAGCAGTGATGTCATCAGCCAGACCTCCACATCAATGATGTCATCAGTCACAACCCCCTAACAGTGATGTCATCAGTCACGCCTCCACAGCGACGATATCATCAGTCACACCTCCGCTGCAGTGATGTCATCAGCCACGCCTCCGCAGCTGTGATGTCATCAGCCACGCCTCGGCAGCAAGCCTCCACACAGCAGCACTGGGGAGCTTCCGGTGGGTGCACATGTGGCCAGGGAGGCCACAGGGGCTCTGCGCCCCTTTCCACTGGCCTTGCCCCAGGTGTCTGTCCCCTCTAGCTGTTCACCTGTGTCCACTGAGACGTACTTTATAACCTGTGGTGTGCTTCTCAGAGCTCTGTGCAAGTTCACCAAGCCCGAGGAGGGGTCACGAGAACAGGGGCTGCCCCGGCCTCTGACATGGGGAGGCCCTGGTGGGGCTGAGCTGTTCACCTGAGGGGCAGACAGTGTCCAGGCCGAATCAGAGGGCCTCAGCTGGTGTCTGCTGGAGCAGTGCTCGGGCGTGCGCGGCGTCAGAAATGGTGTGCATGTCCTGAAGAAACTCATAGAATGTGGGGAAGACGGGGCCTGGCACCAAGCACGTGCCTGGAGTGAACGGTGGGAGATTCAGACACGTGCACAGGCGACTGCAAGGCGGTGCTGCTGGTGCCCATGGAGAAAACGTGACAGGCCGTTGGCTGTGGGAAGACCAACGCCACAGCCTCCTGTCCCCGCCCTGTCCGCCCCACCCCAGCTGTGCAGAGCCCCGCCCAGCCCCATACACCCCACCCAAGCTGTGCAGAGCCCCACCCAGCCCCGCCCGCCCCACCCCAGCTGTGCAGAGCCCCACCCAGCCCCTCCACCCCACCCCAGCTGTGCAGAGCCCCGCCCAGCCCCTCCACCCCACCCCAGCTGTGCAGAGCCCCGCCCAGCACTGCAGGCGCCATTCCCTCTGCATCTGAAATCCTCCCCCTCCTCCCCAGCCTTCCCGAGTCCTCGTGGCGGGTTAGGGGCCCTGTACTCTATTCCCGCACGGCTGACACTGGGAGAGTAAAACGCTTCCCACGCGTGCCTATGTCTGCTCACACCCTGTGCGTTTCTTCAGGACAGAAACTAAATTCTCTATCCTGGAAGCCCACTGCAGAGGCTCTGGCAGACAGCAGACGCCCACTGCGGAATCAGGGTATTGCCAGGGAATCCCAGCCTTGCCTGCGTCAGCCTCCTGGGCACCGTGGAGGACAAGGAACTCGGAGCAAGTGGACGTTGGCTATCCCTTCCTGAAAAACACAGGCGAATGCCCACCTCCAAGGAAAGGATATATTCAAAAATAAAGCAGTCCCCATGTGTCACGAGCATTCGTACAAACTCACGTGGGATTGCAGAGACCTGAGAATGCTTTTAAAATATGAATAATTAAAGACACGCCTTCCAAGGAGCATCTCCACACTTCAAGAGTTAGCAGCACGGGACTAGGTGTTTACAACCCAAACTTCAGAAAATGCATGGGTCTTTTCAGTACAACAATAGGAAAAATTTACATACCACAAAATTTCTTAGAACCTTCCAGAATAAAGCAGCAGGCAGGGAGAAACCTCAGGCTACATCCCAGGTATGGCTGGTGGAAGGTCAAGGCCATGGTAACCACTCTGAAGGCCCTGCTGGGCCAGCACCGTGTCCCTCACATCGTGGGAGGAGCAAGTCACGGGCATAGATTTAGGGACACGGGCACAACTGCATTCTATGATCTTTCATGCTGAGATGTCTGCCCCCACCCCAAATATGTACCACGGCCTCACTCTGCCTCACTTGGCGTCTTCATACCAAAACCATGAAGACATAATATTTGCTGGTTTGAGTGTGAATGGCTATCTTGCCTACATTGCGACTCCCTCTCCTGAGTGGTCCACCTCACCATCCAGACTCCAGACCTCCCTTTGTCTGTGATCTAATTGCATTCTGCCTTTATTAAATCTGGCTTCAGTTTGTGCATCGCTGAGCTGCCATAAGCAGTAAGCAAGTGGTCGCTGCAACACACGCTTACCTGACAGCAACAAGGAGCAGGTGCCGGGGCGGCCGCTGACAGGGCGTTCGGAAAGCCTGCTTCCCGTGTCCGAGGCTCGTGAGTCCCGCGCACTCCTGCTCCCAGCTTCCTGCTGGAGGCAGTAGGGTTCCTGCTGCCCACACCGGGGACCTGGAGTGGAGCTCCAGGCTCCTGGATTGGGTGTGGTCCGGCCCTGGCTAGTGTGGGCATTGAGAACTAAACCAGCAGAGGGGCACTCACTCTCTCCCCAACCCCGCCTTTCAAATAAATCAAGTAAACACGTTTTTAATGTAAAAACTAAATCCAAGGTGACCTCCTGCTCGTGTGCCCAGCCTGTTCTCAGGATGGCGGGGTTTCCAGCCACGGCCTTCACTCCACCCCACCACTCGGCACAGTCACACGACTTTGCCCATTGCGGTTTTGGGGCCGAAGCTGGAAAGTGAGTCAAAGCGAGAGCGACGACAATGATCTCTTACTTTGGCATAGAAGTTTCAGTCTGAGGAACACTTTCACACACCTTGTCACACTCGGTGTCGCACAACCTGTGAGGTAGCCAAGGCAGGCGGTGCCATCCCCAAAACAGGAACCCAACCGACTTCCCCGAGGGAGAGCAAGGCCCCGCGCGGCAGGCTGAACGGACTGCACAGCCCTGAAGCTGCGAGGACGGGGGAGACGCAGCGACGACGGGGAGACAGACAGACGTGTCCACCGCCCAGCGTGGGCCTGCGCTGGGCAGAGATGTTTATGCCGTGGCAAGGATGCACCAGCGGCGTCTTGCCCGGGGCTCATGGAGCCTGGACCGCCAAGTGTGGGAGCCCCTAGCGGCCCTGGCACGGAGCTCCTCTCTGACCCGCAGTCACCCCTGGTCCACCGCAGATGGAAAACATCAGGTGGAACATCCCAGATGTTTTATAAGTTTTTGGAAGCTTTTATGAAACGTTGTATCAGTTTTCACTAACTTTGCACGGAAGTGTGCGGTCTAACGGGTCCGTTTTATGAGTTGTGGTTGTTAGAACCATGATGCTCAGCGGGTGGTTTACCTCATCACAGCCGTGCAGCAGGGATAGAGAAAACAGTGCACACTCGGGACTCGGGGCGGGGAGAGGTCAGGTGTCCACAGGGCCCTCGGAATGTGCCCCTCCCCTCAGGTAGGAGGGAACTGCCGAGGCTGGGTGAGCAGCGGCGCCCGTGGCCCCTCTGAGGGGCTTCTGCGGCAGCCTCTGCAGCCTCCCAGGGTCTCAGAGCGCCCCGTCCGCCCCAGGCCCTTGTCGGATTCTGAATAGGGACGGTCCGGGGGCAGCCGCCTGAGACTTAATGAGATACCTGCCCCGCCAAAATGCAAGATAAGCAGATGCTCGCCAACACTGACATTTTTACTGTCTCCTTCTGCCTTCCGGGTGGCTCCTATGAATTCACACAGAACCCGCTCTCAAAGTCGTGCAAATGGGGAGACCTGCATTCTCTGAAAACAACTTTGCATAGGAATTCAGCCTCATGCCGCCTCCAAAACAAACTTACCTATTAAAAAAGCAACCTGTCCCTAGCAGATCTCTTCTTATTTTTATGTGGCTGAATCATATTTTTTATAACTCACAAAAGAAATATTTACTGGGAGAGCAGACACAGCACATGTTGCAGTGTCGGTGTAGCCTGTGCAGTGCTTGGCACATGCGGGACCCGGTAAATATTTGTTGAATGAAGAGTCAACAGTCATTATCCAATGAATGAATAGTGAAAGTCATTCTAGCAACTAAATAGAAATAGAGAAAGAGCTGCTGTCAGTTATGCGAAACTTGTCAAGAGCAGCAAACACACTTTAAAAATACGCATTGCCTACGTTCCATAAACAGGATCTAACTAAGGGGCTTCTTGCTCTGAGCCAAACTGGCTGGCTAATTTCTGAGACTCTCACCTGTCAAGGCCAAAATTCAGGACACTAGAATTAGCTCCTGCCAAATAAAGCCAGACAAGCGAATCAGACAAACCCCGGCTCCAGCACACGGAGCAGGGCTCAGGGGCCGCCTCTCCCTCCCTAACGGCCTCTCGGTGCGGAGCGCAGTGGGCGCAGAGTGATGAGATGGTCCAGGGGCGCGCCTGGGAGTCCCACTCACATTAGGAGCCCGCGGCCAGGCAGCTAGTCTCCCCTGGCACCACACGGATGCTGCCCACTCCTGGGGGCTGAAGGAGACTAAGGTAAATCACTTAGAATGACGACTGGACCCGGGCTATCAGCGAGTCGTTAGTATAAACCTGCACGAGGAAATCCTCACGAGCCTTGCTGAAGCCCACAGAAACCCCCATGTTGTAGTCGTGACCCCCCCTCGTGAGTGCTCTGTCCAAACCAGACTCACCCAGCCCTCGGAGGGGCTGCACGCACAGCCGGGGTCACCTGCACGCAGCGCGGCTCCCTCAACGTCACGTCCTCGCTGAGCCTTGAATTCGGTCCCGTGGTCAGCTATAAGGCCCCGTGGACGGTGCCCCTCTGAGCGTGCCCAGCTGAAGGGGCCCCTTCCGCCCCACAGGGCTCCACAGTCTCCCCCTCCGCGCGGCCTCAGCTGCCTGTGCTGCAGGGCCCACGATCTACGGAGAAGCCACAGCACACGCACCTGCACAGCCACACATCTTGGTTCTCATAAAAACCCTGTCCAGCAAATGCCTGCTGACGTCTTGTTTATTAAATTCTCCAGTGGGAGCTGCCAACACTCACACTGCAGAACACCACACCACCACCCGTGTCCTGGAGGCGGGGAGGGACTCAAACATGCCAGTGTAGAGAACGTGGGGATGTGCGCACCTTCACGACCCACGCCCTCCCCAGAGCGGGTCACGGCCCTCTGCTGGCTTCCGCCTTATACAAGAGGCTAACGATTTATGCATGCCATCTTCATTGTATCTGCCTGGGCAGGAGACTGAAATAGACTGTTCCGCAAATTTCTATTCCCCTGTCTGTCCATAAGGGAGCTCCACACAGGCCCGCTCCCCTGTGCTCCAGCCCTGGGCCCCTACTCACCGCTGTGACTTGTCTACCACTGTCAGCTTGTTCCATCCAAGGTGCACCTGACCTCCAACTTGGAAAAAAATGTTATATCTGACCATTTATTAGGCACTTACTGTCTACCAATTGCTGCATAAAGTATTTTTAAATCAACAGTGTGCTTGTTGGTACTTAAGGATAGCTTCTCCAGGGGGAAACACCCCTGTTCATGTCCGCCAGTTTCTACATTGTAACTACTGCCAGCTCAGCTATGAGGCCCCTGTTGAAAATGAGCGTTGGTTGCCACCTGATTGGTACCTTAGGGAATGGCTTGAGTGTGGTGTGCATTTCAGTTTGCTCGTGCACAGTTCTGTCCCCCAGGGGAACGCAGAAGGAATGCACAAATCCCACCACACCCCCCTTCCCGGGATGGTGAGCCACACACGCCTGCACCTGCCAGGGAACTTTCTGGTGAGTCCCAGACACATTTGCATTAGCCACGGCTCTCCTACGAAACGTTCCAAGAGGGAAGAGACGGACGGACAGACAGGCGACAGATAGAGACGAGGAGATTCATGACAATTCGCTTACGCAACTCTGAGCTGCCACCTGCAAGCTGGAAAACCAGAGAAGCTGGGGGTGTCCCTCACTCCCAAGCCTGGGAACTATGCGAGACCTGGAGTCGCAAAGCCAGGAGCCTGGAGGAGCAAGGGTGGGAGGGCAGGAGGAGCCGCAGGCCCCCTCCTCTCTTTCTCATCCTGGAACCCTCACGGAACCCTCACCGGAGGACTCGTGCCCATGCTGGGGGGCACGATCTTCCTTGCCCCCTGCACTGCTTCAGATGTGAGCGCAGCTGGAGTACCCTCCCTTCACACCCCGACATGGTGCCGCACCTGTTCTCTGGGCCTCCCCCAGGCCAGCCAAGTTTGCACCTGAAATCAGCCAACCCTCCTCCCTCTTCAACCCTTCCTCCTGCCAAGCAGCCGCCTGCCTTCCCCGCCTCCTCGGTTCTCCCCTCTTTTGTCTTTTTCTTCTGCTTTCTGCTCTTTCTCTCTTGATGTCTCTCTTTGTTCCCGTCCCTTGCAAACAGGGTGGTGGACCCAGCAGGACAGAGCATGCAGCACTCTTTCTGGAAGCAGACGTCACGTGTGTTTCCAGTGACACATTGATCATAGTGTCGATGCATTTCCTAAGCAGTTAACAGGGATAAACTCTGCTTCCATTTTTATTGGGTTCCTGTCGCTTTATGAAGTGTTGCTAATAAGGTTTCTGAGCACCGTGTCCCTAACTCCATTCCCCTCGAGCCCTGCGGCTTTTGACGCACAATCTTGCATAATGCCTTTGAGTTTTAGAAATGCAGACGCATGTCCCAGCAGGACTGGCAGCCTGCGTGCCAGCACCCTCGCCCCAAAGGGCAGATTCCGTGCCTCTGCTCCCAACTCTGTGTGCAGTGATGTTGCACTGGGAGTCTGAAATCAGCCATGGTGGGGTTGGTTTGGGCAAGAGACTCACAATTTTACGTCTCTGAAAAGTTTCTGGGTGACATAAAGCTGCTGGAGTGAAACAGCTGGTCAAGTCGCGGCCTGTGACTCCAGCATCCCACACGGGCGCCGTTCAGTCCCGGATGCTGGTCAAGTCGCGGCCTGTGACTCCAGCATCCCACACGGGCGCCGTTCAGTCCCGGATGCTCCACTTTCTATCAGCTCCCTGCTAATGGCCTGGGAAAGCAGCAGGGGATGGTCTAAGTGCTTGGGCCCCTGCACCCATGTGGGAGACCTGGAAGAAGCTCCTGGCTCCTGACTCAACCTGGCTCAGCTTTGGCCTTTGCAGACATCTGGGGAGTGAACCAGTGGACAGAAGATCTCTCTGTCTCTCTCTGTCTCTATCTCTCCCTCTCTCTGAACTCTTTCACATAAACAAATAAGTCTTTAAAAAAAAATGCTGGGGCTGGCGCTGTGGCACAGTAGATTAAAGCCCCAGCCAACAGCACAGGCATCCCATATGGGCGCTGGTTCGAGTCCTGGCTGCTCCACTTCCGATCCAGCTCTCTGCTATGGCCTTGGAAAGCAGTGGAAGATGGCCCAAGTGCTCGGGCCCCTGCACCCGCGTGGGAGACCCGGAGGAAGCTCCTGGCTCCTGGCTTCAGATCTGCACAGCTCTGGCCATTGAGGTCATTTGGGGAGTGAACCAGCAGAATGGAAGACCTCTCTCTCTCTCTCTCTCTCTGTCTTTCAAATAAATAAAATAATTCTTAAAAAAAAAATGCTAAGAGGGCAGATTTTAAGTGTTCTCACCACACAATGGCAACTATTGTGATGCAATGCATATGTTAATTAGTTTCATTTCACCATTCCACAGTGTAAATTGGTATTTCCAAACGTGTTGCTATGGCAAATATACACAATTTGTCAATTCAAAAAGTAAAGGTATCATTCAGCATGCACGCTATCCTACATGACATAAGCCAAGTTAAGAAGATAAAAACGCCCACCACCCAGAAAGGGGCACCCCAAACTCCTGCGTGACTGCCACTCAGATCTCCTCCATATGCAGCCCTAGAAGGAAGTCACTCTGGGCCACCTGCTGTTCGATATGATTTTATAATGGCTCTGTTCAGTTAATAAGCTCCGGGTTCTCTTCCCAAATTTCGAGTGCGTGTTCCAGTGCTCCCAGTCCCTCCTGGCACGCTCTCGGCTGGCTCCTCCACACATAGCCAATGGAGCACCACTCGTTCCACCTTCTTGCATCCCTGGGTTGCGTCTGCCCTGCCACAGCTCTGCATAGACGCTGGGCACCGGGCGAGACTGCTGCCCCCTCTGGGTCTGTCTGGGCATTTTCTCCCAAGGACACTTCATTCGCTCCCCTCTCTCCTCTCTAAGGGCTTGAGGGAGTCAGGCTGACTTTTGGGAGAGAACATGTCCCGGGGAGGCTGTCTGTGCGCTGGCCCTGCACCCACCGCCTCCCGGCAGCCCAGACCTAAGACCTGGGGGACCCATCGCCAGTGCCAAGGCTGACAAGGAAGTAAGAGGGTGAGGAGATGGCCACTTTTCCTCTCTGATGTCCAGCTCTGCGCTGACCACGTCAGTCCCTGCTTTCTACCCGTCCTCCCATAGGTTTGGTGGCTTTTCTGCTCTTGTAAAGTAGAGCTTCCTCTTACCAACTCATTTCACTCAGCCATCAGCTTATAGAGGAAAGACAAGGTAGACAGATAAGTTCTTCTTCTTTGGTACCAAAATGCTAATGTAACAAGCTGGTTTAATAGCCGACCCCAATTATGGAGTAAGAGTATCTTCCTGCCTTTTGCTTTGAATATCATTAGGAACTCGGTGATTTTCACTGAGCACGTTTGCTGTTTGTGTTAGTGCACTGTTGCTTTGCACCGACAGCTTCTGTAATCTCCTTTGCTTTCTGGCACAGCCGATGCCACTCGGCCCAAACCTTCTGAAAAGAGCAGGAGGCAGAGTCTCAGGGAACAGACCAGGAAGCCATGAGCCTCTACGTTATTCTCAGAATGTCATATATAAATTACAGGAAGGGAGGGGAAACTTTGCCAAATCACGATTCCCCCTGCATCTTGACAATGGACTTTTCTGATGAACAGAATCACACACACATTTACATATAATATACACATTTACATAATATATATTGCGATTTGTATTTCCTACCCTCTGGGATAAAGAAGGTCTCTAGAGTAAGGTCACTTAGCAAATTCAAATTTTAAAATTAACTTCCTTTAGTCCCTGGATGCACAAGACCGGCCAGCCTCGGCCATGCCCAGAGAAGTGCCCTGAGCCGCAGCAGCTCTGGGCCCCTCAGTGGAGGGGGCAGGAAGGACGGAGGCAGGCCCTGGGAGGCTCGGGTGAGAGCAGCCATGGCCTCCCCAGTTTGCAGCATGCAGCAGAACACCACCGTCTTCCCCTAGCGCCAGAAAACCACCCGGACACCTGGCAACCGCGGCCGCTCTGGAAAAGGAGTGGGCAGAAAGCTGCCTGGTGACTCCGAGCTCCGAGCTGATGGATTCAGAATCCCAAGTTCACAAAAAGAAGCAGTTTTCATGCAAAAGAAACCACTGCTTTCCTTGAGAAGCATATAGCTTCCCAGGGTGGACGGGCACGGAGACTCCACCGCACGTGGGCTGCGTTCACCCCGTTTGGATTGTGTCTACTGGAAGCCCAGCAGGCCAGTCCTCTACCACAGCTCAGGGCACTTTGTCCCCGGTCCTCCTGAGTCAGGCCCACGGGCTGCAGGTGGGCACAGGGCAGGCCTGTGAGAAGCGCTGCCGCCCGCCCCGCTCAACCACAGCTGGCTGACACCGGAGGCGGCGGCACAGGGAGCTGAGTGGACCTCGCGGGCTGTGGCCTCCCTGGGAGCCCCCACGTCAGAGGCTGCCCTAAAGGAACACACCAGAGCTCTTTTGCAAAGAATTCTATTCTCACTGATTAGGAACGACTGGCTACCTAATGGGGAGTCTTAAAGGTTTTAGGATGCACAATAAAAGAAATTCTGTGTCTTATCAGCAGCGTCCAGAAATTCCCCAAGAAGAGAGAAAGAGAACTCACTGCAGAAGAAAACATTTGCCGTCTGCAGTTATCTTTTGAGTTTCACCAGAAAAGCCTACAATTTTTACCCCTCCCACATTTTGTTGTCAGTCCAAAGTTAACTGACCTGGGATACTGGGAAAATTAAAAAATGAAATAATAAGAAAAAGCAGCGCCAGCCATGGCTAAAATACGCAGGGGAACAGAAATGTTGGTGCACATGAGGGGTGGTCGGGGAGGTGCCATTGTGTTCCTGTGACGGTGTAAAGGAGATACATGCAACGTGCATAACGTAAAGAAAATATATATTAAAAAGCAGTTATTTTCACAAATTGAGTTTCTTGTTTTATTTGTCCTTATTAATCTGGATTTCTTCATTATTGCTATATTACCTCCCTTAAAAGTGAAATGAATCTGATTTGAAAAATATGTCCCATTTATTTCAAATTTTTTCTAAAATATATATATATATTTATTTGAAAGGAAGAGAGGGGCTATCAGCTGGTTCACACCCAAAGAACTCATAATGGCCAGGGCTGGGCCAGGCAGAAGCCAGGAGCCAGGGACTCCATCCAGGTCTCCCACGAGGGTGGAAGGGACCCGTGTGGCTGAGCCATCACCTGCTTCCTCCCAGGGTGACCATGAGCAGAAAGCCGGACGGGGAGCGGAGTTGGGGCTGGAACCCAGGCACTCGGATACGGCTAGTGGGAGTCCCGAGCAGCGTCTTAGCCACTGCGCCAACACTGGTCTCTCGCTCACGGGCTCTAGATGTCTGAAATGAAAATAAAATGGAACACACTCTGCAAAGGGGAGCCCAGGAAGAGTCACACGACTCATGCTTCCCCCACACACAAAAGCACACACACAGGCGTATAGGGCTTGCTGTGTGTAAGTCTTTAGCCAACACAATCTGCTCGTAGTAACATGGTCTTCAGTAGCTGTGACCACTCTGTTTGCACCTGGAGAGCCGCTGCAGCTTTGAGCTCATGGTCTCTGCTAAAAGAATGCGTGACGGACTCACTTCCCTGTGCCCTAGGGCTGAGGGTGGCCACCTGCCCCTCACTGGCATGGTCCCTGCACAGGACACCTGGCCTCGCCACGGTCCGCTCTTTCTTCTTGAATATGGAGTGCTTTGTGCAAGTGGCCTTCCGTGGGAAGCCCCAATACCTACTCAGACCAGGCCTGCCCGGGACATAGAAAGTGGTCTTGGTCAGGGCAGGAGGAGGGCGCCTGGACCAGGAGACAGAGGACAAACGCAAACTACACCCATCTTCAACCGAGCCCTGGGACCAAGCCCTGACGGGGGAGCCTGCGTCAGGGGTGCTGCACAGCCAAGCTGCTCAAACCCCCAGACAGGTGTGGGACTCCGCGTAAGTACAGTAAGTCGACGGCAACAACTCAGCGACACGGACACCTGGAGACAAGCCGGGAGGCTGGACGCCACCGCACTTGAGAAAGTTCAGGGAAAACGGAACTGAAGGATAAATTTGTTCTGGTGCCACAAACAACGGAAATGCCTGCAGATGAGTCTGCGCCCTCTCTGGAAGTTACTGGTTTCTCTGCGCACGATGCTCTCTCCCGTCGGTCAGAAACATGAAAAATGTAGGTGCTGCAAGCTCCGAAGGTCGGTTTATGGGATGGCAAAGGCCCTGCTGAGGCTGACGCAGGCACTGCTCGCTGGACGGGCACATGGGCCTGGGGAGGGGTGGGAACAGACAGGAAGCCCGTTTCGTAGGGTGACAACTTGGATCCAAGTCGGCACCACAGATGCCCTGATGTGGGCATCACTTCCGACAGCATTTCCCCCGCCGCGGGAGCACCACCCTCACACCCACTGCTCCTCCTCAAGCCCCCGGAGCTCCAGGGCAAGCTGCTGGCTCTGCCACGGGTGGTCCTGCCCAGCCTGCGGCCTCTTCCTCACGCGTTCACTGACCTGTGCACCAACCCCCTTCCTTCCGTCCCCAGCGTCTCCCAGCTGGGTCCTCAAGGCTGTGCAGCAGGCTTCCTGCCACTGGCTGATCCCCGCCCCGAGAGTTCCCGTGAGCAATGCTGCCCTCGGTGCACACAGCCCCCCAGGCCTGTGATGTGAAAGTCCGCTGCCAGGACCTCTGCGCCCCACCTTCCCCTCGGGGCTGGTCTCCTGCAGCTCCCACCTCCCCAAGTGCATGGCCTCTGCTGTGGGTTCTTTCCAACTCCCCCACCCACCATCTTCCACATCCACGCATGGGAGATCTCACGCCCCTTTGGCCCACAGTCCCAGTTTCATTTATTCATTCGACAAACACTGACTGAGGACCAGGCACTGCTACAGACAGCGTGTCTCATCTGGTGGTATTTTATTATCCATTCTTGGAGAATTGACCAGAATTTCCGGCGCCAGGAGATGTTGTAAGTACTTTACATTGTGAGTGCTGTTCTTTTGGGAAGAGGTGCTGTCTTAAGCCTCAGGTTCTCTCTCCTAGGAGAGAGCCAGGCACAGATGTTAACAGCTTTCCCAGGCTGTGAACCTAGCAGGTGCCCACAGGATCCACAGGTGTCGCCTGGGTCCAGGAGGCTCTGTCCCACCTGTGGCCCCGACCTCCCTGCCTTCCACTGCCCCATTCCCAATTCTTCCTCTTGTGCCCACGCCACTCCCCAGGGTTAACAGGTCTTGCATCTCTCATTACACGTGGGCCTGTGGCTGCCAAAAAGCCGTGTGGGTGCCTGGCGTGATCGCGACTCGACGTCTGAACCCTGTGAAGGAGCTTGCGGCTGATGCGCAGGGGCGAACTCCAGCACAGGACACAGCCCCAAACTTGACGGCCACACGCATTGGCAATGTGCACACCTGACTGGGGGTGACGGTTCAACACAACCATCGCGATAAAATTTCCAGCGCGTAATTTTATTTTCCTGTGAAATGGGAAAAGTGTGCCCCAAGCCTAAGAAACGTGGCAGAGGCAGGAAGCCCCACCCTGCATTGCCTGCTCAGCAGATTCCCGCGTGGCCTCCATGCCTGGGTCCCAGCCACAGAGCCACGATAGCGGCCAGCCGGCCGGCTGCAAACCGCTCGGCTGTTCTGCTCCAGGGGTTCCCTTGGCTGCCTTTTACTTTTATAGGAGTGAAAAATGAGCGCAGTGCATTCCCAGCCAACATGTGCGGGTCTCCACCCAGCAGCTCCTCCTGTCCTCTCCCAAAACCACACTTCCAATGGAAACAGACACTCCCACCCACAGCTTTCCAGCCTGCTGCCCAAATCCGTTTTCTGCGTGGACCGGAAGTGACTGGTCAGCATCTGCCTGCTGTAAGGTGCAATGGGGATTTGCTCTGTGACTGCCAAGAATTCCTAACCCGCTTAGTTAACAACACCCCTTTCCCATTCTGTATAATACGTGATGGATGTGGTACCAACTATGGGGTAAGAAAGCTTTTACTTTTTGTAGCTGTCCAATACCTATCTTTAAAAAAAAAAAAAAAAAGTAATGGGCTGTTCAGAGCAGCTTTGGGCTTCGACCAGTGAGCCGACAGTAGAGACTTCCCAAATGGACCCACACCTCCTCCCACTGGCACTCTTGCTACAACAGGTGAGCCAGTATTGGCACAGTGTTGCTAGTTGATGCCCATGGTTTACACAGGGGCTCCCTCTCTGTCTGTGTTGTGTGAATCTGCAGGTTTTACCAAGGTCGTAGTGACGTGTGCCCCCTGCGATGGTGTCCCACAGACACGTTCTTGGTCCTAGAATTTCCCGTGCTCCACCTGTGTCCCCTGCTGCCCGCTGCGGCCTTGGCAGCCACAGGCTGTCTTAATGTCTCTGTGGTTCCGACTTTTCTAGAAGGTCAGGTGACGGCGAGCACAGCTTCTCCGATTGCTTCCTCCACGGCCAACGTGCATTGAAGGTTCCCCGGTGTCCACACGCCCCGCTCGCTCCCGGGCAGTGCTGAGTAATATGCCTTTATGTGGAAGTGCCATCACGCACTGAGGACACGTTGGTTGCTCCTGGGTTTGGGGCAGCCAGAGGGGCTGGGAAGGGAGGCGTTGCAGGAGCCGCAGCCGGGGAGCAGAGGCTGTGGAGGCCACGCTCTCGGGTCTCGCTGTGCAGAGACTAACAGCAGCAGCACACAGGCAAATGGAGAAATGGCGTGGCTGTGGCGCAGGCCACCCAGCCACCCTCACAGGTGCACAAGGCTGTCCTGTGGCACAAAGGGAGACCGGTGGGCCAGCGGCGCCCCCGGGCTGCCTCCTGGTGGCTGATGCCTGCACTGCCAGGACCCGACTCAGCCTGGGTGGGCCAAGTCCCTGGGGCCTGGTGGTTAGGGTCCTGCTCTGGTGTCGGGTGGGAAGTAGAGGGGAAGGTTCATCTCCATGGCATTTCTCGAGCTTTCTCCACTCTCACCGCTCTCATCTGGGCCCCATTCTCTCTCACTTGGGTCTCTGTGGTCCCCTCCTGTGCCAGCTCCCATCTCCAGCCCGTCCTCCTGTTGCAGCAGAATCCTCCTGGAACAGCACTGGCTGCTCCCTCCCTCGCTCTGAAGCCTACACTGCCCCCCCCCCCAGCCACCGGGTAGAGCCCGCCCGTAGCCCAGCATCCACCCGCTCCTGCGACCTGTCTGATCTCGCCATGTTCAGTTCTGGTGACAGATCCTGCCCCAGGACCTTCGCTGCTCCCTCTGTCCATAACGACTTCTCACTAAATCCACTGCTTCAGAAAAGACACGAATCCACGTCGCAACATTTTAATAAGGACACTTACTAAAGTATCTGAAATGTGAGTGCAAAAGCCATTTCTTAGTACCAGAGTACTTTCAAATAAAACCAACTACACCAGACCAGAGAGCTTAAGAGCCTTTATCCCAGTAACATGTTAACAAGCAGTGAAACAAGATACTGTAACAAACAGAAAAAGAGCTGCTCGATGGTGCTAGGCTACTTAACATAAAAATATACATGCCATTCATATGAAATTTCCAGCGTAACAGGGAAATGCATATTGTGCATTCAGTTTTGCCACAATTTCTGAGTGTATCCCTAACAGTGTGTGCCTCAACTTTCACACCTGTAAAATGGGCAGAAGTCTGAATGAGAGTCCAGAAAAATTGTTGGATTCCCTTCTAGCTTTAAAATATCTGACACAGTTCCTTTTCAGAAACAAAGCAATGTTTAAAAAAAAAAAAGCTGTTAAAATTCACATCCTGGCAGCCGCATGTTACTTTCAGCTCTGTCTCCTTGACTCCACATTAGGCTGAGCGAGAGTCCAGGGGAGGGGCCGCGGTAGCATCAGAAGCACCCCAATTACTGCTGTTTCTCGTGTTTTTGAGTTCTAGGGAAGTAATTGATACCCATGACAATTTGGCTCCTGGCTGCAGCCCCAGCCATTGTGGGTCTATGGAAGCAAGGCTGTAGATGCGAGCGCTCGCTCTCCCTCCCCCTCCCCCTGCCCCTCCTCCTGCCCCTCTGCCTCCCCCTCCCCCCTCCCCTCCCCCTGCCCCTCTGCCTCCCCCTCCCCCCTCCCCTCCCCCCTGCCCCTCTGCCTCCCCTCCCCCCTGCCCTCTGCCTCCCCCTCTCTCCTCCCCCTGTCTCCCCCTCCCCCTTCCCCTCCTCCTGCCCCTCTGCCTCTCCCCCC